>NW_006917099.1:817569-991136 GCF_000516985.1 Pestalotiopsis fici W106-1
GGACTTGTTGGGAAAGGGCTGCTTATAATCGACGTGATGCTTGTTACATCGCCGTCGCTTTCCGTTGAGACGATAACGGTCGTGGAGACACTGAAGCTTATCGTAGGGATTGTTGCTGTCCCCGTCGTAATACCGGTACCAGTGTTTGAGTTGATACCAGTGCCAACGCTCGTCGAAGAGGTGGTACCAGGCGCGCCAATGAGTAAAGTGACGGGCGAGTTCCCAGGAGCCAGAGTTGTGCCAATCTCCAGCTGGTATGAACCATCGGGTTGGAGGGCGAGCTGAGGTATCTCGTAGGTGGCGTCAACAGCAAATGCGTTGATTCTGCATTTCAGCGTGTTTCCTACAATGGTACATTGTAGCGGCGCAGTCTCAGGATCATTCAGGGCGCAGGTTGACAAGGTGCAGGCTGCCGGGTCCAACCGTGCACCGCCGCTGGCATAAGTACAGCAAATGTTGTTGTTGGTGCCATCGTTGGGTGTAATTGTAAGGACACCGGTGGTTGGGTCTAGAGTGTAATTCACCGGAGATCCGGGGGAAGACGCAGGTCCAAAGCCGATGCGTGGTGGTGTTCCTGCTCCGGGTCCGGTCGCTGGGTGTAGCGTCAGTCCATCGGCAGAGGTACCAGAGTCGCCGGCAAAGACGGGGAAAGTGGCAACAGAACCAGATGGAGAGGTGGTGGTGCTCGAGATCACGGTGCCAGAAGGCCCAGTGCCAGTGGGCTCAGTGTTGGTGACGGAGGTTTCTCCGCTAGTCGCAGTGCTGCTGCTAGTGGACGAAGTATTCCCTGGCGAGACTGTGGTCAGAGTTACTGGAAAGTTGCCAGCCGTGACCTCTTTGCCAATTTCTAATTGATACGAGCCGTCCCCTCTGGGAGCCAGTTGAGTAATGTCGTAGACATCCCCGATTGAAGTGGCGTCCAGGAAGCATCTCAGCTGTCCAGTGGCGGCAACTGGATTGCACTGTAGAGGTGCTGTGGTCGCATCGCCCAGCGAGCAGCGCGACACGGAGCATTGAGCCGGGTCGACCAGATTGCCATTTTCGGTATATGTGCAGCAGATATTCTCCGGGGCGGCATTAGGGTCAGCCGGGTTCTCGAGTCCATGCACAAGGACAACACCTGTGACTGGGTCCAAACTGTAGGTCACGGGAGACTGGGACGAGTCGAAGATGGTCAGACCCGAAAGCTCGCCAGTGACGGTGCCAAATTCGGGCTTCAGCGTCGTCCCATCGGCACTGGTGCCAGAATCGGATCCGAAAATGGAAAATGTTGCGAGCGGCCCGATACCCGTTGTAGTGCTGATACTGCTGCTCGATATTGAGGCGGCCGGCTGGCTGTTTGTCTCTGTGTTGGTGTTGGTTGGTGGTAATCCACTGGTGGGACCCGTAGTTGGAACAGAAGTTGGAATAAAAGTGCTAGTGCCAATAGCAGTAATCGTCCTGGTTGGGGCTGGGCTAGCACCGACCAGAGTGCCGTTTATGCATTGGTCATCTTGTATGCAACTGTTAGCGTGTTTTCGGCAGTGGACAGGCAGGCACTAAGGTTTTCCATAATCCTTCAAGACTTACCTGGATATACGACCAAGTCCTTGAGTACACACCCTACAGGGGCGAGCAAGACATCAAACAAGGCAAAAATAGTTCCGTTTGGAGTCTGGCAGTACTGGGCTACGCCATCAGGGAACAGCGAGTTTACCCATACAAGGAAACCGCTTTGAATGGAGAATGATGTTGTAATGCTGCCCGGAGTCTCCATAGACAGATCAATAAATGGAACGCCAGGATCAACGCCAATTGGAATGTCATCGTTAGCAAAAAGCTGCTCATTTAGCTGCAAGAAACGCCCAGCATCTGTGCAATCTTGCGGATTAGGATCTGAGCCCCTGCCAACGAAGCCGCCCCCGGAGCCGAAACCCGTAGTGGTAACTTCGCCTGTAGGGAGGACTTCGCCTGTGGGGAAAATTTCCTCTGTAGAGAAGACATCATCTGTGGAGAAGACTTGATCTGTAGGAAAGGCTTCGCTTGTGGGAAAGGCTTCACCTATGGTCAAGAATTCCTCAGTGGGAGTGGCTTCGTCTGTGGTGGTGATGTCGTCCTGTCTCTTCTGCTTGTTTCGTCGGACCACCGGGACGGCTGTCTCGGTGACTATGTCTTGAACACTGAGGATCAAGAAGTTGATGCTATTAGTTGGCAGAATGATACCGCTAATTGACGTGATGAGTTGAGTGCTAATAAAGGTGGTGGTCTGAGTAGCGGTAATTGTGAGGCCATCGCTTATAGAGATAAACGTCTCTGTAACTGTCACAGTGGAAACAGAAGGAACAGTCGTTGGCACTGTGTCTGTTACAGAGATCGAGTCTGTCACTGACACAGTGAACGAATCTGTGGGTGCAGCAGTTGTCGTAATGGTCTCAGTCAGCGTACACAGGGTGCTTGTGGTGATAGTCGAGCCTCCAGTGGTGATGACAGTGGGCAAAAATGTTTCAAAGGTTGTCGTTTCAATCAAGGTTGCTGTACTCTCAGCGGCGTTAGTAGTGATGAGAGTAGGTCCAACATTGCCGCCGCCATTGTTGTAAGAGATATGAGGGAAATCAGGCAATGTATTAGAAGTTCCTCCATTGCCATTCGTACCCCAAAAATATCCTGAGTTACCCGGCTCATACGAACTATCTGGTAGACCTGGATCGTATGAGCCATCTGGTAGATCTGGGTCGTATGAGCCATCAGGTAGACCTGGATCGTATGGGCCATCTGGAAGGCCAGGTTCATAATTGCCTGAACTAGAACCCTGGCCATCATCCCAAGTACTCGTTGGTGCAGAATTTGAAAGATAGGTACGTGTGCGAACATGACAAGATTGAGAGAGTGAATCAGCTCCGAGTTGACGCCTGAGGCGACCAACCTGGCGATGCTCATTGCTCTCCTGTGGCCTCCCCAGGGTGAGGGGCGCCGCCAGGAGGACAAGAGCTACGTTGGCCAACATGGCAATGGAGCAATGCTTTAAAATTACAGACAATAAAGAGCGACAAAACTTGGCACAAGCAACATATTTTCCCACCCAAAAAAAGATGTGCAGGCTTGTTCGTCTATATTCACAACTGCCGACACCACTCAGATATTAACATGACCACGTGTACGTGGGTCGAACCCGTTAAAGAGTTTGTCTCATCGGGTGGAAACTAATTCTAAAGTTTATACAGCTCAATCGGGGCTCAATCGGGCGCTTTTCAGACATGGCAGTGATGGTTCCCTGTAGGTGCACGTTACGTCTTGGACTATAAACTTGAGTCACTGGACAGGATTGACGTGACAGGCGAGACATTTATCTAGTCAGGGGCACATACATCTTGCCCATTACGACATCAATTATCAGAGTAGCCTTTTCCATCGGAAAACTAGTGCCGTCTATCCACGATGGGTGGCGATGGTTTGTGGTAGAGTCGTATGAGAGAGATGTACGTTTGCTGAAGGACACTCTGCGGAAAGTCTTGCGGTATCTTTTTTCTAAGAGGGAAAAAAGGAATAAAGAGGAAAGATATTTCGATCCACGGAGGCTTCAAAACGCAAGCTGCGCCCGAGTTGTTGTGTTGACACCGATCCGGGGTGTTGCCGTCCCCGGATAATCGGCATCTCGAACCAGCACCAGTCGCGACTTCGAGACCTCGAGACTCATGAGATGTTTGTGATACTGAATGGAACGATAATCTCCTTTAGAAAAGGGGCATCGCCACGATATTAAAGCAGCAGGAACGGTCATGCAGATCCGAAGGTCCCTGCATGAGTCCTGTCAGTGACAGAAGTGGGCTTGGCATCTATCCTTATGATACCCCTTAAAGACAAACTCTAAAAGGACTCATTTCATATGAAAGATTTGAGGCGCATCATCACGAGTCGAGCTCCAAATGTCGCAAACGCCCCCAAATTGCAGTGTCGGATTCTAACTTTCTTTGACAGGCGTCAAAACACTAAATCCAAACGTCAAATCAAGAATTTTGCAGCGAGATGTCGAACACTGTCTCAATTTCGATGCGCGTGATTTTCTGCTTGCAACAAATTGAGCATTTTTGATCACATGAGAGTACGATCGCAATTTCCAGTTTGTCTAGATAATGCTTCTTCAATCGATATATGACTTGAATGGTCCCGTTCGTGCTCGACTGCTGAAGAGAAAACCCCAGAGACCAGGCATCGAAAAAACGTTTCTGCAAGTCAAAGACGCGCCCGGCACTCCCAAACCTTCGTTACAATGAAGTTTGGCACTCTAGTTGCGCTTGCTGCGCAGGGTGGATTGCTTCACACCGCCAATGCTCAAAGTTTGGCATATGTGACAGAGCTCGTCACTGAGTGCTTTGACCCCTGGCAGACTGATATCGAGTATGGCACTGCTACCACAGATACAGTGTCTGCTCCTTATTACACAGGATGGGGCCCGGTAGACTATAGCATGCCAGCGTGCGAGTGCGGTTGTCCCAGTGAGTAGAGCTTGGCCATACGTGTGATTTTTATGCTAATATACTCCAAAGCCTGTTCACACACGAGTGTCTACTCCACAAACTATCCCATCTTCTGCTCGACAGGTGTTACGGACCAGACATATACCATCACTGAGACCTATCATGGCATGCCCACACTGCCCACATTTGCTGAACCCACGGAATGTCCCTATGGCTTCACCACTGAAGAAGTGACGTGCACTGTCTGTGGCGATGCTCCCATCACCCAGACCATGACATACCCAAGTGGAGGCTGCCCCTATGACACTGGTCTCCAGTCAGCATACCCAACACTGGCACCAACCCAGGCACCAGCCCCGACCTACGCAGCCAGCCCTCATGGCAGCAATGACACCGGCGCAAGCCCTGCCGGCGCGTATCCCGCCCAAAACGACTGGTCCGATGAAGGCAAGGACACCACCAAGACCACCAAGACCCAGAGCGTCACCCTGTCTGTCAACGGAACCCACCCGTCGACCGCACCTGCCCAGGGGGGCTCGTACCCCAGCTCCAAGCCTGATACCGGGTCCGGGTCATCTCCCGCTCAAGGTGGCCAAGATTCGTACCCCAGCTCCAAGCCCGAGACCGGGTCTGGGTCATCTCCCGCTCAAGGTGGCCAGGATTCGTACCCGGCGGCTGGAGGCAGCCCGGCTGCTCAGGCCAGCCAGGGTCACTCGGGCTCCTCCTCCTCGCCTGTCAAGGTTAGCAGTGCGTCTAGACTTGGTGGTATGTTGAGCACGGTTGGATTCGTGATGGTTCTAGCTCCGGTTCTTGTGGCATTTGCCTAAGGAGCTACATTCTTCAGCTTTTGAAGCCGATTCATTGTCTTATCTTCTTTATAATTTATGGGAAGTCATATAGGAACTTCACAGCCTCTTTTCACCACTTCTTTCTTTATTTCTAATACAAATACGTGCTTTCAATGAACGCATATTACCAGATCTGGAAAAACCTGAATTGCCTTGTTGAACGCGATGATTTCCTCGGCAATCTCTGGGCGACACCACGCGCAATTCCACTGTTGTGCTTCCATGTTAGAGTGGTCGAATTTGCACTCCTTTGCCGTATTTCTGGCTTTCTTGGCTTTATGGGACGTCGTGCTGTCGAAGAGTAGGTGATGCGGTCAAGTATAGTTTCCTTGTGTAGAGGTGACTGCCTCGATAATCACCGTACTGATGAACCCCTTGGCAAGAAAAGCGGCGACGATAATGGCGGTTTTCAAGGCTCGGTGTGTGCATTCAAAGGTTGTCATCAACGAAGCTCAAGTCGACATGTTACTTGTGCGACATTTGGATTAAGGAAAGGTTCTGAGGAATCAAGTGGCTTCCTTCTGCGTGTATTTAGGAGAAGACTACCTACGCCATAAAGGAGTCAACCATAAGTTCTAGGAATTTGGAAAGGCCGGTGCCAGAAAGCAGATAATGCAACAGAGTTGCAGTTCTTGGAATTCGAGTAAGTTGACAAGGGCATAACACTGGCAGGTGGACTATTAAGTCGATATCCTACCTAATTTTCTGCCAATTGAACATAACAGGTAGAAAGTGGAATTTAAAATAAAAAGCCTTTCTTTGAAAAGTTTACTTGAAGAACAACTTGCATCAAATGCAATCAAAAATAAGAAATAAATTATTTTCAAGTAAACGTCATTCCCGGTTTCCTTGAACGCCAATGCTTAAACAGATGACATTCTAATCGCTTGAACAGTAATATCTCTTCCGAGCTCTTTTTATGTCAATGGCATCGGTATTTACACAATCTTCGTTTGAAGCCCCATTTGAACACAATTCCCTCCGTTTCCACCAAACGCGAAGACCGCGCGTATGCGTTTCCTGAGACAAGACCTCTGTTGTTCATCACCAAGTTAACCTCTTGAAACGCAAAACACTCAAATTCTGTGCTCTCAATCTCTAGCCCGGACAGCTACAATAAGGAGAGCTTTTTTTCATCTGCGCCCACTTTCCTCGTACGCGCAACCCCAACAAACAACTCTATCGCGAACCATCACAACAAGTCGCCTTGGAACCCTCACACAGGTGGCTCATCATTTTGACTGGTACCTCACATCCAGACTCTGACAATTCTGGTGACGTTGCTTCCCAAGAAATCAGTGAGTCGCACCCATCTCCGTTTGCACATCCCGAACCCGCACTCACAGATCAATGGAAATTTCACCCTCCCCCGCATTCATCACCACGGCCACGGTCCTTCAAGTTTGAGATTGCCACTTTTCCGGTTCTTTCCCATCCGAGTTCTTCCAAGCCAATGTGACAGAAAACGCGCCATCAGTCAATTGCGTCTGCCCCCGTCATCAACACAGATCTGGACAATCACATTCACATCAATTTGACCGCCAGCATTAGCAGCTATTGACCAAAGTTTAGGCAACCATGGGAGGAACTCGCAAGAAGTGGGTGGACTCATGGGAGTCGCACCTTCCTGAACCTTTGCGCGATTCTCCCGACAAAAAGCCAGCATCCGACCACCAGTCAACCCTTGAAACCACGCACATCCCACAACCCCCAAGCGACACCCCCCTGACCAAAGAAAACACAACTCCATCAGATGCTACGGCAACGAAAGTCAGTAAACAATCGCTTCGAGGCACAGCTGCCCATTCGCAGGCTGTGGACAAAGAGCCCGATCAACAGCAATGCACGGCGGACAACACGCCATCACACATGCATTCAACCCTGATGGGAAGTCAGAAAGCAATTAATGCAAATGAGCGATCATCGACAGTACCCAAGAAGGAAGGCATTATTGAAGCTACCCCGATGGCCAAAACGCGACCAGTCATGACACCCTCGCACTCCGTCGCCAATAGCTTCATAAGTCCTCACTACTCGCCCGTTTCGGTGAAGGACGTGCGTGGGCAAGAACCGAAAAACGCTATTGATATGCATAATTGGAACGAGACCAGGCGTCCACGACAGCGACGAGACTGGGACAGTGATTCAATATGCAGCAGCGTCTGGACCGAACTGAATGACAAAGTCACATTTACAGACGCTGGTACCACACTCCACGAGCATACCACGGCATGGCTCAGTAGGGTACCTCTAGTCGAAAAGAATCTCCTACCTGTCACAAACGATTCCGTTTGCGAAAATCAGGTCATTGATGCCAACACTGGCGAGCTCATGGAGCCGATCGAAGCTCCATACACTAAGACACGTCGCGAAATTGATCGCAGTAGAAGAAATTTGCATGACAAGCTATGCATTCAGACTTCGGCTCACTCAAGTGAAGAAAGACTGAGAGACATACGAAGAAGAGATGAGGAAAGGCGTGAAAAGGAGAAAAGGATTGAGCATGCTCGTCAGGTCAGGGCTCAAGAAGATGCACAGGCAAAGAAGAAGAACCCGTTCCTTTGCCGAGAACCCGCCCATATCCGGCCGGCACAACTTGATGACATGGGAGACATTTGCAGAATCTACGCTGAAGAAGTCTGCAACGGCTGGAGAGCCCTGGATCAAGTTCCCCTCGGCATCGAGTCATTCCAGGAGCATTTCCGATTGTGTCGGAAGGACAATATCCCGTTCTTGGTGGCCATGAGTGGGTACCGCAACCCACACATCCCAGTGACGGAGCAAAAGCATCGAGTTCTGGGATTCGCATTTCTTGACATTGCCAGTCGTGGCTTGTTCGGCTCCGCGGAGAGCAATGGCAAACACTCAGGAAGACTGTACTTCATGGTCGATTCTCGAGTTCGGTACAACCGCATTGCAACAGCCCTGCTTGATAGAATGCTCATCATCACGACAAGAGGTTACCTGGCAAATGAGTCCTCCTACCAATGGTTAAATCCAGACAACGACCCGGCCTACAATGCAGAGGGCCGTACTCCACGCCAGTGGCGCACACTGCAGCTGGAGATCTACTTGAAGAACCTTGGTACAGAAGCAGAGACAAAAAATGGTCAAGAATATGGTTGGATTCGAGACTGGTTGCAAGTCGAGTTCCAATTTTTCGAGAGCAGCTTCACCAGCAATTACGGCTTCGCTGACCGCCGTGGTGACACAACTCTAGACCGCCTGGTACTCGAGCGCCGGTGTTCTTGATGAGGGCCTCGCACGTCCCATCGCATTTCAAGGTCCTTTGAGGCTGTTTCAATCGAGATCGTATGTCGTTCGGGCCGGAAATTTCTTGCGCCTTGCCCATATTGACGCCAATGCCTCCAGGAGCGACAGGAAGAGTCTTGAGGGGCCGGTATTGGGCTGACAAGCCCGAAATGTGTAGATCTGACAGAACTGGCAATGCACATGACCAGTATTGCTTTGAGGTATGCATGATTTGAGGGGGGCAATTGTGGCGACTTGGGGCCTACCTAGAGAACATAACTTTTACGCTTTGCAGCGGAAGAAAGAGATAATTTGCCCCAGAATTTGAAGTGTCAGTGCCTGTGCAAAATAATGCAAAACGCCAAGCCATACATAAATGTGCCTGCTCCTTTTCCACTTTGTATCTTTTTCTCCTGTTTTCTATTGTTGAAATAAGGGCACTGCCACTTATAGGATTCCGTGCTTCATGCTCCATCGTGAGCCTACAGCTTCTACCTGGTACTACTATTAGCGCCCCTACGGAAACAAGGGCCGAACCTTAGGTACCTATCTACTATATGGCTTTGTTCCGCATAGCTGGAAATGCCAACAACAACGGCATTGAGTCATAAGGGAGAAAAGAAGAATTTTAACTGCTCATCCATTTGCGCATTATTTCATGATTCAAACAACATAATCGAGGGTTCAACTTTACATTTATTCTTTCAAGTTTTATGTGGCTAAATACCATCGTAACATCGAAAATTGCGCCAATATGCCCAAATGTAACCAAGTTGCACAATTATAAGTGAGTGACCTTGATTGGCGTAGCCATGTTTCTACACTCCTCAAGCAGCGACTGCTTGATGACTGTTTAGCAGGGACTTCACAAGATTCTCACTCATTTGACACCAATCCCTGTGCGCTTTCGTCACTCGAACAAGGACACTGATGCCCTGAACAGCCCAATGCCGAAAGCCAAAGACAAAATCGTCGCTATAGCGAATAAAGCCGTGACGCAACAACTCGGAGTAATCAGACAGGTCGAGAAGCGGACCGCCGCCGCCGCCGCCGCCGGCCATTGTCCAGGCCGTCTTGGTGTCGAGACTTTGTTTCCGCATGGTCCAGGAGAGGTCCACGATGGCGCTCTGCGAATGCTCCACCCACGTGGCGTAGGTCTCGAGTTTCTGCATTTCCTTTCGGATCAAGATGTCGGCTCGACGGTATCGCGCCTCTAGTTTTTGCGCCAGGGGCAAGACGGGTTCCAGGTATTCGAGCTGTTTCTTCCAGGCTTGAAAAGTGCGGCGCTTTCTCGAGTAGGATTCTTGGGTGCCTTTCCATTCCTGCGAGAGGGAATCTTTCATTCCCGTCATTCTTTCCAGCAAGTTTTCCCAGCTCGTTTGCAAAAAGGAAAAGAGTTGCTCTGAATTGCTAAACTCGGGTACCTTGAGCTTGTTGATGCCTCTGCGCTTTTGTTTCTTGGCCGACCAGCCAGGCAAATTCTCGGGAATGCTCAATAGCAAAGACTCGAAGCTCGTCTTTTCTTTTGCAAAACTTGCCTCTTGCTTCAGATGTGATCGCGGGGCTTCTTGTGAGCTAAAAGAGAGGAGGCGTGTCTTTACAATGGTTGGTTTAGGCAAAGCCGGCGATCTCTTGGTGGTGCGCAAGCTGTCATGGCTTTTGTTCGTGTCTGCCCGTTGAATGACGACTTTGGTGGATTTTCGCTCCCTGGGGTATCTGTGCACGAGAGGGCAGCATCCAGTTGGCATGAGGTCGTCTGGATCATCGCTCAGTAGGGACAATGACCTGTTCCATGTCCATACAGAATCCTTTCGCCCAGAGCGTTTGGAATGCAGCGCAACTCTACATTCGTGCGCTTGTTGATCAATTCGAGCATATCGCGCTGGCTTGACGCCTGTCGCAGAGTCTGGAGCAGTGGAATCTCCTGTGCTTGGAGAGTATGCCGGGGAAGAAGGCTCGTCGGTGTCCAATGCGAGATCCGCAGGACAGAATTCTTCAGCTTCGAGTATAGGTTCGCGAAAGCCTTTGTGCTTTCGCCTCGTCGGTAACCTTTGTGTCGGGCAAAACTTCCAGCTCTTTTTCCTTCCAGCACCGCGTTTCCAGTTGCTCAAAGCTGACCTTTCAGACGCATCAGGGCCAAGGCGTGAGAAATCCGAGCTTGTGGGCGCAAAGGTTTGTCTGTTGGTGTTTTGGTAGAGGGGTTCCCTGTCGTCGGCATCGTCTGCAAGAGTATCCTGCAAGTAGACAGTATCTTGACTAACCACAATGTCTTGGTTATCCGTGCCATGAAGGGGTATGGCTCCATCCTCAGTCTCTGTGGCATTCACACTATCGTGATTAATGAAATCACTGTTCGTAGATCCAAGGCTGCCATCGCCGACGCGCGGAGAGCTAGGAGCGGGTGTCGCAATTACGGTAGTCTCTTCCAAAGGTCCAGTCAATTCATTTTTACTTGCGGCGACTTCAGCTCGCTTTGCAAATGATTGCTGGAGTAGGTCATCAGATGATTTGGTCCAAGCGCGCATGTCATTTGTGCCTTTTGAGCGCAAGATTTTGCGCTCGTCGGCAAGTTTCCGGGCTTGCTTTGGGTGCTCAGACAGACACACATTCAAACGACCAAGAACGGAATCAAATGAGCCCGTCAATGCAAACTCCTCTCGGAGTATGGCATAGACTTGATGAGAGAAGCCTCGAAAGGGAAGTCTCCAGCAATTCTGCAGGTCCGTGTTGGCAGACTCGCCGGGGCTTGTTACGCCTGCAACGCCTAAACTGCATTTCGCAACATGATTTTGAGTTTCGGTGTCATTGGTTGGATCCAGTAACTCTTTCAGCTGGGTCAATGCTTCTCTTCGACGACCGTTCTGGACTGCATCGACTATGTCGAATACTTGATCTCTCTTCTTGGCCAAGGGCTTGTCTGTGAATCAGTTAGCTTTGGAATGTTTAAAATTGAAGGCTGTACACACTATTGCCTGCCTTGGAAGCCTTGGAAACGGCCATGATGAACTGTAAAGCTGCTGGTGCACTAGCTGTCGGGCACTCATATGTGACTGTCAATTCAAGGAATTGTTCGCGCAAGATTTTGAGGACTTTAAAAAATGAGAAAGAGAATAACTCGAGACTTGCCCTTGGGTGATAGTGCATGTGTCATCTGGAGGTTCATATAAATGTATAAGTAGAACTTCCCCTATGAGGCATGTTGGAATCTCCATGACTACAAAGTCGCCGCGATGAGGACAATTCGGGCTTCGCGGCACCCCAATCCAGCTGTGTGGCAGCACCTTTATTTGGCGTATCATGGGTGTGCCTCTCAGGCGGTGATGCATTAATGGTCTCAACTAGTGCTCGCGCAAGGCAGTTTCAGCATTCTGCGCCCAGTTTGCGTAGAAGAGCAACTTGGAGGGCTGAGGCCATTACGCCTGATTGGTCCCGCTGTCGCGACCCCTGCGATTGAGGCTTTCCGCTGAGGTCGCTGGTAGGTCACTGGTTCAGCTACCGTAAACTTAAATCCAGTTCACGACCTGTGGCTGTCGAGTAGCTGAGAGTATCTTGTTGTACCCTGAGCTCGTCGGAATCGTCGGGTATGTAATGCATGTAGCTTAGCATTTGGATTAATGCGCTTTTTCCTCAACGGATCTACCAATCTATGGTGTAGCCACAAAGAATGGCCTTGAGCATGAAAGTCCTCAACCGAGGTAAGAACGCCTGGAGGTATTGTGTAAGCTACGTAGTTCATAGTATTTTGTAAACTCCTTTCAGCACATCTCGTGCCATCGCATAAGACACCTGTGTGTGTGACGGGTACAGTTTGCTTTATTCCCCATCAAAAAATATTGCTCATATCGATATACGGGGCTCTTAGTGATATATCAATTAGAAGTTGAATGCGTAGGATCATAAGAGAATTATGTATAAAGTTTGGTATAAATTCAAACTATATACTATGCTAGTGATCAATCTCTTGCTTGCCAATCTGGCCGCCTTGGATAGCACTACAATGAGATGCCCCCAATTTGAACCACGAGTTGGCGAAGCCCAGCCCTTGAATGCGCAGCTAATAGTTGACCACATCAACTCGACGTCCTTCATTATATAGGTCATGGCTCCAGGTTGGTGTTTTGATGTTTTGTTGCATCTACTCACTGCGCAAGCAGGAGATTAGATGACTTCGTGAAGGAAGAGAGTTCCGCCTCTTCGCTGATCCCCTCACTGCGCGAGCAGGAGATTGGAAAAGCTAGTGAACCGGATCTCATGTCCCTTTTGACTGCATTATGCAGGAGATGGAAAGAATCCTGTGAAAATGGGATGCTTGACCGGGAGGTTGTTCCATTTTCGCCCGTGGGTATCTGCTAGGGGTGGATTGCCAGGATGCCATAACCATATATACTCCGGATCATCATATACCATAAATTACTGGTTCGATTGTTGGGCTTCGAGCTTGTTCTTAAATGCGAAAGATGGTGGCTGTGCTTGGGCAAACCGCGAGTGACACGGTCTTGATTGCGCTGTGCGCAACCTCCCTCAGACGAAATGGCATGAGTGTGAAAGTTCGGTAACGGCCCCCCAGCCGACCTCATGCCATTCTGAGGAAATATTGGACAGGCAACGTGGATCATGATGTGTTTGATACCAGCGACTTTTGTCAGGCGTAGATAGAGACACTATCCCGGTGTTGCTGGCCGTGGTTTGCCCTTGCCTAGTCTCCATTACATCATCTCTTTGTCGTGGGTCGACCCTTTTGAGGCTTGCAAAATCCTAAATGCTGGCTCATCTCCGTGGCCGTTGAGAAACGGTGACCCTTGTTGCACTGGAAGGGAGATTTCTCGGGAAGTCTGCAAGACGAGAAATGGCGACAGAAGTTGTCGCGACGGGTCGTGGAGTATGTGCAGGCACACTGATACCTGGTGCCTTTGTCGGAGGATGAGCTGTGTATGTTGGACTTGTAGTGCCTCTTGAGGTCCTTGGCCGATGTGAAAGTTATGTTGCAGCCCATGGTGCAACAAAATTGTGCCTTGTCGCAAGGGTAGTCAGGTGCAAGATGCGGGCCAAGGGACCAATGTGAATGAAAGACGCCGCCAGACCTTTCATAGGAATTTTCTTGAATGATACACAGCAAGCCAATTCTAGGCTTTGAGAGCAGTCTTGGATCAACTGACTCCTGAGGCTGAATGCTGTGATACAAGGGAAGGTCTGATGGGATTTCTGCTCCGCAGCAAGTTCTGCAGGGGCCATTTGGATCGAGTAGAGAGGATTTGCAATAATCGCAGAAAGAACGTGGATATGCCCAACGCTCGCACTCGAGCGCGTCATGTGTTAATCGATGATCATAATGTTGCTGCCGCTGAATGTCGCTAGCGCCAGGTCCACCGGCGCAGCTAGAAACAATGAAAAGAGGAAATAGAAAGGGAAGAGAAAGATGAACCAAAAAAACAGAGCAAGTTCTAAACGTGTCTGCTCGAGTACAAGCGTTCTTTATAGTTGGAAGCTTCCATACTCACAGACCCTGTCTACTTTTTGTGGTCAGCCACAGCTCTGAGGTGTGCTTGAGGCCATTTGCGTCAGCTTCTTGGATACCAGGCACTTCAGTGAGCATCTCTAATAAGATACCTTGCAGCTCATGTGTCGGCAGTGCTGGCAAGTAAAGCGGCTGAGCTGACCATGTGACCAATCAGCGACCGAAGCCTCAGCAAGCCAGATACCAAAGGATACATTTTAGGTACTACGGTCTTCTAGATATGCACCAATACTCGTCTTGTTAATGGCCTCACAAAGCCACTAGAAAGCATCAGGGGCGCGAGTTCAGGCAACAAATGCGTAGATGAGCAATTACTCGGCAAAGTCGCGAGGAAAAGAGTTATTGGTCATGGCGCAGTCGGGTCCGGACGCAGGATGTGATGCATCGACTTCATGTTGTCCTCACGCTTTATGGTCTTCCCGAGGTCCTTTGAGGTGATTTGTAGCTCCAGTTGGGCCATGCCGGTCGGTAGTCTAGAAACAACAAATACCATATGCCAGCCGGTGACCCCGCTAACTCTGGAGGGATTGACTGACGTCTTGCGGAAATATGCCGCGAAAAGATGACACTACCGTATCCAGACTCTGGCCATGTTCAGGTGGTCTGGACACACACACAGGACCACAGGTATGAAGACTTGGGCTGAACTTCTGAAGCATAGGGAAGCTTTAGTGGCAGCGACAAGGGGGTCAGCACCTGGGGCAAAGAGCATAAATTAAGAGGTGGGGGCTGAGTCCCGTATTGGATACTCCGTAGAGTGAACATCAGGCTGGGGCAGGTACGGTACTCCCTATTCCAGCTTGCGATGCCGGTAAAAATAAAGGACGGATTGGTCTGCCTTGCGGCATGCAACGACCAAATCACAGGTCAAAGATTGAATGCTCTACAGAGCCTGATGACTTATTCTTCTCCGGTGTAACCAAGGCACCGCCACCTCGCTGTGCCTAACCCCTCATTTTGAGCAATGGTATTTTGGGTCGTACTCGTCGACTCGAGCTTTTGGTTTCATGACTTTCTGGAGCTTGAAGAAACGCCATCGGTTGCGCCATGGCTGAAGCTATTGCGGCTCTTGCCTTTGCGAGCAACATCGTGCAGTTCCTAGAGTTTGGTGCCAAATTTGCTATCAAGGCAGACCAGATTGTCAAGGCCGGCAGCAACAGCGTTTCTGATCTTCAGGAGCTCCGACACATTACAAATTATCTTCATCCGCTATTGCAGCAACTTAATGCAGATGACTCTTCAAATCATTCTTCAACAAAGTCGTCATCTCAATCACGACTTATCAAACTGTCCAAGGAGTGTTCTCAAGTTGTTGAAGAACTTCTCCAGACATTGGATGATGCGGGGGTCAATGATTCCAGTGGACGGAGGGATGCAATAGTCACCAGCTTCCGCCTGACATGGAATCATTCCAAGATTGAGAAATTGCATCAGCACATTGATAAGCTGAGCGGCCAACTCGCCGTGGAGTTGCTTATCTCAATCAGGTGAGCAAAGTCTCTGATTGATGTTTGTTCTGTTGATGGATATGCCTTGTTTTCCTTTTCAGCAAAATGCCTTGTCATTTAAAAAGATGCTATCGTTGTGCGCCGAAAACAACCATCCTTTCGCAGTACAAATATATTCAATTGAAACAAACCTTTGCTGACTGATAAGCAGAGAACACTCTGCCAAATCACTCGAGACGCAAGAAGCAATTTTACAGCAGCTCAAGGCAGATTCTCGCTACAGTCCTCCAAAGCCCAGAGAACATCAAGCACGAGATGCTGTGAGTGACCTAGATGATGCGCCTGGGAGCATCATGCTACAATATATCAGATCCATACTTCAACCGGACATTGCGACAGATCAGATGACGAAAACGGAAGATGATATCCACCGCCTCGTCTTTCAACAAGGAGACTACACAGATTATGGCAACAGGTCTGGACAGAGCCCTCTGAGCGTTGAGATGGAGCCTTCAAGAAGAAAAAATGTGGAAGCACGCATTCTTTCCAGTCTTCGCTATTCGCAAACCGCTGATCGAGAGACGTCAATTGCGGAGGCGTACATGGAGACACTCCAATGGATGTTGAAAGACTGCCCCACTGATCGTAAAGATACAAAATTCCGCGAATGGCTAGAATCCAGTGATCGCTTGTATTGGATCACTGGGAAAGCTGGCAGTGGGAAGTCGACCCTCATGAAGTACATCAGCAATATCGATGGCACATCCGAGGGCAGTCTGATATGCCAGAAGTATCTTCAGAGTTGGGCGGGCGGCCAAGATCATCTCATTGTCGCCTCGTTCTATTTTTGGGCGTCAGGGTCATCTATTGAGGCCTCACAGCGAGGCCTTTTTCAGTCACTCCTCTTCCAGATCTTGAAGAGACATCCAGGCTTACTCCCAAAAATTGCACCCAGAATATGGGAGGCGTATGCCTCCTTTGGTCTGGATATGAACATTGAGAGAGAGAAGAGCCTTGATGAAATGCTCCTGAGCGCCATTCGTGAGCTCGTGGAACAACAGGGGAAGAAAGTATGCCTTTTCGTCGATGGATTAGACGAATATCGTGGCGATCATCTAAAACTGATCGCGATTTTCCGGTCATTCTTGCTCTTGCCAAATGTCAAGATATGTGTGTCAAGCCGACCATGGGTTGTGTTTGAAGACAATTTCAGCACAGCTCCAAGTTTGATGCTTCAAGACTTCACATACCCCGACATCCAACACTTCGTGACTTCACAATTGAGTCAGAATGATGGTTTTGCAAGGCTGCAATTGCGCGAGCCAGAGTACGCTACAACTTTGATAGATAATATCACTGATAAAGCGTCAGGCGTTTTCCTGTGGATCATATTGGTTGTCAAATCACTACTGGCCGGACTCACCCATGATGATCGTATATCAGACTTACAGAGACGATTGGATCTCTTGCCACCCGACCTCGAGAAGCTTTACGATGCCATACTGGACGATCTAGATCCCTTCTACTTTGGTCATGCGTCGCAATACTTTCAGCTCCTGGAGGCCAGCAACAACGACTGTGACGTCCTCCTGTTTTCATTCGCCGATGAGGAACGCTTGGACTTTGCGTTGAAACTGCCCATTCGAGCGTTCACACAAGAAGAGAAAAATCTCAGGACCGACACTGTCAAGCGACGCCTCAATAGCAGATGCAAAGGCTTGCTCGAAGTCGGACCTCAAGGAAGAATACAATATCTCCATCGCACCGTCAAGGACTATATTGATGGAAGTGAGGTGCGCCTTAGAATTGATCGGGCAGTCGAACAGGACTTTGAATGTTACTTCAAGTTATGCTCAGCCAACCTAGCAATGGTCAAAAGCGTGGATGACTACAGAATGGAATACGCTAAGGAATGCCTTGAGATGGCGGCTAAAGTCAAGCGGATCATTCCCAGCATGATCCAAATACTTGATGATCTTGACCGAACAATGGAAAAGACTCTGGATCCCTTGTCATTAAAATCATTTCATCAAACCACCCTGAGCACTGCTCACAACCATCTCTCATCCGGCAAGTTCTACATTGGAAGCAGCTTTTTGGCCACCACCGTGCGATTCTCTGTGGTTGAATACGTTCGAGCGCGCTCTCCGGCTGGTTGCATGGCCCCGGATAGTGACAGCAGCCATGAGGACCAAACGCAATACCCACGAAACCTAGGACTGGACTCAAAATCATCTCGGTTCGAAAGAATGATGAAGACGGCCAAGTTTTCGACTTCCTCAAAGGCCCAAAAAATAAGTAAATGGCGTAAGGGTACTTGGCCGCTTCTACTCGATGCCATTTGGTGCGATCCGATCTCGCTGCCTATGTTCCGGTGTCTATTAGAGCTTGGCGCCGATCCGAATTTGATCTTCCACCGAAACGGGTCAACGCCGTGGACCGCAGCACTAGTAGCCATGATTGATTCGTGCAGCGTTCGCTGCGTATCTGATGACGCGACGGCAAATTGGGAACAATGGGCACCGATCTTGGTACAATTCCAACAGTACGGGGCGCAAAGAGACGATTCGGTGTGCAAAACAGTTTACCGAAACCTTAACATGTTTGGGAATTACCAATTATCATCTCCTAGCCTCCTCAATCTTGGTATTATACTGGAATGTGTCGCAACGGGTAGAAAAGACTTGGGGCTGGAGTACTTGAATGGACAGAATGATATTACCACATTCCAAAGGGAAAGAGAAAGTCAAAGCCGTTTGCCCACAGTCGCAATCTATTCTAGGCGACCACAAAAGGGATCGTGGGAGCTTAGCAGCTAGTATGGGGATATCAGCAAATGCAAGTCATCACATAAAATGGTAGCCTGCGATATCAGTTAGTTATACATATTGTTTATGCAGGTATAGAGGAATCATGTATTGAGCCAGAGATGATGTTGACCATTTGGATATTAGAGTAGGCCTTATACGTTATGACTGTTGTAACAAACTGAGGCATCTCGGGTTTGTGTATTAGGCAGAGATAGCCGTCGGAGATAACAAAACGCAGTCACTTCTAATATCCGTCCCTGTACCTCGCGACAAGTACAAAGCATTTCCACAAGAGAGCATATTGGATCTCCCGTCGGCAACCATGTTGACGCGGCCCGTGGCTTGGTCGATACACCCTGCCACCTGAACATAGGTACCGGCCGCGACGCCGGCCGCGACAGCAGCCGGCGTGTCCATTCTGGCCAACAAAGAGGACGCGGTTGAAGATGCTATAACATAGGCCACCAAGGAATTGCTAGACAGCCCTAAATACTCGCCGGCGCTTAGTACCCAGGTCGATGTGGCCAGCGCAGCCGCCGAAGGGTTGGAGGGAAGATTCTGCCAGGCAATCAAGTTGCTATTGAGAGTGTTCAAGTTGCTACTGACAGTGTTCATGAAGCGCGTGGTGCTGTCGGGAAAGGGGTTGCGAGCCCGAAAGTTGAGACCCGTGGCCTGGCACGAGTACAGCACCACGGACGTGGGGGTCATGGTGGACTGAACCGTCTCGATCGAGGTCGCGGTAGTCATCTCGGTCGTCGTGGTGGTTGTGGTGACGGACTGTATATCAGTCTGCGTCAACAAGACCGTGGCGGTCACGGAGACCTTGTCCGTTTGCGTGGTGGACTCGGTGGACCATGTCGTTGTCGCCGTGGTCGAGACTACTTGGGTTACCGTCTCTGTGGCTGCGGGGAGCGTAATGGTCGAAGTCTCGACTCCAATCTGCCCGCACGCCGATACGTAGCTATCCAGTTAGCCGCAGACTGGTGCCGCATAGTCTGGTAGACCTGGCGACACGCTCTGGCGAGCTGTCAAGCCACGAGCCTTTACCGGGCTGCCAGCATAGTTGAAGACCGCGGTAGTGACAGTTAGAGGAGCCGTGTAGACACTAGTCGTGGTAGCAAATACGGTAGTCTGCTCTGTTACAGTGTCTGTCTCCGTGGAAGCCGTGAGGGTCGTGCTGGTTGTGAAGAGTAACGTCTCCGTCAGAGCAGTAGTAGTGGCCGTTTCGGTAAACAGCGCAAGGTCGAAAGTGCTCTCCACTTCAGTCACAGTCGCTGCCTTGGTGACGGTGCTTTTTTAGGTTTGGCAATGTTAGAATGCAATAGAAGGTGCAAGAGCATTGGGTATGAGGTGCCCACCTAGCAGGCAGTGTCACAGTGGTGATCAATCTGGCTGAACAATCGGCAACTGCGTCATCACCTCGCAAGGTGAGAGCTTGAGTCGCAAGGCCAATTAGCTTTTTTCCATAAGTGTTTCCATGGCTTTCTTGAAGTTACCTTGTAAGCACTGATCGACAGTACTTGATGAGCTAGACTCGGCAGAAGAATTTCTTGTTGAGCTCGTCTCAGTGGTGCTCGCCCCTGAAGAAGACGTGGACGCAGTAATTGACGGCTCAGTAAATATTGTGCTCGATGACTCGGACTCCGTGGTACTGGGCGTCGCTACACTTGCTTCGGAGCTAGGCGTCGGCAAAGTGTCTGAAATGCTCACAGAAGATGTGGTATCAATCGTTGCGACAGCATCGCGAGATGAGCTAGTACTCATCAAAGTAGGAAGCGTGGAGACGTTATTCGTGCTGCTGTCTATGGTACTCGTTCCTTGAGTTGCGACTGGTGAAGAAACAGATGAAGGAGTGTGTCTACATGGCTTCGCGGCACTGGTAGCCAAGAGGGCCGCAAGAACGGCACAATTGAGACGACGCATCATGTGCTGATTGTTGCAAGGAATGTATTTCCAATGTCGGACATTTGGACACCGATCTACATGATTAACTGGAGAATGCCAGGGTAGATCGTGTGAGTCTAGACACAAAGGAGTCAAGCAACTATATAGCTCTAGCATTTCATGAAGATCCATGGGTAATGCTTAAATACCATGGCATGTGGCTTGCGATACAAGATGAGTATACATTCCGGTGTAGGCTGGCGTAGTCTCAGCTTAATTTCAGAGAGGCTGGTTTGAGTCAACAGGCCATGTTCAGCGGTAGCGACCGATCTGCATAAGCTTGTACATAACTCTGCTTGGGCCGCTGGCTACTTAGGGCAGAGCGGACCGGATGCCGTGTTTTCTAGGTCCGGTGGCCATTTGTGCTGGCAAAACAGCTACACTGATTGAGCCCAAGTCTGCGGACGGCTGCTAGTATTTTGTGTTCATGCCTCATTACGTGAAAGTGTCGCAAAGTCGCCGGGCCAATCAATACAATCGTTTGTCCAATTGAAAGCCCACTCATTTACATCCCACTCAAAGTTTTGTCCCTCGTTCAAATCTGGGATCCAAAAAGTCGGTGCACTCTCAGCGTTGTTGGTGCCCGTGGTCATCTGGGCTGATGAGCCCTGCTGCCCAGCCTGACTCGGTGGTGGTGGTGCGTTACGAGGCTGCCCGCCAGGTCTGGGCGGCGCATCCCGGGTCTCGATGCCTTCCCGATTGTATATCCTCTGAAGGTTGGAGAGGCACTTGGAGGCAGATGAATCACCTAGTCTTTGGTACTCTCGGAGACATTCGACGCACTGGTTCCAGGATTGTTGAAGTTGCTGTCTCTGATCGACTGTCAAGCGCTCGCGCAATGACGGTGTAAGCAACACCACAGTAAAGACCGTCCCTGTTGTATAAATAACTATTGTCTTGCTCAGTACGGTGTTAATCTGGGGGATTGAATTATATTTCTCCTACCAAAGACGGTATACCAGGTAGGTGGGAGAAACCATGTACCCAGGTTGCAGCGGATCAAATCTAGCAGACCCTGTGCGGCTGCTATACATTTATCAATGCAGGTAAAAGTGACCACCTGCTGTATTTCCGCTCCAGACGGGGCAGGACGTTGCAAGACGGACGCGGCGGCCATGCGCACCACGACGCGCCGGAAAAGGAGTACTCTTCCATAGAGAAATCTGTAATACTCTTAGCATCAGTCACAGAAAACTGCTATTCGCGTTTTTCTTACCGATGGTGCAGTAGATGCGCCTGACGAGTAAATACATCTGCAGCACTGGGAGATTCTTGCTGCACATTTTCATATCGTAGATACGATGGCAACTCTTCTTTCCAACGTTCTAGCGCTGCGTCCAGCCTGAGCAGCGATGGGTAGTCCTCTGTAAGACGATCTCGAGTCGAGGCTCCTGGTGAGGAAAAGTAGAATAACCTATTTGCAACCAATCTGTGTTAGTCAAGGTCGGCAAATAGATAGTCAATTAGTAACAGAGGTAGGTAGTATTTAGAACAAACCTTAGAATTTCGGCAGTAATGTGAGAAAGCTTGATGATTGACACAAAGAAGGCGCACCTGGCAGGAGTAGAAGAAGGCTGTGTCCCATCGTCGGCATCAGGAGTGGTTGCGAGGTGCTCGTCATCTATCATTGCGGGCAGCGGCGTAGACGATTTGAGTTCCAGCATGAGCGGACGTCCAAAGGTCATGCTTAATACACTATGAGACAGAGAGAGCTCAATGTTAGTTTTGGAAACGCGATCTGGGCGGCCGTGAATTTCGTGGGCGAGTCCGAACTTATACGCACCTGTCCAAAAGCTCGCAAGAGTGCCAGGTTCGTCTCCTCTCTTCTCTTTGAGCCTGTGTCTCGCCAGCTACATCGAGATGCAATGCCAGCCCTTGGGCGACACGAATCGCCATCCCTACAATTACCCAGCATTTACTCGACATATTTAGAGTCTGAAGGTATTGAGCCATCAGGATAAGGGCCTGGACAAGCTGGATGGATCCGTAGTCCATCAAATCCAGGCTGAGAAGCCGAGTGGCCCGATGGGCAAATTGTTCATGGGTCCTGTCAGAGCCTGGTCGTTGTCTGCCGCTCGACATGGAACGGAAGCGGCAACCGAGAGCAAACACCAGATTTAACGTGCAGTGAAAGACTTGCGCTGTGTACACTGACTTGCTACGTCCAAATGCGTGCAGTTCGCCAGAGTCGGCCGTATCGGTCTGCCAGAGTTCATTATACCTACAAAGGGTCAGTTATCAAGAGGTGACCATGTGGGAATGAATACGAGTGAGACGGAATTACCTTTTCATGAAAGTGCCTTTGTGGATAAAGGGTTGTAAAGGGTGAGCGCCCTCCCAGTAGTGGTGTATAAGGCCGTCGGCTATCTTTCTCGGCGGCACCACAAAATCTGCCATGATCGAGTTGGAATCCTCCATCGATCCTGCACGGCCAAACCACGGCGCATAGTTCTGGTCATGCGCGGTCACATCTGCATTGTCGTTTGTGCTGTTGCCCCCGTTACCAGACTTGAAGGTCTGGTATACCTCGCTCATGAAGCCCACGGCGCTGGAACTTCCCAGGTAAGCAGGACTATATTCGACCGAAACATCATCGTCGTGGGAGGTATGGACTGTGTCTTCTCTATGTAGTCGGTGCTCATTCTGATCAGGTTGCGCAAAGGCTGTGCCGACTTGTTCTCTGACTGGTCTTGCTGGTGATGTGGCGTCTTCTGCGGGTGATGTTATATGCGTGGTTGCGTTCATCCGGCTGGGAGAGTTGATTGTATCTCTACGTGCAGTCGGCGGTGACAATAAACTTGGTGAGATGCTGGAGTGATTCGGTGGCGAGAATTGATCAGGCTCGGATCGTGAAAGAAGACGTCTCTGCGCGACTTGCGGAGTGGTGAGTGAGACGGGTTCTCGCCCCGTACTGGGTAAAGTTCTTCGAGCAACATGTATGGGCTCAGTACGACTCGAGTTTGGATTCTGAAGTTGTGCTTCAAGTTCACGAATTCTTTGCTCCAGACGATTTATATAACTAGGCCATGATGCAAAGTGAGCTTACTACTGGCCACATATTATCAAGATGGCAGATAAAA
Organism: Pestalotiopsis fici W106-1; assembly: GCF_000516985.1. Classification (NCBI taxonomy): domain Eukaryota; kingdom Fungi; phylum Ascomycota; class Sordariomycetes; order Amphisphaeriales; family Sporocadaceae; genus Pestalotiopsis; species Pestalotiopsis fici. The sequence goes on from NW_006917099.1 coordinate 840,921, forward strand.
AGGTGAAAATCTCGGGAACTTGGAAAGTATGATTTACCCTTCATTCGAGTCTGTTTCAGATGCTGAATAGACGCAATCTAGCTTCTTGCGCGCGCACGAGCGGCAGACTGGTCTCTGGCCCTCACATCGTACTTTTTTATCTCTACACTGCTGGCATGCGAGCTTGACCTTTTGGCGCTTTGCGGTTGGTTGGGAAGTTTCCGTGTTGTGTTCCGAGCGCCGATGCTGATCATCATGCCGGGGATCCATATGGGTGAGCTGTGGGTTCGGGGTGTAGTACCGACCACGGTGCCGATGCAGGATACTCTCGGGGAAGGGGAGAAACAGAGTCGCAGATGGACGGGGAACGGGGATTTCATATTTCGGGGAACCATTGAACTGAAGGTCCTGTCTCCCCGCAAACCAACAAGGGCTAACGTGGATCCCCACGATATGTACGCACTAGGAATCAATGGGCGACGCCATTGCGAATTCAGCCGAGCTTAATGAGTGGACACTGAATTGTTCTTCTCCGGATATTCTTGTTGGATGTCCCAATCCAGTGCATAGAACTGTAGATTGGCAAGCGACAGCTATAGGCACACTCTCTTGGCAGAAGTCGCAGAGTATACAGTCTTCCCAATGTCCCGATAGCCAACTAACTCGGGACGTCTGCTGCTTCGACTACCCTCGTCATGTTTCAATCATGTGAAGAGTTCAAAAGAGCTTTAGGCGACGTCTGTCGGAAATTCATTTGAATCATGTCATTGCTCAAAATGTACCTAGATATCACAAAATGATCAGAAAATTAAAGAGAGAATATCATTATGCTTTTAGGTTTCATCTCTTCTTTGGTAGAGCAAGATAATACAGGCACCAAAATGATACAACATCTATATATCAACTTCTGCATCACTGAGTATGTGATTGCCGCTTACAAGATAGTACAAGACATATTATTTCATTATATACGTGTTTGGTACATGTTGACTACAAGCCAGAATTGTCAGGCATACCTACGGTGGTCGCATCCAATACGGCATTTGCTGCAGACAATCTCGCCCCAAGGACAGAATATGGCACATCCTGGACATCAACTCTCATTTCCAGCGCAACCGAAGCAGCATAGGCAACAGCCTGGCCCAGGTTCATAAAGGTGTTCTCGATGCGCACAGCCCCGTAGCCCAAATGCGAAACAGCCATGACGGTCGGACTCATGAGATTAGTGGTTTCGTTGCGCATGGGTGTAACTGCTTGGTAAGAGATGCCAAAAGGCTGCCAAGCTGGTCCCTGTTTGAAAATTGAACCTTCATCATAGACGAACCCGTTCTTGACTATTCTTCGCGCAATATGCACGTCCTACTCTGGTCAGTCTCAATCCATCTACTCGTTTTCCCACGCGAGTTCACTTACCGTGGGCCAAAAGGCAACTGCGATTGGATCACTGGCTGGAGCTTCAACAGCGGGATACGCAGCTGTTCGCGCCGTGATAATGAAATCGTCCTTGACCATTCTCCTACCATCCCGAACGTATAACTTCCTAGGGAAATGGTCATTATCGATGAACTCGTCTTTTGCGTACCCCCATGAACTCCAGACTGAACGAGTGGAATTTGGCATGGACGGATCATTGGCAAAAAAGTACAATTGTCCTTTTTGCCAATCGGTGAGTTCTTGGAGGAGCTGAGCTCTAGTGCTATGGTTTCCCTCGGGCCAAGCTATTTCTCAGTTAGTCAACAAGACAATGACAAGGTCTCAGAAAATAGCTACCAAGAGTTCTTCCTGGAAGATCGAACCCCAAGCCCAGAGTTGTACTTCCGATAGTGTCCGTCTTGAAACCGGGAACGACGGGGTCGGGAGTAAGAATATGTCCGCCGGCAGCGACATATCTTGACCATAGAATGTACTCGGATGCGTTGTAATTCGCTGGCTTGGTCCAAGGGACCATATTGGAAGTGTCATTGGTCAAACACATTCGGAATACGTATGCGGCCAAGGATTTATCACTGTAATATATCAGTCCGGTGCTGTCGCGAATATATGATGCATGATTGCAACACTTACCCACTGCCTGGTGCTCCAAGCTCACCTGGCTGAACGGTAGGGATGAGACCACTAGACGGATCTCCTGGTGTGACATAGGGGTCAACATCGACAGTAAGTTGCGAAAACGTGGTGTTGACGCGCACGCCTCCATTAGTTTCATTGAACGTCGCCGCTGACTCTCTGCCAATCGTTGTTGAGACGCCCGACGCAGCAAGTAGGTCGCCCTCGTAAGTCGCATCGATAAAGACTTCTCCAGAGAAGACATGGCCCTGCTCCGTGATGAGAGACTTAACTTTTGTTCCCTGCCGTAGACACATTGTCAGCACAACTACTCGAAAATCATTTGCATCGATGCCATTACCTCTTTGATGACCGCTTCACCACTTTGTTTCAAATATGTATCGAGAAAGACGTCAATCTTCTCCTCGGAGATCCAGTCATTGAGCACTGACTCGGCGACATGGCTCTCGAACCTCCAGAGCGTCTTGTTCTTGGTGTGGTTGAACCAAGCAGCATCAAACGCCGCGACATTGCCGTAGCGCATGCTTATACGCCGATAGAATTCAAGCGCAAGGGGTCCCACAGCGAGGGAGTTTTGGTACTCGGCCTAATAGAGCTCAGTCAGTGAACAAATCATTGATACTCAACTGGAAGCAAAGATTCTACCTGTGAGTCGATATCAGACGCGCCGAATCCGTCAACGGCTATTCCTCCAATGTGTGAGTACGGTTCAATTAGGGCAACACTGCGGTTTAGACGGGACAATTGAATGGCAGCGGCATAGCCACCCGAGGATCCTCCATATACGACAACATCGTGTTGATAATGGGTGCCACAAGTACTTGCGCTGGCTGCAGCAGTGAGGAAAGAAAGTGTGGATAAGACCTGAGACAGGGACAACATTTTCAAGGAGGGATTCGAGGCGAGCACATGGAACCCGATAATCCAAAAACAGAAAAGAAGCAATACGCCTATCGAGCATATATGTAAGGTACTACCCCTTGCCCATCTAGTAGACTTTAATGGTCTGGCTCCATTGCTCGACACCTCGGGGGATCTTATGAGTGGCCATGTCTCTTCTTTACGCCAGCTCATATCATTGACCATGGTTAGGCGACTCAACACTGTTGGAATGGAAATCAATTGGCTACTAGCTAGATGGACTAGAATATGCCATGGAGCATGAAAATCCGGCAGTGGACGGAAACGCGAATTGAATAGCGTTTGCCGAAAAGCGGAGTGCCCTAACTCCACAGTGATAAGTCCCCCTTACCCCAGGCTTACGTTATGCGCGGGGAGCACAAGAAAACGTTCCCCGAAGTTTAGCTAGAGGGCGGAATTAAGGGCTTGCCTGTAGTTCATCACCAGACATTGTTTTTTTTTTTCCTCTTTTGCCTTTTCTTTACCAGGTCGCATCTGGGCTGTGACAAGTGTGCAAGAACCTTGTGTCTATTTCACAGTTCTTGTTCTGCCATTCTCGGGGGATATTTGGAAAATCATGAGTTCGAGCAATGTAGTGTAGCACTAACTGCACAGAGAGGGCGAAGGAGAAAACCTTTTTGGCTTCATTTCTTTTTTTCTTTGGCCGCTCTTCTAGTAGCAGTCTGAAATTCGATCGAGTCAGAGATCTATTTGCGATTCTAAGTCTATCGAATACAAGCGTCAAGTACAGTGCAGCATTGCCTATAGATATACCAATTACCTATTACAACTCATCTCCCGGAAATTCCGGGGCGCCAACTTTGCTCACATCGAGGATTGCGCCTTGTTGTAACAATCTCTCCTTCAGTTGGTGGTAAGGCACCTTTTGGAATGGGACTGAGTCCTTTAATACAATATCGCAGGCATTTGCACAGGCTTGTCCTAGAGCATAAAATTGATGCTCGAGCCGAACGGCGCCTATCTTTTGTCAGCTCAAGTACAAGCTGAGAGGGTTACACAGTCAATTCGATTATTCACTTACCGTATCCAACATGCGATGAAGACGGACATGTGACAGTAATGACATTTTCCGCTTCACTCAGCTTGGGGACCAGCGATCGATAGGCAATACCAAAGGGTCGCCATCGGTGTCCGTCCTTGAAGATGAATCCCTCATTGTGGACTTTGCCGTCACGTAGAATTCGTCGCACACAATGCGTGTCAGTGGGCCAATATGCAATGGCGACGGGGTCATCCACCGGGTCCTCGCCATTATCGCGGGATGCCGTGTGCTCAGTAATGACATAGTCGGAGACCATGCGTCGTGCATCGCGAATGTAAAGCTTTCGCGGGAAATGATTGTTGTCTGGAAACTCGTCGAGACAATATCCAAAGCGCGACCATTCCGCTCTAAAGTCGGCCTGCCAAAGTGTTAGTAAAAGCTCGATTAGTAGAACAGGAAGATGGCATATACTCACGGGCAAGCAATCGTCATTGGCGAAAAAGTACAGAAGACCCTTTGTGAATAGAGCGGTGTCGTCTAGAATTCTCTGGCGCTCATCACGAGTTCCCGTCGCCCATTTGTCATTCATGCCCAGGAGATCTGTAGCAAGTGGAGCCTCGGAACCGATCAAGTCTGTCTTACCTCCAGGCAGTCTCTTCCTCGGAGTGTACAAGGTTCCGCCTGCTCTGACGTAGCGACGATGCAATTCATAGTGAGTGGGATCGTAGCCTTCTGGCTTAGAGATGGGAAACCGATTCTCTGGTCGATCTGTGAGGGGAATGCGGTAGGAAAAGGCTGCGAGATGCTTATCCCCGTCTCCTGCTTTCCCAAAGGGCTCAGGGGAAATACCGTGGATCAGACCCGACGAACTGTCGCCCGGGATGTTATAGGGGTCGATTGGCACATCAATCTGTGTGTATGTGGTATTCTCTCGCACCCCAGCCAGACTCTCACCATATGTTGAGCTAGATTCCCTCCCGTAAGTTGTTGTTATTCCTGAAGCAGCGAGCATATCGCCCTCATACGATGCTTCCACAAAGACCTAGACTGTCAGCATCAATACCAGCATTCTCTCCCAGGACACAAACTTACACGGCCAGACACAACAATTCCATCGGTCAACCTGAGTCCACGGATTCTGCTGCTGTCTCGAACGACGGGATTTGTAGAATCAAGAGCTCCCTGAGAATGTTAGTGACGAAGAGTATTACATGCATGAGCAATATAATCACCTTGATGATTGTAATATTCTCAAACTCGGCCAGCCACTCCTCGATAATTTGCTCAGCAACCCGAGACTCGAATCGCCACACGTCTGGATCCTTGATGCCTTCTTTCACGCAATACTCCAAATGCTCCAGACGTCCATAGAACTTGCTCATCCGACGGTGAAACTCCAGTGCAAGCCCGCCCACAGTCGGGCTGTTGAAAACTTCAGCTTGATTGTCAATATCGGTAGCGCCCAGACCTTCAATTTGGATGCCACCTTGATGAAATATATTAATTCAAAATGTTTTGTTGATATGCAGTCACATAAGCAGTGGGGGCGCATACCGATGTGTTCGTCTGGTGATACCAAGACTACCGTTCGGCCGAGCTTTGCGCTTTGGATTGCTGTCGCTACGGCGCCCGACGTGGAGCCATAGACCACAACGTCGTTTTCGGGCACAAACATCTTGATATTCATGATGGCTACTGTTGCACTATGCCAGCATGCAAATGAAGAGAAGGACGAAAATGCAAGATAATGGAGTCTAAGAAAACAAAATCTCAAGTGAACAATTTGAGTTACTATCAAGGTATGGTCACTCTGATGTGACGGAGTACTCCGCAGCAGTCAGTCAACTAACCTAGAAGCAGCTTTTAGGGGTTCACTCCTCTGTTACTGGGTACCGCAGACGACTAGCACAGGGCATCTCGGGGAAGCGTTAGCCAATCGGACAAGGGTCCGACCAGGTTTTAGCAACTCGTTCCCCGAGACTCGGGGAGCGGTTTACAATCTCTTCAGACTTCTACCAATTGTTGATTGAACCAAGCCGAGGTTGAAGGGGAATTCCCTGAGCAGCATTTCACATCCAGACTTGTTAACTGGTCTCTTGCATTACTCAGGTGCCAAGGCCAAACATGGAACTGGTCTGCCGTTTTCGCACTTGAGGATCTGGGGAACCAGTCAGCTGGGAAACTCCACAGGAGAAGGTGTGGAGAATTTCCCCAGACAGTTGCACTACCCCAGAATGTATAAAATGTTTCCTCTTCGCCTCAACGGTTTGTTCCCATTCCTTTGGGACAGACCAAGGGAAATTTGATCTAGGTCATCAGTCATCGATCCTACAATCAATATGGGAGGAAAGGGCAACATCTTTGTCAGCAGACATGCGTGGGTTTCGGCCACACCTCGTCTTCTCTATGCTTGTCTGATTTATTCCATGGGCAGCATCTTCTTTGGTCAGTTTCCCATCGTCCCATCGTCTACACTGAATCAGTACTAATATGTCTGTATAGGATAGTCAGTTTCCACAGCTTCTCCATCATCTGTCGTCTTGTCTAAGTACTAACTCTTCAAAGTGACGGCGCGTCTTTCGCAGGAGTGCAAGCCTTTACCCCCTTTGCAAAACAGTTTGGCGAATACAATGCCAAGTCGAAAACATACTCTCTACCAGCCTCTCTCGCTTCTCTGATGAACAGCCTTGCTCTCATTGGGAAATTCTTGGGAACCATTGTAGTTGGTCCGCTCACGGAGAGATTGGGCCACAAAAAGGCCATGCTCATTACTTGTGCAACTCAGATCACTGGTGTCATTAGTGAGTCTATTGGGAGCATCTCTGTTGACTTGTTTGCACTGACACCCTCCAGTCCAGGTAACTAGCAAGCATCCCGCGCAATATACAGTCGGGCGCATCATTATTTACACCGCCGTTGGTTTGGTCGAGAATGTAAGCATTGCACTATCTATCAAAACTTTGACTTGCTTGAAGATAGCTAAATGATATCTCGCAGATTGTTCCCACTTACCAGACTGAAATCTCTCCATCTCCTCTGCGAGGCTTCTTTGTCGGATCGATTCAACTTTTCCTAACTTTCGGGTCTCTTATTGCCGGCATCGTCAACAACTCCATGTCATACTACACCACGGATGCCGGCTGGATAATCGCTACAGCTCTCCAAGTCCTCCCGGCTATCATCATTCTTGCCGGAATACCCTTCACTCCAGGTACCACAGCTCGCCCAAGCTCAACATTCCCCTGCTGACTAGTCTCCAAGATTCTCCCCGCTGGCTTGTCAGCAAAGATCGCACCGAAGACGCCCTCAAATCCTTGAAGAAACTTCGCCGGAAGGAAGATGTTGATAACGGTGTTGTCGAACTCGAGATTGCTGCCCTTCGTGAAGAAGGCCAGAACACGGTCAAAAAGGATGGTTGGATGGCGCTATTTAACCGCAAGAACAGGAGGCGTACAGGGTAATTACTTGGTTCCGATGCCGTAACGTCCAACACCTTACTAACAGCAAATTTCACAGTATTGCCGTCGTGATTATGGCTCTTCAACAACTCACCGGCGTCACCTTTAGCAGCTCCTATGGTCCCACCTTCTATAAACAAGTCGGCTTGGGCACCATGGCCTTCGCTTACGCTGCAATTAACAATGGAGTCTCGGTCGTTACCGCCATCATCGGAATGCTCGCCCTCGACGCCTTTGGCCGCCGCGAAGTTACTTTTTGGGGCAACATTATCCAAGCCTTCTTTCTTTGTCTGATTGGTGGTCTCGGCTCAAAGGCCAACCGCTCGCAATCAGAGACTAGCGGAATGGTGGCATCATTCATCTTGTATGCCGCAGCCTTGCACGCCACACTTGGTCCGGCTGCCTACATCACTGCTGCCGAGGTGGGCACGGCCTCGCTCCGAGAAAAGACCATGGCCCTGGCTACGGCAGTCAATGTTGTTGTTGGCTTTATCGTCGTTTTCACGACGCCATATCTTCTCTCTGCTCCGTACGCAAACCTCGGTCCTAATCTGGGATATGTATGGGGCGGTTTTGCAGCCTTGGGAGCAGTGTGGGTTTGGTTTTGTATGCCGGAGCTCAAGGTAAGACCCCCGACATATATCCTCTTTTCTTTTCGCTCTCCTCCTTGACTAGTTGCTAACGGCGCATAGGGGCGTAATCTGGAAGAAATTGATCAATTGTTCGATGCGAAGCTTCCTGCTTGGAAGTTTGCGTCCTACAAGACAACGGGCATGTCGCATGATTTGGCCACACTAGAAAACAGTAAGGATGTCAAGGTCGAGATAACGGAGCATAAGGAGCACACGGACAAGATCTAAGAGAAATTTCGATACTTGACCATTTTACTCTAGAGACATTGATGTCCAAATTACATACAATACAGCCAATACTGTTCTTGGTCAATGCTTCGATTACTTCGACTCGTTCTATTGCGTTTCCTAGCGTAGTGTGAAATTTTGAACAAAGACCTTGTTCAGTCCGGGATCCGGCCCTACACTGTTGCCTCTCAATCTGTTAGTCGGCAATGCATGGACAATGTGTCGAGGGCAACCATCTTTCTCTTGCCATCAACCCTTTTGCCATTGAAATTGCTATAATGGCTTTGCTTAGTTGTGCCTATAATCAATGTTCGTTTGGGACCGGAAGTGGTTAATTCCGGGGGAAATGGGGCTTTGATTGCTTTGATATAGTCTTTGACAGTACATCGAGGCTATGCACGCCCAGATAGCAACAATGGCTCTTTATTCAAGCGACAGGTCATATTCGAGGCGTTCCATGTGGACAAACATGTCCTTGAGTGCCACTCACCACCCTTGATTACACATTTCTTCTGTCATTTCCAGCATCACTCTTCTTCATATTTTTAAAAACGAGAAAAAAAGAAATAATGTTATCGAAATCATATGGCGTGTATGCGACTCTGAGCTTCGTTGCTCAAGTTGCCAACGCTCAATATTCAGTCATTCCTCCGCCATCTTCCGTGGCTGCATCAACGGCAGAGATAACACCAGGCTCTTCTTCTGTAGTTCCAAGCTACGCTGCAAAAGGCGGCTTTGACGTTTCCTCGAATGAAGCGAGTACTCTTCAGACATCAGTGATATCATCGCCATCTCTAGGCGCAGATGACGCCGCGATCACGTACAATGCAACTCCAATGACATCTTCAGACGCGATCAAATCCTCTTCGGCTCCCTCGACTTTGTCAAGCCTCAAATCAGTGGAAAGCTCACTTCAATCGACCTTGGAGACATCTAGTCTCTCAAGCGCCCTCGAGACTGCGGCTTCTGAAAGCAGCAGCAGCAGCTTGACAACATCGGCTGGAGGCATTTTGAGCAGCATCAGCTCCTATATCATGGGAACGCCGCCATCTTCAACCTTTATGACGACGGCGCCAACAGCTCTTTCAGCCTCTTCGGGCCTGACTACGTCCTTGTCCACCACCAATGAGTCCGTGGTCACGTCGAGTTCGGCTTCCAGCTCAGGCTCTGTTCCTACTGATTCGTCAACATTTGCATCTATAACTGCCAGCAACTCATCTGTTCCATCTGCAGCGAGTGTCGAGGCTGCATCCGGAAGAACGAATGCGAGCGTCACCGAGTTGACTACGTCCACGATATATTCAACAAACATTTACACCATCACTTCCTGTGCTCCAACAGTCAAGGACTGTCCCGGTAAGCTTGGAGCAGTCACTACAGAAGTCATCTCAATTGGCACCACCATCTGCCCCGTCACAGAGGCAGAGGCGAAATCCGAGGCTTCGACTGTCGCTTTGTCGACCGCGGCGTCTACCTTTGTCACAAGTGTACCAACTGCGCAGGCGTCAAGTACCATGTCGAGCAGCGTTTCAAGCAATGCTACATCCGGTGTGTATAGTGCATCTTCTGCAATATCTTCAACTCTAAGCTCGGCAATCTCTGAATTGAGTTCCATCATCTCCTCTTACAACACCTCGATACCCACGACGGTAAACAGCAACGGCACCCAAACTATCAGCACGGCGAGCGAGTCATCCCAGGTGATACCCACCACTTATAGCGTCAGCAGAGAAATCACCACATCGATACTCTCTACCGTATACTCGACAAACATCTATACGATTACGTCGTGTGCGCCAGAGGTAAAGGATTGTCCTGCCCGAAAGGGAAGCGTTACAACAGAATTGATCTCCCTGTATACCACCATATGTCCTATTACCAAGACGGTCCTGGATGGGGTAACCTATACTCCTCGGATCAGTGCTATCAATGCTGCCCAAGAATTGCCGAGCTCGACACTTTTTACGACCGGCAGCGCATCTATTGCCGTCACATCTCCCGATATCACGCCTCTGGTTACAAGTTCTACCAACTCGTCAGTCATTTTCACCCCAGTGACCAACAGTTCAGTTGCAGTCTCGAGTATCATTACATCAGCAACAATTCCTTCAGGCACTTATCCGCTCACGCTGACCAACTCGAGGTCGACAATTGCTTCTGCCAACTCGTCTGTGGCCTCGACAGCGCCTACTACCCCTGCCAAGTTGACAACCAGTACTGTCTACTCGACCAATATCTATACAATTACGTCCTGCGCACCAGAGGTCAAAGATTGTCCTACCAAGAAAGGCCAGGTCACAACAGAGGTTATAGCCGTTTCCACAACTATATGTCCCGTGACCGAGATAGAAACAGGTGCGACGACCGCGGCTAGCATAGCTTCTGTACCGTTGTCTTCGGCCCAGACATTCTCAACTAGTGAGAAGGTGGTTCCATCGGTACCCTCCACAGGCTCATCGCCATTGTCTGTACCCACGACTGCCGTTATCAATAATGCGGTTGAGACATTGCCATCCAGTGTGGAGTTGACAACGTCAACTGTCTACACGAGCAGCGTGTATACTGTAAGCTCATGTGCAGAGGGATCCAAGGAATGTTCGTCGCAGCTCGGAAGCCTGACTACGGAAATGGTGGCGCTATATACGACCATCTGCCCCGTGACGGCAGCTGTACAGAATGCTGCTGAAACGATTCCAGTTCCGAGTCCGTCAAGTGTGCCAAGCACTGGGTCGTCGGATGCCGTACCTACCATTGAGAGTCTTGCAACTGAGCAGAGCGCACCTGTTGGCTCTTCCGGCGTGCTTCCCGAAACTGCTACTGCCGTAATCACTTCATCGGAAAATCTGTCTTCAACTGTCGCCGCCGTGACCATTAGCACGACCCCCGCGCTTCCGTTGTCAAGGACCTCAACAGTATACTCGACCACCATTTATACCGTCACATCGTGTGCACCAGAAGTCACGAACTGTCCCGCAAGCTCCGGTAGCCCGGCCGTGGTCACCTCAATCATAGCTCTATCCACCACAGTCTGCCCCATTACGTACTCGACGCAAGCCGTCACCTTGAACAACACCATCGGCTCGTCGACAGTGCTCGTCACCACGACAATCACGTACGAAGACGCGCCAACTCCTACTCCTTCAACACCTTTGGCCGCTGCCGCCACGGCCGCCGAGTCTACGGTTCCGGAGCCGGCATCAACCAAGCCTGGCACAACCTTGACTCTTGGAAACTATTTTACGACCGTCATTGAATACGAGGCGCTTACTTCCGCCGAGAACCCTTCTCCTCCTCCCCCACCTGCCACCCCCGAGTCTGCTGCTGCTGTGCCCATGACGGACATGTCTAGTCCCAGCGTTCCGTACGCCGCGGCCACGGGGACGCAGCCAATGGTGACGCAGACCCGATTGCTATCATTAGTCGCCCAAGCGAGCTCATCATCAAGGTTAGAATCCCCCCCTTTTTCTTTTCCCTACTTTTCTCTTGAGATTACAGCATTCCATCATTGGTATCCCACCCAGATGAGACTAACGTGTTTTCCTTGCTCAGCACGCTTGTGGACGTAGTCAATGCACAATCCGAAGGCGAAACCGCCGCCAGGATCACCACCCGACTGACCAGCACGGTAATCAACTACCAGACGGTAACCTCGATCAGGCCGTCCGACGTGCCGTTCTGCGACCCGCCCATCACCAGCTACATTACGGTGACCGCGCTGCCCGTGACCGTAACCGTGGAGCCGCCGTTTCCGTCAGCGTACGGGACTGGAAGCAGTATATATGGCACGGGAAGCAGCATGGGTTTCATTGGCGGGACCGGGAGCTTCATCACGGGCGCGGGTCCGCTGCCCACTGAATCCATGACCGAGGATGCCAGCATGTCGGCGGCTTATGTCGGTCCATATCGGAGGTGGTTTAGGCGGGATATGCAGGGGCATGCTCACGGAATGGGGAGGAGGCATCATTAATATCCCTCAATCAGTGGCTCTAAGTTATTGTTGCAAACGCCTTTTTGGAAAAGAAAGCATGGCATTCGGTCTTATTTTGGTTTAGATTATACCCTTTTCGTCTTCACTGTCTATAGTAGCGTCCATTATTTGTAGGATGTCCTTTGATCTCAAGAATTTACAATCGAAAGTTTTTTTTTTTCCCCCAAGCCGCAAATACACCGATGAGGTGCAGCAACGCACTTGACCGCCATTAATTTATGGTATATCCTCCATCCACCACTAGCGCATGTCCTTGAATGAAAGATGCCTCGGGGGAGCAGAGAAACAAGACGGCATGAGCGACCTCCTCGGGTGTTCCCATCCGCCGCATGGGCGCAATGTCCACGGCGGGGCGAAGTCGCTCCCGCATCTCCTCGGAGCTCGTGGTCATGGGTGTATCAATAACGCCCGGGCACACACAGTTCACGCGGATGCCGTCGGGAGAGTAGTCAATGGCGTCGGACCGGGTCATGTTGACAATAGCGGCCTTGGAAGCGCAATACGCCGCGGCGCCGGGCCGCGCCACGATGCCGAGCTGGCTGGCAATGTTGACGACGGCGCCCCGGGTAATACCCCCCGGAGTGAGAGGCTCCTGTTTCAGCATTGCTGCCAGTGCGGCTCGCGATGACAGCCAGGTGCCTCGGTAGTTTACATTGTTGACGGCGTCAAAGACCGACACGGGCATTTCTGTTGACCTTGCCGACTCGGTCAGGATGCCGGCGCAGTTGACGGCATAGTCGATACGAGTATAGGTCTTGGCTACATCGGCCACGAATGAGCTCTGGTCCCGAGTCAGTCTCCACTGATCCAAGGGTGTAAAGATGACGGAACAAGAAATCATTGGTGCCCAGTGACCGTAGCAATATTGCGAGGTATGAAGCTTGACAAGGTCTCCATTTATTTGATTTTGATCGACTTACGACAAAGGACTCATCCGATATATCACCCTCGCGTGCGGTGACTTCCGCTTGTGGATTGATTTCGAGTATGGCATTTTGGGTAGCCCGTAGGGAGTCACCATTGAGGTCTGTAATGGCGATTCGGGAACAACCAGATCGAGCAAACCCCCTTGCCACAGCAGCACCAATACCTAGAAACTGAGTTTAGCTCTATACGTGGGTAACTGGTTCCTTTTCTCGCCGCGGCCGGGAAAGGACCGAAGCATTGAGCTACCTACCAGTGCCGCCTGCACCCGTGATGAGGGCTACCCCTGGAAGTTTGAACACTGTCGCCGAAGCCATTTCCTGATGGTGGTCGGAGCTCTCTGGTGCGGGTGCCGGGATGTTTGGTCACAAGGGAGCTGCAGATACGGTCGCAAAGAGACTAGCGTCCAAGACGGAGATGTTTGCCCAAAACCAAAAGAAGGAAAAGATGAGAAGTGGTAAAAAAGGGTTGGAAATCTCGTGATGGGCATTGTCAAGAACTGCTCAGGAAAAACCTCTATATAGCTATCTTACGTGTGGGCCACTTTTGGCTACTATCAATCCCGTTGATGTGAAGCTTTTCGGCGGTCCACAGTATACTCCCCGACACCATCGTATCGTTGCACTGATAACGCTAGTGGTGTCGCGGTGGTTGCCAAACCCCAGGTCCGGAGATAGTGTGGTAGGGAGCTACCATTGCATCGTACCATGCCATATCCAGAGGAGGTGCTGTGACTTGGGCAACAGTATCAAGAGCTGGCACAATCAGCTTCTGTCAAACGTGTTGGGACCATTGCACAGGGACTCATTTTTATCTATTTGCCGCGCTATAATGATGCAGGCGAATTGACTCTGATGATCAAGATTCTAATAATCACCCTTGTGCGCAAACTAGATGCATACCAAATTGCCAATTGTCAATGGAACGGCCCAGCCTCCTAGGTTCTTGCAAGGTGTTGTACCGGTAAGGGAAAAAAGGTCACGGCCAAGGGCTAACGGTTGGCTCCGGGGTGCAGTGGCAGCGAGCACTGATGATTTTCTACCTAGCCGTCGCTCACCCCTCTTTCCGTCCCAAGCGCCCCCGCAATTTGAATCTTTAACCCCATCTTTTGCCACAGGGACCATCACCTAGACCTACCACTACTACGACTTGCTACTACCAGATTTACCTCCAACGTCCAAAACGTCTGTCCTGCTGCTCTCAAAAGTATCAATCAATCAAAAAAACCCAAACGCGCAATGAGCATCTCAACGCGCCCATAACTCCCAAACAAAGACCCGACGCAAAATCCCGTCAGGACAGCATCGCAGTTTTCCGTCAAGACAGCAAACAAAGTCTTCCTTTAATCTCGACTGCCTCCCTAGGACAAACACACAAAGCAAAATGGCATCGCAAGTCATGACGGCCTCCACCTCGCGGCCACCCGTCGCGGCCGGAGTCGCGCAAAAGCGACGCAAGCCCTCGGGAGAAGTGTCGCACATTTGTCCATACTGTAACCGTTCATTCAAACGCTCCGAACACAAAGAGCGTCATGTTCGAACTCGTAAGTTGAGTCCAACGGCGCGTTGTTCCCGCCCGCCATCTTTCGTCGGTTTTTTTTTTATTCGGTCTGTCCATTTTTCTCCAACCAGCGCTCTCCATCACTCACTCGCTCTGCCCTGCCCCGTACTGTACTCCAACCGCGGTAATGAGACCCGTTGCCTCCTCCCATTCTTAGTGTATATTGAAACCCCCTGTCTGTTCTTTGTTTGGCTACATCGGCGTTGCGTTTCTCCTCTGCCCAGACATTTGCAATATCGAGGCGTCAATTAGAACACTATCCTACTATTCAGCTCAACTTGCGCAGAGCCTCTTTTGTCGCGACGGCGCGACCCCGCGTCGTTGCGCCTCTGCGCTGCTGCTGCTCACAGCAAGCTCCTTTCCCTGCCCGGAAAGTCCGCAGCAAGAGGCTGGGGTTTCCGTATACCCATCCGAGACACAAAGAGTTCCCCACCTTTGGCGCCCCCAACTTGCTTTTATTCCCCAATGCATGCAATGACAAGACTATTGCGTCTCGGCATATGAAGCGTCTTGGATATCAGGCTTGTCTTTCATTGGCCTGCTTCACTCCCAGGAGCGCTATTCTCTCCGCAGAAACACGCAAGCTGCTCCCCCGGCATACTTTCCTCGTCCGACCCGCCAAGTCCCGTTTTAGGCTTGTCTAACCACAAGATCATAGACACCAAGGAGAAGCCGTTTGTCTGCCACTGCGGTCATGCCTTTGCTAGACGCGATCTCCTCACCCGGCATCAGCGCATCAACACTCATCACGACCCGAAACTTCAAACTGCGCATGCCGCTAAACCGGAGCAAGGTGGGGTCAACCCGGCTGTTGACAATGTAGTACAGCTCCAGACTCCAGTATCGCCTCCGGACATGGCCAACAATCCCTGGGATCAATTCATCCCCGCTCAAAGCAATGATGGTCCATCAGACTATGGATGGACAACTTCACCTCAAACAGGCGGCGCCGGAGCGCCGGACGAGCAATTCTTCAACCACCAAATGCAGCAACACGGTCTGTATTATCCAGACTATAGTCAAGGTTAGTCTTTATACTCGCGAACCGAACTGTCGACCTATTTTCTATTCCTTATTACCACTGCAACAATCCCGGGCTTGTCATTTGTTTTGGGCGTTCATATGCAGGCCTTGAAAATATTCACGTCTCCCCCTTTTCCACAAAGTATTATAATTTACTGTCTTGCTCATTACACTAAACATCTGAAATAGGTCAGCCCATGTCTGGGTATACCGATCCTCAGGGGTTCTATGATGATCGCGGCACCGTGGCCTGGACCGGTGTGAACCCTTCGTACTTTCAGAACCAGGATACTTCAGAAGTCGCAGACCCGCAGCTGCAGGAGCAGGAGAACCCTCAGCTGCAGAAAACTATCAGCATAATCATCTAATTGTAATTTTCGCGGATGCCTACGCGCAGGCTAACGCCGATTTTTCTTTTCAAGATCAGTGCTGGCAAGAAAATTTATGCCATCGAGCTGTGGAAGGTGGACCGAAGACAGTATAGCTGCTCAATGGTAACTGTCTTGGTATAGTTCCGTTGCAAATCTCATGAATAATAGGTCGGCATAAGTTTAGCTTGCTTCAGGAAGCACCAATAAATATTCGGAAGGAGTGCAGGAATAACAGTGGAGGAATAAGGTACAAGGGAAGGATGGAGATCATTCATTTCTCCATCAAAGGAACAGCCTCAGAACAGCCTTGAATTGGCAGAAGCACACACAAACTTGTACGAGTATGGCTGCACTTGTTTTGTATATACCACATGAGCACTTGATTTGGGATGCTGGACTGGCTTTTCATAGTTGCGATACCATGTCTGTCTATACAGACGATGCGCTGTTCACTTTCGGCACCCTTTCATGGAAGATGCCTAGGTATGAAAATTGATTTGCGCTTTAGTCATGATACGGAAGTGGAGGGATATTGTAAAACATGTTGTTGTTATAACAAACCCAAAAAAAACCGAAAGAAAGAGATAAAGTATTGATGGCGTGTATCCTTCTGAGCGCGAAAACTAAAATGCACACATCGGAAAACTCTTTATTCACGAAAAAAAAAAAAAACAAGGGTATCGTAGAGGCGCAGCAGACATACGCGCTGTCAGAATGAGATAGACGTGTGTTTCTTTGATATCAATGGATGTGAGTAAGTTTGTATCTTGCATAAAGTCAACAGAGAACACCCACATGCACTGCGTGCCCGTTCGAACTTATTCTATGATTCTGAGCCCGAAATAGTCCGTGGTGTACCTACATTTTCGAAAGTCAGGTCATGTTGTACGTTTGCCCCGCCTACATAAGCTCGAAACGAACATGCTTTCCAATGCCTTGATTTTGGTTGACAGCAACGGGTCTTCAGCAAGTCGGCATGTGTCAAGAGGCGAGCGCCCAGATGAAAGATCGACTGAAGAAGAGGGGAGTTGGGCTTGGTATGCCTGGCCCGTCTCACATGAGCAGTGCCAAACCTGCTCCAGGTGGGATCCATTACTCATCCCCGGGTGCCGACCCACATCTCCGTCCGGGACACCTGGTGCCATCGCTCGCCGGCCGGTGTCGAACGGGATCGCCCTTCCAACCCGGCGTGTCTTGGCTCATCCCAAACTCCGCTCCTAACACCGCCGAAGAGCTCTCCTTTTCGGATTTCTAAGCAGACGTCTGACTGTCATCCAGGAGCAAAGTGCGGAGTAGCAGTGGCGTCTCCATTTAGGTCGTGTATAAAGAGACCAACGCTCGCTGATCTGTGGGCTGCAACAGTTTATACAACTCAACCCTGTTTCTTTTTTTCCCACAGTTCAAGTGACAACTTCGTAAAGATATGTCGTCTGCATCCATCCTCGTCCTCGGCGCCGGTGAATTGGGCAATGCCGTCATCAATGCCCTGACTTCACACCCCAATAAGCCAGCAGCCAACATTGCCGTCCTTCTCCGCTCCTCGACCCTCAATTCTCAAGATCCGCAAAAGCAGGGCCAGAATAAACGACTTTTATCGCTCGGAGTGGCACTCGAGGCGGGCGACGTTGAGGCGGCTTCTGTTGCTGAATTGGCTCAGATCTTTGGGAAGTATCATACTATTGTTTCTTGTACTGGAAGTAAGTATTCCATAAGGACAAAGTCACGACTCTTCGAATGCAATCCATCAATTCTTGCAATCAAATCAGGAACAAGAACTTTGCACGAGGGCTTCTCTTAACCATTGGAGGAAGACCACTTGACTCACTTCGATTCTTGTACCATGACAGTGTACTTAGCACCCGGCTCTCAGCTCAAGCTGACGCGCGCGGTGCTCGAGGCCGGCGTCGCCCGCTACTTTCCCTGGCAGTACGGCATCGACTACGATGTCGTCGGAGGGGGGAGCGCGCAGGACCTGTTTGATGAGCAGCTCGAGGTGCGAAACCTGCTCCGTTCGTCAGCAGCATCGGCGTCATCGCCCGTGGACTGGGTTATTGTCAGCACGGGACTGTTCATGTCCTTTCTGTTGGTCCCCGAGTTTGGACCGGTGGATTTGAAAAACCGCGGTAAATAACTCCCTCTCGATCTCAAGAGAAAAAGAATTGAATTTGTCCCTATTTGGTACTGGCCTCTTGAGAGAAAAGAAGAACCTGACTGACGTGGTAACCCCTTAATAGTCCTTAGAGGCCTAGGAAACTGGGACACGCCCGTCAGCGCCACCACGCCGCAAGATATTGGACGCATGGTCGCTGAGATCGTCTATGATCCCCGCGACGTCAGCCGGCAGGTAGTCTATGTCGCGGGTGACACGGTCACGTACGGACGGGTTGCGGACCTGGTTGAGGCCCGATTCGGAGGGTCCTGGACTAGAGAGATCTGGGATTTGGACTTTTTGCAAAAGAGGTTGCAGGTGAGTTGACCAGATGTGTTTTTCTTTCTTTTACCCTCTATTGTTACGCTATAGCAGGAAGTGTGTCCTTGTCGAGCATTTGGTTTTGCATTTGATGTCAAGCACTCCATTTATAAATATCGAATGACTGATCTTTCTTTGCCAACAGGCTGAACCAGATAATGGCATGGTCAAGTACCAAAATGTCTTTGCAGCGGGTAAAGGTGTTGCTTGGGATATGTCCAAGACAATCAACCGGCGGAGAGGTATTGATCTGGAGGATTTTGAAACATATCTCAAGCACATTGATGCCTAAACGGCATATCCAGGTGACAAGAAGACTTTGCATATATAAAAGTAGTCTCTTTATGGACGTGTAGAGTCATCATAACTGAATGGAAGCTATTAAGGTGACAGTCGAAATAATGTAGTTTCTGTGACATCGAGTATATAATACTTTATGGAGGCATTTCATGTCGAGGGGACAACGAAATAACTGATACGAAGAAATGTCTTCTGCTATATTGATGACAACTGGATAGAAGATTAGTAGACTACGTGAGATAGATGCAGATTGTCACAATATATGCGCATATAGAAGACTCTTGCACTTTCTATCTTGAATTCTACGTACCATACAGGTATTTTAAGTTCTGGACAAATTGCGGCAGCCGCTGGCAGCCGTTGCACAATCTGTCCAAGAAATGACGGATGTGGTGCATCTCTGCCCTATCCATTGGTTCAAACACCAAAGGCGGATGGCTGAATCTGTTCGCATAGTAGACAATACAATCGAACTCGACGACTTCACCGTCACCTGCCCAGTAACTTTTACGGGTGATTTGTGTCCAATTAATTTGTGTCCAAGTAACATTGTTAGATTCAACGGTGCAGCATTAGTGAAAGATTCAGAGTGTCAGAAGAATGGAATTCTAACTATGGCGTTGGTTCATCGACAACGATTCAGGGCCGTGCCGTTGACCTAACGCAGCAAGCCTCCCGCCGTTGAAGGGGTTGGGAGTAACTTGATCTCATAGTTTCAAACATGCAGCTGTTGGCGCCGACGTTCTGTAGGTGCCTGAATGTTGGACCCCGAGTGAGATCTGTACGTGGCAAGTCATGACTCTCTTTCAAACTCTCCCTCACACTCTCTTCCAAAATTGGGCGCAGAATGTCTTGTAGTCGATAATGTAAGCAGCCATTTGCAAACGGTTGAACGGCCGCTAGTATACTACACTACTAGAAACTGCAGCCTGTAGCCACACAGACTTGCAGCATGTGAAGCGTACGTAGGCCACTACTGCCTCTCTTCATGCAGGTCGACTCCAAAACCTAGTGCTCACTTCCCTCTAGGCCTGCAGCCTTGCCTGCCAACATCTGCCGGGCGATAATCCTGGTCATTCCAGAGAAGGGTGAAGAACCGGATTTTGCACACTTGGCGGTCTACTTTCCCGTTGCGGTCTTAAAATGGATGGTTTTAGTACAAGGATCTGCAAACTGGACCCGAGAAACTCTACCGCACTCTTCCTTTGACCCCGAAGAGAGAGGAAGGGCCCAGGCAAACCCAGAGCGACAAAAGAGGACCTTTCTCAACCAAGTCAAAACTCTACCTGTCTACCAAGTCTCTCCAGCCCGGTGAGCCACGTAAAACGGTGAGCAGTCTGGGCAGCCGGCTAGGTGCAAGCTTCGGCAAGTGGACCAAAGTTGAGACTAGCGAAAATCATCGGCAGGTGAATCAACCCAGAAACAGAAGAGAGCAGAAGCAGCGAAGCATGAAAGTTGCGATGAAAATGGAGATACCCGCATCGGGCAATCGCGAGCCTAGGCCATAGACAGTAACGGAGACGACGAAGAACCCCAGAGCCCAACGGTCTTGGTCTTCTAGAGCCGAACAAAAGCCTGATACTATGTAGTTCATTGATGAGTTGGCACCTTCTAGCGCATTGAGATGGAAAGCATGGTCAAATGAGAAGTCGTCGGTCTCTACCTGTCGTCCGTTTGGCAAGCCGGGCAGTCCTGGCCTGGCAAACGACGGATGGTATCTTTTCCGTTGGTTGGAAGCGGTTTTCCTCTCCTTGGTGCCTCTACACTAGTATAGGCACGTGCAAAAATCTTTTTTAGAATGCCAGACTCTTGGGCGGTGATGGATTTTTGCAAGGTGCCAGGTAGTAAATACGGACACCATATCATTAGCATTTTTAGTATCTTTTCTCCATCGTGAATTCGTGCACGCAAGACAAGCCGAAAAAAAAAAAGCACAGATCAGTGTCTGAGACGGCCGGCATGAGAAAAACCTTAGAATGTGGACTCTTGAAATTAGACGGAAAACGAATCGAAGATCCGACGATCGCATCTGTGACATCATCCTGCTCGGCCTGGGCGAGCACAGAAAGAGGGTCAAACACTTTGCTTGCTTGCAGCGCTTGCTGGGGGGATTTGGCCGGCTAGGCGAAGTAGGGCCACCTAGCCAGCGAATACTAGTGTGACTAATGTAGGTCAGTGGGATGCGGGATTCGCAAATTGTATAGTAATCGTCGACGATGCGCATTTATCTCGGACATCGATGATGGCTTTTTGAATTTATGCTATATGGGCAAAAGTATACGGAGGCGCTAAGAAGATGGGCATGTCCGCCTCGATATTGCGCATTCCTTTTCTTTCCCACCAAAAAATCGTTCCGAGATGAAAGCAAAAAAAAGATGTGAGTACTGGTCGGACTGGCATGGTCTGTCTTGGACCGGAATCGAAAATCGGGCCACCTGAACGGCCGGGCCCCCCTCTCTGGAGCGAAAGTCAGATCGAGATCTATCACGCCAGGCCATGGGAATGAATGGGCATGGTCAAATAGTTGAATGGGGCAGGTTGGGCTGAATATAGCCATTTGGGATCAAGCTTCGCTGGTCAGTGGATATGGAATTTTTGGAATGTCTTTGGTGGTCTCTTCCCTCTCTCTCTCTCTCTTCTTTTTTTTAACGTTTCATAGTGGGTAGTACTAGTATTCTGCTGGACGGCCGAAAACAGTCTATGATTCGAACGATACGGCAGCTGAACGACAAGAAAGATGGAGCACGGGAACCGGGGGGGCCTAAGATAGACTTGTGAATTTGTACCATGGTGCAAGAAAAAGCATTGGGATTCGGTGGGATGTGTCACAAATGAATGGATAATTCACGAGTGCAAACATGCAAGTGGTTAGTGTGCCAAGAGTTGAAGTCAATCCCGAGCCTTCTCATTGGCTAGACGCGGTTCGGAACGTCAACAAACCGTCGCGTCGCAAACCGCGGCCAACGTTTTCCCCAAAACGCGCCCACCTCTCGTCCAATCGCTTGGGTGCCGCTCATCAATCTTAAACACACATATCCAAAGTACTCGACCTTAATGCACGCCTTTTTTTCATACGAGCATATCATGATTGCACAACAAATTGTCGTCAGGTTACACACCATCATCTTCTTGATTGTACACGACCTACAGCCGCCCAGTTGGCTGCAGGTCTCAAGGCCGGCTGCTTTTCCAGTACAGGCCCCCGGCCATGCTGCTATATGTCCGTTTCAACTAATAGCGCTGTCGGACCACCCATCATCATCCATTGATCGGTTCTAGGCCTACACCATATTGGCCCTGGGCTGGATATCGCGGGAGGAGAATCCCCAGGCAAGAAAGACCACGACTGTGCGCAACTGCTAAAATGAGAACTAGCCAAGGCCTTCACCGCGTGTTTCGTAGACACACGGACCTTTGATCGCCATTCTGCCCGGCTCGCTCTGCCTCTATCTCGAACTTGGACATGTTCACGCTGCCTGCTGACAAGAAGAAGCACTTTCCATCAAAAGATAGACGAGAGCTGGATTGCAAATAATTCCGTCTCGTTCCAAGGTAGGAGGGACCTAGTGGTAAGCTGAGCCCCGCCCATAATCGGTCACGCCTGGCGCAGCCTGCAATCGCATCCATCGGCATCCATCATCCATTCCACCCATTCCACCCCATCCAAACCCATCCATGCAAAGCAGGGCTTCTCATTCCTCGCTCTCTAACCAAACCTTGCATCACATCGTGTCACTTTAGACCAATCCTCTGCCAAGTCTGCTACACTACATACATGTGTGTATGCATAGTACAAGGATCTATACGTACATATGCTCACTCGTGGGTGGATCGCCTCTTTTGCTGAGTTGGCGTGAGGGTGCAAGCAGCACTCTCCCGGACAAGGTACATGGCTCTATCAGTCAGAGACAAGGACCAGCAAGACAAGATAGCCCAAGCTCAAGCTCTAGGTCTGGTCTGATCTGTTCTGTAGTTACTTTTTTTTTTTTTTTTTTTTCAGCAACTTGGGCACCAGACTGACTGTCCGACATTTGAAAGATAACTCGAGTTGATAGAAAGTACCTACTGTATAAGAAAGCAAGCAAGCAGCAGATATAATAAGTACTCGACTTGACTTGATAGAGAGCGCTTATTTTATCTGAACAAACGAATGTGCAAATGGAAACGGGTCAACTGAAGAGCGAAGGAATGCACGCACATCAATCAGACGGCCGCTGCCTGTGACCCAACTATATCGATCATCTCCAGGTTCTTCTTACCTTTTCTCTATGAATGGGGGTGTCCGTAGCTAGATAGCCCCGCAATTAGCTTTGCGGCTGCCCGTGTTGGAACGTAAATGGTCTGCTTGTGCTGCTCCCCCGAAACCTAATGTAGTAGCTGCTAAAGCCACCAGAGGAGTGACCCGACAGATTTCCCTCCACCCCAAACCCAAGCCTGTCTGCAAGTGCTCAGCCAGCCAAGTAAAGACGCCCTTTCCCCACGGCCGCTCTGTTACATCCATCCATTGATCCTCGTTACACTCTTCAAGTTCCCCTCCTTGACCTGTTCCGTCTCAATTCACCTGGCCTTTTTGTTCCTCTTCCTGTCAACTTTTGCCTTTTTTTTTTCATCTGCCACACCAAATTTTTGGGCACACGAAAAAAAAAGACGTCAAAATTGTCGCCGACTAGATTTCCTGCCATTTTGGACAGCGAGACCAAACCACCCGCGCGAGACACGGCATCGCTCATCATCATTTGCACCCATTGACACATCCGAGACCTTCTAAACGAGGCTCATAGATCCAGAGGCGCCACATTCACCCTTGCTTGTACGTCTCCACCAAAACTCATTAAAACTGGGCACCCCGAACTAGGTGAGTGCGCTTACATGCCCACGAAATCTCCTTCCCGTCATGCAACCCACGAGCACTGCGGGCAAGGTCTCTCCACTGCCTATCGCCCACCCAGCAGTACTTTACCAGGGCCTCGCCCGCCCGAACAGCATTATCAGCCTGCCCATGGATGGTGACACACCAGAGCTAACAAACACCTAGCCAGCAAGATAAACGAGATCAAGACAAGAGATAGCATCAGGCTCTGGGCTCATAATCATTATATTGCAGTGGCATACGACACTCAACTGAATTAAACACACACTTCTGCGCAGCTGATACTGGCCGAGATGGCCCATCCGACGCGTGGCGCGCTAGACGCGCAGTCGCTCCACCAACTTCAAGATCTTCATCGCGACGACTTTTACGTCGAACCTTTCGTCCAACCACAAATACCTAATTGCATCAGCCGGGCTCCTATGCCTTCGATTGGCGCGCCTTTGTCGCCGAGCGAGACCTTTCAAAACGCCTATGGAAACATGTACGCTGCTATTCCGCAATATCCGCAACCGCAAGGATTCAACAAGCAAACGTCGCCGTTCAAGGCAAATGGCAGAGCGACAAAATCACCCGTGACGCCATTGAAGGAGCATGTGAACAAGATGAACCGAGCAATTTCACTGCAACCACCAACCGCAGGCATGCAGCAAACGGATTCCATGCAAAAGAAGCAACCAAAAATGTCGAAATTCAAGACGGTATACCAGAAGCCAGTGACGGATGTAGGCAGCAACTACGAGAAGGAAACGACACAGCCAGCACTGCAACCAGCACCACCCCATTCATTCAACATGAATGGCGAGGACAACTTTCAAAAGCCGCAATCCAAGCGCGCACTTCTCGAGGCTGCGCCGATCAAGGAGTCAAGACCATCGAGCTCGTCGCAATCCAACGCCTCCCAGGACGATCAAGAGGTCGTTCTCCCCCCTCATGACTCCTTCCCGCCTATTATCGACGATGGAAGGAAACCTGCCCACAGCTACGCGGTCCTGATCGCCATGGCAATCCTGCGATCTCCGGAAAGGCGCTTGATGTTGAACCAAATCTACCAATGGATCATGGATACGTACTCTTTTTACAACATGGAGAATTTGAACGACAAGCATGGATGGCAGAACAGTATTCGACACAACTTGAGTCTAAATAAGGCTTTCGTTAAGCAGGGAAAGCCCAAAGAGGGTACAGGATCATCCAAAGGCCACTGGTGGACAATTGTCAAGGGAGAGGAGGCTCAGTTCATCAAGGAGAAGCCGGGCCGTAGGACGCAGAACGGTGCACAGAATCTGTCCATCATCAATATGTCCTCTCGCCCAGAACCAGCGCCTGTTGAACAACAGCCCTTCTTCCAAGACGGTCTCTCTGCATTCCCGGCACCAACACTTCCAGCTCAGCCCATGGTATACCCTCAGCCATCGTTCCCTGCTCCCGCCCTACCTGTGACATCCGCTCCGGAGCTTTCGTCCGATGCCACTATTCCTCTGTCTGATAATCTCACACCCGATGAGCAAGTGGCCAAGATAGATGCTGATGGGTCAGCGGAGAACGCGTATTCCCCCTTCCCAGCAGAGATGCACTCGTCTCCTCCTATTCCGCGCCATGTGGACCGCAGCAACACACCCCCGCCAGTATCTCGGGCTCCGGCATCTTCGGGTGCACGAACGCACAAACGCAAATTTGCCTCAATGGACGACAGCGGCTACATTTCGTCCCTGGAGTCTTCGGCAATGCGCCCCAACCAGCGCCTCAGCTCGGAAGCAGATCGTCCCCGAATCAAGCGTGGCCGTGCAGAGGAAGAGATTGCCCGCCTCCGAGCATCTTCGTATGACAGTCCTACCAAGGCTCGCTCTTACGGAATCATGCAACCTTCCTCTTCCCCGTTCCGCCACACGAGTGATGCACACCAAATGCCCCCACCACTGACACCTGCACTGAAGAAGCGTGCACCACTCATGAGACCACCCCCGTCAGTTTCCCCAAACACGAACCTGCGATTGCATCGCGATCGTGTCAAGGGTATGCTTGAATCGCCCCTCCGCCGGGCTGCTAGCAACTTCAGCGAGGAGATCATTATGCCCTACAGTCCGCATTTCAGCCTGGATCACACCATGTTTTCTAATGACCTTATTGGCGCCAGCAATGACTTTGACATTTGGCAAGACAAGACCGGAGACACCTTTTTCGATGCAGCCAACAACGGCTCGCCCATCAAGCGCTCGGTCAAGAGATTACGCCCAGAGAGAACACATTCAGCCAATGCTCTTGTCGATGTGACTAGCTCGGCAGCCAACCGCTCAATCACCTCGGCGGCGCACCTCAAAGTTCCGGAGACTTTTGCCATCCCTTACGAGACGCCAAGCAAGGTTTTGGAAGGGATGTTCTCTCCAAGCAAATACCTTCAGCAGTCTCCGGGTGTAGATCAAGCTACTGCTTTCGCATCTCTTCCGCTTGCTTCACCGTCCAAGGATGGTGGCTTCACCGACTTTAATGATTATTTCACACGATTCGATTTTGAGAACGATGAGAACCCCGGCTTGGATCTTCTCAGTGGAAAGTTTACAAAAATCGGCAGCATCAAACCAATGAACGGTACGGCTGGAGCCTCAAAGCCAACGTTGGGTCGCAGTTTCACCACCACTTTCTAATGCTTTGGCTCGCTAGAGTACATGTGCAGTCTGCACATTTTGCCCATTTGACGAGTTACGACTGAAACGATTATTGCATTATCCTCTCCTGGTTCTTGGCGTTGACTATACCATGGAAAAAAAAAGCCATCAGCGACTGGAGTACCGGACTGGGAGACCCTTATAGAAAAACGCCCAGCACTGCGCCTCACGGCCTTCCTGTTTATTGTTTGGGGTCGTAATGATGATCCGTGTCTGAGTACATAATCACGATGCTTGGCGTAATGCGCCACATGCCGGCATTCTTTCCAGGTTGATTTCAAGAGCGACAGGGGGCCTTTGTATTACATTTTTGCGCTTTTATGGTTTTGGGATGGATTGTCCCTGGTGTTGAAGGCTTGCGAAGGCGTTTGTCGACAGACGTTTGTCCTGTAGGCAGGGAATCATGACACCACGAGTACAAGACTTGACGTACATTTGGAGTTGATGCAGGATAAGCGTTTCAGGTTCATCATTCATTCATTTATTGTGCCAGGGAGGCACTTGCAACCAGCGTGAGAAGGAAATGGAGGATATTGGAGTTGAATGATTTGGTCGGTTTCAGCCTTAATACTTTCGGTAGCGAAATAGCGGAGGTCAACATTGTTTTTTGACACTTTTCCTACACATGATTGTACCAGAAATGGCAACTTGCACTTGCTTTTGTGACATGTCTATATATATTCAGGTCCGGGAATCAATTCGTATATGCAGCTGCTATTCTATGTGGTTGTGGGAGAAAGTCGTTACAGCAAATAAGATGTGGTAGGCCTCCATCAGCTTTGGCATTATGTATATTCTGTTGCTTTTCTTTCACGGCGTGGCTGGAGATGAGGGTGGGTCTGACAGGACAGCTTCTTTTCAGTATATTCTCTTCTCATTCTTTGCCACTTATATAGTTGAGGAAAATATCAAAATCGCAAAACCATGACAATGTTGCGCCATTCCAGTCAAGGAATTTCGCCAAACTCTACTGATCCACGAAACCACCATGCTCATGTACCTCTTCACCTCCGCCTTGCTCTTAACTCCGGCTATCTAGGCTGGGGGGTGAAGAAGTGGTTTGATTTTTATATGTTTGGGAAAGGGGAACAATGGCGCGAGAATCAAGGACCCAAAGGATAAGTCGTTGGTTGCAATGAGGCATAGGACTATACGACTGTTGGATATCAAATTGGCCGTCAGTATTAAATTCCGATTCGTGGACTGCGAATCTTATTACAGCCCTCTCAACCTACGAGTAAATGTTCCTCTTTTTTCTCTCTGGTAGATACTTGGGATGTCACTTTCATGAATGAGCACATGTCACGTTTATTTCTGAGCTTTTGAACACTTTTATTATCTCTTCCTCTCCCACGAGTGATTAGTGCATGGTATCATTCTGTCTGCGTATTAAAGGTATTGATCAACGTATTCGATGCCTTTTTGATTCACCCTCAATAGTCTCAATCTATGCCAGGCTATCTGCTGCCACGGCTTACACTGCTATACCGTCTCTTCTTGAGAGGTGCGCCTCCACCTTCACTGTCAGAGCCGCTGACACTGTTTATTGTTCGTTTCCGCGGCGCACTGCTCACACTGCTCGTATTTCTACGTCTTCTGGGCGGCGGGCTTCTAGATATCGACCTCGAAGCGGGTCGGCCACGTCGCACGGGTGGTGATGGCGTTCTGGAATAGACACTACTACCGCGTCTCGCACGTCCAGGTGATGGTACGGGGCTTCGGGGGGAGAATGACTCGCGTCTGGCACCCTGAGCAGGAGCTCTTCTTGGAGGGGTGCGTGAGCGCGATGGGGTATATGAGCGGGATCGCGAGCCTGGAGAGCGAGTCGGACTGCGGCTAAGACTGCTGTACGAATATGCTCTGGGTCTGCCTTTGTTGCGTACAGGACTACGAGACCGGGAATAGCTCGCATCGCGACCACCTCTGCGTGGAGGCGGGCTTCGCGAATAGGAGTCATCTCTCCTAGTGACCTTGCGTGGCGGACTTCTAGACCTACTATAGGATGGCGACCGCGACCGCGACCGCGACCTGGAGTAGCTCCGGCCCCGACTATCGTACGAATATGATCTGCCACGTTGTCGGGGTGATCGTGACAGGGAACGTCCCCTTTTATCAATAGCCCGTCGGGGTGGTGTCCGCGAGCGCGATCGGGATGAGTAGGATGACCCTGTGTAGGAAGAATAACTTGACACTGATTCCGAATCCGAATCGTCTCGGGCAGCTGGAGCGGGTAGTGTAGGTTTTGGCATAGCCGCGAGGCGTTCTCGCATATCCTCGGTGAGCGGACCCATACCAATACTGGTGAAGTAGTTGATGGAGAATCGAATATTCTTTGCGTTGTCGCGGGGAAACAAGCCCTCCAGACTCGGTTGCAGGATGTCGTCCTTCATTCTAGCTTGCAGCTTTGGCATGCCAAGTTCCTCGGCAATCTCCTGGAACATGATCTTGATGAAAATACGAGACGAACTAGTCGTTTCCTCCTCATTCAGGTGAATGGCTTCCAGAGTGTACCAGCCAATGGCGTCGCTGCCAAAGAGGTGACCAAACAGTCTTGCAATGTTGCGAAGTCTGTTGGTCTCGTACCGATGGCATGTCTCGTAATAAGTCTTGAAAGAGTCCTCAAACATCATCATCTTTTCGCGGTTGATCTTGGCAAGCCTTTCCGCGATCAAACCGAAGAACTTGGTGTATGTCTTCTCCTGCGAACAACACTCGACCACCATGGAAATCAATTCGGATTCGTACCCAGCTGGGAGCTGGACCTTTAGCAGCTTGTGCACTGCTTCTTCGGGGTCGAGTGCAGACTGGATCGTCAGATAAATCGTCTTCCTCAGGTTGACTAGGTCGGTGTTTGACTGGTCTTTGATCTCCATGGCCTTCTCTTCTTCGTCCTCATCATCCGAGCTCTCATCATCGTCGTCATCGTCCTCGTAGTCGCTGCCCTCTCCAAGAATTTCCGCCTTGAGCTGCTTGTAGGCTGCCTCATTCTCCTCCCATTTTTCATCAAACTTGAAAATGTTGAGTCCATCTTGCACATTGAGATTTGCGTCCAACTCGACTCGGTGTGTGATCTGATCACTCTCCTCAATCAGGTCCAGTTCCTCCTTGATGGGCGGGTTGTCCTTGAACTTGTCCTTTCGGATCTGGAAGGCCACCTCAATCATGTACTGAACCCTCTTGTCGATGTCTGCTTCATGCAGAATATTTCTGAACTGATCCCATACTGCATTCGAGATGGCTGGCGAGAACTCTTCGAGATGCGCACCGACCTCCTTGATCAAAGCAATTGCAATCTCCACAGAGTCGTCCGTTGGTTTTTGCAGAAGAAGGAGCAGGATTTGGGCAACAAGCATTTCGTGCACAACCTGCTGGTTGACGAGATGAGCCAGGAACATGACGGAGGATAAGCAGACAGCCTTGTCGTTTCTCTTGAAGCCCTTGCGGAACGACATGACCAGCCTCGAGACGAGCAGCTCGCCGACCTGCGGCAGCTTTGTATTGACAATAGCGGCAAAGGCGGCATAGATGGGAGTGAAGGGCAGGGAGGCGGCCTGGGCCTTCATGATGCTGCGGCAGAAGAGGCCGCGGCCACGGATCAGGTTTTCGTTAAAGAGCTCGGGGACAATGTGCTTGATGTTGGCAACATTGACCTTGTTGATGAGACCGTTGATGGACTTCTTGAGCGCCTCCCAGGCCATGCGCTGGTACTCCTTGGTCGTCTTGTCGGTGATCTGAGCCTGCAGGGCGCGGAGACGGGCTGGCGGTATGTACGTGCCTCCAGACCGCATCGTCAGCAGTTTTTCATATTCGGCGCGGGCGGCTGCCTGCTTCTCCTCCTCGGTTGGCGGCACTGGCGATGGCTTGCGTGGCGCAGGCGAGCGCGGCCGTCGGGGTGGTTCGTCATCGCGGTCTCGCGCGCCGCCCGGGCGATAGCTGTCGCCTCCATTGCGGGCACGACGCGGTCGGTCTCCTCCGCGCTCACGACGCGGCGAGGGAGATCTCGAAGGTCGAGATGGCGGCGCATCTGCCATTTCGCGCTGTGGCGAAGGCGACCGGGAAGACATGGCTGTTTACCTAGGAGCTTCCGTAGCCCAACACCACACGTTGGAGATGGGAAGAAGCCTGATGGTAAAAGGAAAAGAAAATACAGCTCCTGGTCGTGCTTCTCAATCGCGAATTCCCTCGACCGTCGAAGGGTCCGGATGGTCGAGCGCGGAAACAACGACAGGCAACTTGCAGTGACGTGAGAGGAGATGAGAGGAACGAAAGCTTTCAGAAGCTGGATCGTCACCTTAAACTTTTTGGCGTCGGTAACATCAATGGGCGAGGCTAAGAGTGGAGACCGAGAGGTACTGATCACATGATCCTATTGGTGCAACGCGACCCCTCTGCCCCAGTCGGAGTGCTGAGGCAGAGAAACCAGGTACCTAATGTAACTACTAGCGTAGTAGCTTCAGTTGCCTTTTAGTTCTCCACGGCGCGCCAGTCTGGCCTCTGGCGCGCGCCCATACTAGCTACCTGTTC
Organism: Pestalotiopsis fici W106-1; assembly: GCF_000516985.1. Classification (NCBI taxonomy): domain Eukaryota; kingdom Fungi; phylum Ascomycota; class Sordariomycetes; order Amphisphaeriales; family Sporocadaceae; genus Pestalotiopsis; species Pestalotiopsis fici. The sequence goes on from NW_006917099.1 coordinate 871,884, forward strand.
GCTGCCGGTGCTCGCTGAATTTAGGGGTGGGTTGAGGGCAACGGGTAATTTCTGGCCAGCTCATCCCGTATCCCAAGAAGCTTCACAAACATCAACTCCTCCAAGCACGACACACGAAACTGGACTTTTCTTCTTCTTGTCTTACGCACATCTATTCACTTCAATACACTCATTTGTGAAGGACTTTTGGCCTTCATCTTCTTGTAATCAACAATGGTACGTTTGCGCGCGTCTACCCCCGTTCACTGCTACCCCCCAAATGCGCTGCTGCGCATCCAGGAACTTCAACTAACTCGCCCGGTTTCCAACCAAACAGCTTGACAAACTCGTCGGTCTCGCCATGCTTGTGGCCGCCTCTGTCGTCTTTCTTTACTATACCATCTGGACGCTGGCAATGGTACGTCTTCTCTCTCGCCATGGGCTCACTCTCTTGACCCCCCTTGCTAATGATCTTTTGATGTGCAGCCCTTTGTCGATGCAGACCACCCCCTTCACAGCATCTTCCCGCCGCGCGTCTGGGCCATTCGCATCCCCGTCATCTTGGTCCTTCTCGGCTCCGCTGTCGTGGGCTCCTTCCTCAGTGTTGTCATGATCCGAAGCAACCGCAAGAAGGCTGCAAAGGCTGCCGCTGCCAAGAAGAAGGCTTAAACAGGCTGCCGAATGTATCTCCTGAAAGGGAGAGAGAGAAGAGGACACCCAATGTACAAGCTGGAAGACGAAACAATCAATCTCGATGACTCGAATGAGCCGCCATGATACGTGCAACTATGCCAAGGAAGATGCCAAATCACCTGGACAAGACAAGTCTCGGTCACAACCTACACAGCACCATGTCAACCCCCCGGAGTGGTTAGCTGGATATACGTGAATTCGGAAATGATTTCACAAGTGTCGAAAAAAAAAATGATATAAATAATAATCTATCTATGAACACATCGCTTTATTACAGTATTCAAACTGCTTGGTTATAGTCTACTATTCTGATGAGTATTGTATGAACACACTGAACTCCTATACTCCAACAGGGATATACCATATGCCATCTCGTCTACACCAAGTGAATGTCAATGGCCAACCAGCCATGCAATACTAAGTTTTTATGATAATGGACCAAAAAACATGAAGACAAGCTACTCTGCTCAAACCCTCTGCTAAGACGCGATGTGATGCAATGTCCTGAATGAACTCTCGATGCGTCTATGTATGCAATACTTCTGAATACTTCAATACAAAAGGGACTCTTATTTCACATGTCAGTGTCAAGCACCCTGCAAGCGGAGATTTCCAGTTCAGACTCTCTGATCGGCAAAATCAAGAACCTCGCAATCATCCTCAAAGAAGCCGTCTTCGTCAGCGTCCGACAATCGATTGCCGCCCCGACGACGACGAGTGGTGATGACAATCTGCTCGTCGTTATCGCCAACTTGCATGACCCGTTCCATAGCCGAGGCTGGCAAGGCACGGTGCTCGTCAATGCTGCTGTTGGTGAGGTCTTCTTCCACCATGATGCCGAGATCAATCTGAATGGCGGGTATGCTTTGACCAAAAGCCCATGCGGTCGATCTGGTCTCGGTCTTCTCTCCTTGATTCTGCTGCTTCTTCTTTGACTTGCGGGATGGTGCTGGAGCATCGTCCAACGTTGTGGCATCCAACAATTGTGTCACAGTGGCGAGTGGGGACTGTCCACTCTCTTGGCTTGTCTCGAAGAGAGCAACCCGACGATCCGTATGGAAGGGCTGATATGGCGCACTCGTCTCGATCTCTGCTTGGGGGATCGATGACTCCGGGTTGAGATCAGAGTTGCTAGGACGAGGACGGGGATTCAGCACGAGAGTGTTTCCCCCATCATAGTCTGGGTTGTTGAAGTCCAAGTCTTCCTCTGGCTCTATAGAGCGCTTGACGATAGGTGCAAGGACATCATTGGGCAAGCTCTTGAGCTTAAAGTCCTTATAACGGCTGCCCCGCGAGGTCCTGCTCTTAGTCTGACGAGTTTTACTGGGGAACATTCTCACTAGACCGTCACCAGCGACGAATAGCGTGGGGTACTTTCGACCCGTAATCCAACACACACACGAGATACCCGGGGCTTGGCTGCTCATAGGTAGACTGACGCGGTTCTCGGCATTCTGGCGCATTTGGTTGATGGCTGTCGCAGTGTTGCCGAGAGAGTGACTAATTCCAGCAGCCAACACCTTGCCTCCATATCCAGCTTGGCCCATGAGGCTAGATGCTGTGTGCGCGTTGGAGCTGCTTCGGCGGCGATGATCGATCAATGGTTTGGCGGCGCCATATGCAGAGGTGAGCACATTTGAAGCCATGCTGACGGCCGAGGTGCTCTCTGCTGCTGCCGGACTGGACTCTTGGGGCTTTGTCCTGCGTCGAGGTGGTGGCCAAACGTAAGCACTGGACGGCATGTCAAGCAGGTGAACGGTGCCTCGCTCAGTGACCATGGCAGCGCGCTCACCGTTTGGCTTGGTCCATGCCACGTCAACGATCCGGGCTACAGTCATTCTGGAGAACTGGGCAATCTGTCTGACGCGTGTCGCATGTCCGCCTGATGGCGTCGTACCGTTCTGAAGAGCCGACGACTTGCTGTGTTGGATCTTCATCAGATCCCACACCGTCTGCACGTCTCCCTTTGTGCTAGCAGTAAAAAGGGATAAGCCAGTTGGAGAGAATGACAAGAAACTGCATCCAAGCGGGACTTTAAAGGTGGTAATGTGATGAATCGAAGTTGAGTTGGCAAGGCTTTCGAGATCAAGAATCGATACCAAGCCCGGTTCCTTGGTGACTGCTTGACCAGAGACACCATATGTCGGAGGAAACTGTGACGCTTCCGCCCTGCTAGAAAATTGTCCAGTCCATGGAGGCGATCCCACGGAAGGAGAACGGCTTTGGGACTGTGGGCTTGGCTGCTTCCAATAGTTGTTCCAAAGCTGCATTCCCTGTTTTCCGACCCATCGCGCACCCTGGATCACCTCCTGAGTGGTTTCTCTCATGATCTTGTTCATAACACCATTCGACGACGGTTGGTCTAAATCAGCACTTTCGCTAGGCAGAACGGGTGATGTCAAAGTATTGAGTCCGGGCGCTCTGCCATCAATGGGGACACCGATGGAGGCATTGAGCGCTATTTGCGAAGAGGGGGCTGGAGGGCAGTATGCTATCCATCTGCCAGAGATACTGACAATGGGCATCTGGGGACTTTGCCTAGGCGGGATCGGATTGTGACTTCGGTTTTCTTCAGAAGATGCATCGCCCTTCAAAGCTTGCTGCAAGCTTGTCCATAGCTTGCCCACACATCGAAATTCTACTCGAGCTTTCTCGCTAATCTTGTAGTCCCGGAAGATCCAGCACTCGCCAGTGGTGCCTGAAGAAACAATGATGCTGCCGCCATCCGCCCTGATTTGAAGGGCCCCAGTGGGTGGCGGGCTCCGGAACATTGGGTTCTGGACGGAAGACTTGATGGGTATCCGAGGCGCGTGTAAGAGCGTCCCGACCAGAGCGTTTGTTCTCAGGGAATAGATTTCAACCGTGGTTTGATAGGCCTCAATCGCCGGTAATGGTTTACCCATACTGATCGGTCTCTGGCTCGTCTCAGATTCAGGCGTATCGATGCCCTCCATTTTGGGGCTGCCCATGGCATCGTATCGTGTCTCGACTATATCCGGGACTTGTGGAGCCAAAACTGGCCCGTGAACGACGACAGCGACAAGCGGATACACTTCATTGTCCTCTCCACTACTTGTCCAGGGAAGAATCTTGGCATTATAGACGCCTCCGCGAAGTCCTTTTAGGCTCGCAAGAGGCTCTACACCTCGCTTTGACACGGAGTAAACATCCAAGCCACCTTCATACCCAGCCAAGACAACATTGTTGCCAGTGATACCATGGACAAGATTTGAGCTAGGACAGGTATCAAAACCAAAATAGTAGCCGCGCTCGCCTGCCTTGAGCCCGTCTTGCGGGCCGAGATCAAGATCTAGATCTGGAGCCCCGTAGAAATGAGCTTGTGCTTGATGCGGCAGGGGTGGATTAGCTGCCATGCGAGGCTTGGAAAAGGGCGAATGCATCGAGCCCCGCCTGATACCGGGAGGTGAAGAAGCCTGAGAACGAATATCATGGCCTTGGTAGTGGTTATCCATATGAAAGCTCAAAGGCCGACGACCCGCAGTTGGCGGCGACGCCGAGACAGCATAGTTATTAGCGGCAGCTCTCTGCTGTATCCAGGCAGGATGAGGTTTGTGATCCTCATATGACGAGGGTTGAGTAGGCGGTGACTCGCCCATAAGACTAATCAGGTTGGGCGAGCCGGCAAGCGCACCATGGTTCTTTGTCCATTCACTCATGCTAGGAGCAGTGCTAGTAGCAACAGATGTCCCAGTCACTTCATCCAAAGTCGGAGAGGCTGCAGTCGAGTTTCTGCTGGTGGGAATCGCAGCTGGCGCTGTTGGCTTCATCTCGGGCGTCTGTTCTGGACTGGGAGGAGATTCCGGCATCGGGGAAACCACCTCTTTGACGGGGGCACCGTTTCTGTGAGACGAGCAAGAATCAGCACCATAAATACGACTATAGTTGATTCATTCTGGGGAACTTGATGGATACGTACGGGAACTTGGCCCCATGTTTTGTCACCGCAGCATAGACTCCTCCGCTATCTTTCGCATTCTTGTCCTTTTTCTTGGAACCTGAATCAGAATCACAAGGTCAGCTATTACTTCCACACTTGAGAGGCCCCTTTCTGCGCCGGAGAGAAGAGAGAGGACAAGTATACTGGAGAAGACGCACCAGGCATTCAAGAAGCGTTACCAGAATGCTGGAAGACAGTTTCCTGCCCACCAGCTGAGCGGCTCTGGTAGGAGCCTAGCTCGAGGAAGGTGTCGCAAAGCGGGTGCAGGTCGACACGGTGAAAGTAGTTCCGATGATCACGTCGACTTGTCTATGTTGTTGTATTCGGTATCGTATGAACGAGTCTGGGCAACGAGTCGAGCGGACCGGCGAGAACAAGAGAGCAACAACGAGCGCGAGTTACGCGCCTGTCGTTCGAGAGCAGCGGGGGAGGGGAAGCTGGAGAGATAAAGGAGTGGATGATCCCAGCCGAGGCGAACACAATGACTACACAAGGAGGTTGCCTGGCACCACACGGAGTTTGATTTTCTGTCGACTGCGAAAAGAATGAGACGATTTGCAATCAAGAAGCGTACGAGTATAGTTGAGAGTATGGATTTGGAAGAATATGACAAACGGAGCAGAAGGATCACAACACAACAAGCAGTAGCAACAAGACGACGAGACGAGACAGAACCGGAGGCCAGGACCCAGGATCGGCGACTCGGACAGGCAGGGCGGGAGATAGGTACACTGATACCTACCCACTACCTGGGCGGACATGGACAAGCGCGGGGCAGATGGCCTATGGCTCACAACTATGGGTCATGCCGAAACCAGGGTCAGTCAGGTCAGCAGCTGGGCCAAGGCAAGCATGGGGCCAAGATTGGAATGGAGGTTAGAGGTCGCAATCGGGGTGCCGCTGCCATTGTACAAATGAATACACCACGGTACGTAGTATATTTAGGTACATTGCCCAACCGGATCACAGACAAAGTACAGGATGCCATGTACATGTAATCTGCTCTGGATAATGTAGGATGCATGACACCCCACCCTCTTCATATTCCTCTGTCTCTCTCTCTCTCTTTCTTTCTCTCTCTCTATCAACGGTAACTGTAGCACCAGCAATATAGACCGTTCTAACCCGGCAGATCTGAGGGTGTTGCCGTGTAAGTTTATTAAGGTCAACCGGCATCTGGGCATACTTTCTGGTTCCTTGTGCCCTGCATAAAACAGAAGAGCAAGGCGCTTGTGTAGGGGGGTCCTGGTGGAGATGGAAAGCTTTAATCGCTGTACCATTGGCAGATTGGGGGCGATCTCGAGCTGCTAGTTGGTGCCACGGGTAACTTGTAATTCACCGCAATGTAGCGGGGGGAGGTTGTGCAGCGATGATGGGGGGGTAAAACTCCCCGCTCTCCAGAGTCTCCAGAGTGCCGCTTTCCAATGCCCCCCTCCCCCAATGGGACGCATGGCAGCGTGAATGTACCTACATTACCTACCAACCAACTGTGTTGAATGTCCATGACGCAGATCAGAGTCCACAACAGCGGGCTGCGGCGGCCACGTTCTGGCTTCGTTCGGCGTCCAGAACTTCCCAGCGGCATGGCATGGAATGGGTTTCGATTGGGAGGTAACAATGACAGCGTCCCGACACTACCGAATTCAGGTGAGACCACGCAGGAACGTCATCTGTTTTTGTCCTCTGATCAACGCTGGAATCTACATTCGTGTACCTAATCTACCTACTTACCTACCTCTTCTTCTTCTTCTTCTTCTTCTTTTGGGGCTCTCCTGGAAACCCATTACATGGCTTATGAGAATGATGCAGGCACAACTCTCACTTGGTGGCCGGCGTCACCTTTTAGTCACACGATAAACCCCTCCTCAGATCGATCCAACGAGGCGGGAAGGGGTCTTCTTTCAAGCATTTGTGAGATCGATCAGCAGCATTCTTTTTAGTAAACCCGCTCTTTGAAAATGGCCAAACTCTATTGTTGCGCTTCCACTCTCCTTCACGTCTAGGCAGGTTCTAGCCAAGGACCCTACCGTGCTATGTATGTATGGGAGGACCCTTTGCCTGCCCAACAACACAGCCTGACGAGGTCCCCCGACTAAGGAGCATGGCGCGGCAAGCTTCTTGGTCAGCTGATGCCGGTCATTAACGGGAAGACGGACCACGAGGACTGTCCAACTTACCGTAGATAAGCGTCTGTGACTGCGCCAATTGTCCCATTTGTCAACATTTCACGAATTCCACCCTTTGCAATGGCCATTATGTGGTTCCTTTGTTTGAGGACGGCATTGGCAGGATTCCAACCGTCTAGAAGCTCATCTGCGAATACCGGTTACGTCACATCGATAAGAGATAGACGATAAGCGTATCTTATCCGCAGAGCTCCGGTTGTCATCCTTCCAAGCATCATGGGATTAGTCAGACGGCTGAGTGTATCACTCGAAATAGACCTGATGAGCTTGACATAAAAACACAATATGTATAAGCTTTCGGTTTCAAAATAATACTTGCTCTTGTAGGTATGCGTACATGGACCATAGGGGAATGATGGCTGAGTCGCTATATTGAAACCGATAATGGGGACCCCGTGAGCGGAGAACACCGATGACCTCGACTAGGCGATGGTTGGTTAAGTTTCATCCTGCATAATTTGCATAAACTACATGCGGCCTAATCAAATGCGTACACGAGGAGAGTAGGAAGTTGACGAAATGGTGATGGCCTCATAAAGCAGTGATGAGCCGTCATTAAATAATGGAAATAAGACCTCACAGAACCAGTGATTCTGAAGCGTCTAGGTTGGATTTATTATACTGTACTATGGTGACCAGCGACCAGCCCAATTCCCCATAAGTTATGCCCCAGAGCTAAAGTTACCCTTTTCGAAATCTCGCCAATATTAGGACAGACGAAATGATTTGTCGCCTGCTACTATATGCTACAAGGTGAACATATAGTGGTGGGTATATTGCTCATACCGAATACAAGCCTCTTGCACCGCTGCCTAGGATCAAAACCACCACCAATCATGTGGGCGCGGCGCGTTCCTCCTGCGTACCACCGACATCCTTTGGCAGCATTCTTGCGCAAGACTCGCGTCCCGAGACCAGCGCAATTCTCCACAAAACCCACGACCAAAGCAAAAGGCACCTCTTCAGCTGTGCTGCTCCTCTTTGGCGCTGCGTTGGCAACCGGATCGGTAGCCACGATAGCCTGTCAAAATGTTTTGGTCTGGAGCGATATGTCCAAGGCGCCCTCGGCTCCGCCCGAAGCACCCCGACGCGACCAGGTTCCAGACATTGGAGGTCTTGGCTCATCAGAGAGGTCGGAGCCCTCGCCTGCTATTACGGCCGAAGATGTCAAGGCCAAATTGAACGAGTCTGCATATTCCTGCCTTGATGGCAATGTCCAGGGTGTTGCAAGGTACGACGGCGCCCAGCTCGGTTCCAATCAGGTTTGCGAGGATGCCTATATCCATGGAAAGCTCCCAGATCCATTGACAAGGGGAGAGACGGAGAATGACTGGATGGCCTGGGGAGTGTTCGATGGACATAATGGCTGGCAAACTTCCCAAGTACTTACACGACAGCTGCTACCATACGTACGGCGAGCCCTAAGAGAGGCTGAGCCCGAGAACGGCGTGTTCACAGACGCAGCTGTTCACAGAGCCATTGAATCAGCCTTTGTGAGGTTGGATGATGAATTGGTGAAAAGCGCCATGGAAGTTACCGAGAGCAATTTGTCGTACCCAGAAAAAGTCAAGCGGCTCGAGCCAGCCTATTCCGGGGCATGCGCCCTGCTCACATTGTATGACCCTTCCTCCCGAAAGCTCCACGTGGCTTCGACCGGTGACTGCCGCGCTGTATTGGGGTACAAGACCGCAGATGGGAACTGGGTAGCCAGACCTCTGACCAAGGACCAGACTGGCTCCAACGCCGACGAGATTGCCAGACTCAGGGCACAGTTCCCAGACGAGCCCAACATCTTCCGCAGCAGAGGTCGGATCTATGGCATGCAGCCTTCCCGGTCATTTGGCGACGGTGTCTATAAGTGGAACAGGGAGCTTCGAGAACGACTCCGCACAGAGTATAACGCTTACAGGGAGCCCGGAGATGCACTGTATCCAGGCTTTAATGATGGCCCGTATCTAACTGCATTGCCCGTTGTGACTACAATAGAGTTACCCACGGGCAATGCTCCGTCCTTCGTCATCCAGGCCACTGATGGCCTTTGGGATACCATGGGCAACCAGAACGCCGTTGACCTCGTCAGCAGATGGTCTGAGCTGACGATAAACGGAACGAAACCGGCAATGAGCTTACCTCAAGTTGATGCCGGACCAGTCAGGTTTGGTCGGTTTCGTTGCTGGTACTCGGAAGCCAGAGCGACCTACCAAGACTCAAATGCTGCTGTACACTTAATCCGGAATGGTCTTGGTGGAGCGCATGAAGAAATGGTTTGCTCTGCGTTGAGTTTTGAACCGCCACTATCAAGATGGATCCGAGATGATATCACAGTACAAGTGATGTTCTTTTCCTAGTATTAACTACGAAATAAATCTCTTGATAATGACCCCTTCCCGCCCTGGAGTCATTTATCGAGTGAAAGAGAGGACAACGGGTTGCCTCTTAATGGACCGGTTCTTATATTCTCAGATTGTGAATGCCAACTGACTCTGTTACTCCGTCTAGTGGACAGAAGACAGACGACAACAGGTTGCATGTGACAGCGATGGTGATTCGGGTGTCAAGGTCTAGCACCAGGCAAGAGCATGCTCGTGCTTGAGAATACTAGTCAAAGAGGTTACAAGTTACCCAAATCACCCTCTGTCTTTCTACCAGGGATGAATGCCTCGTGGAGGCTGTCGAAATAAAATTGATGCCATCACGTCTATCACTGAGCCACATTATGAACGCTTGGGTCTACATGTGACTAAATTAATAGCCATGGGAAACTCAAAGGCTTTACGGTTGTAATCTGCATATAGGGCAACGGACGTGACGAGCTACTTTCGTAATCGCAAGTGGGCCGGGTTGTCGCGGGCTGTAGCGAGACAATCAACGTCGTCGACGGCCCGACCGATAGAGCTGTATCAGAGTCAACTTGAAAGGCCCGCGTATCTTCCATCAAGCTCTTGTGGTATTGTTTGATTGATGATTGTCAATCTCCCCCGCGACGGTAAGCGACTCTCCTCGTGGTATCTGCGCGACAATTAATCGCAACACTACCGCTTGCCGTACGGAGAGTTCTTCCCAATGCTTGTCAATCCATTTGACTAGGCGCGAGTCGATTAGAGCCACCCAAAGTCGACTACGAATTCTAACATGCCTGTTGCTAAATCTCAAAAGTAGGGCTCATATGTTTAACCGGACTCACAGTGTCCCAGAGCCACAGTGTGAAATGAGATAAAACGTCACCCAAATAATTAATAGTATCATAACGAGTATTTATTAACGGAATTCTGCGGTGAATGTTACAAGCTCTCTTGATCATTATCCTCCAAGTTGAGCTCCCGAGTACTCCCCCAGTCAGACTTGCCCCTAATGGAATCTTTGCCATGCATACTACTGCTCGACGGCACCGACAGCCGGCGCTCCTGCTGCGACAGCTGATCATCATTATGATGATGGCGATGAGAATTCTGCGTCTGGCGGTGGTGGTGGCTCTGGAGATCGACGCTATTGGCCGAGCGCAGCTGGGTCGACGAGGTAAACAGGCGCGGCATGAGCTTGGCGAGCACCGGTCGACAAGCCGGCAAGCAGGCGGCGACGGCGCCGGTGCACAGCTCCAGAAACGTAAACAGGGCCGTGTTGTTGTTTTCCCAGCTCAGGTCGCTCGAGCTCGCGACGGCAATGAGCGTCTTGACGCGGTAGGCGGATATGGCGCAGGGGCTAGATGTATGACAGTTTAGTATAAAAAGAGCACACACACACCCCCCCTTGGGTGACGGTGTAGAGTAAATATGCTTACCAAAGGGCCAGGGCAAAGATTGCCGAAAGAAGAATCTTGTTGTTCCTGGACATTTGCAACTGGAGCAGTGGCGGTATCGGTATGAGGAAGCAGGTGAGGTCGGTGATCATGTTGATGACGGCAACCGACAGCCACAGGGCTAGCATGTTCATGCATTTTCCCGGAGCATTTTCGTCCCAGAATCGACGGACGGGGACACAAATGAAAATCAAGAGAAACGACATGACGACAGTCCAAACTGCTAGGAGTAGCATGACGCCAAAGTAGAATCGGTAGAAGCGAGTGTCTTTGAATATTCGGCAGTATTGTAAAATGATGGAGATTTTTACAAGGTATATTGCAACGCTGTAAACAACCGTCGAGGTCAAAAAGGCCTGGGGAAAGCAGGTTAGCTTTGATGCAGCCCGATCGATAGAATGGACACTTGCCTTCATGTATGAGACGTAGTCATCATGTGTGATATCCCATCTGTGCTTTCCCATGCCAAAGTGGTACTCTGAGTATCTGATTAGAACATGCATTGGAACATTACAACACCAGAACGTCTCGTACCAAGGCCTACAGCAACTGCCGTAGCGATCAGGAAGACCTAGTTGACATGCAATGTTAATCTTTTGTTGCTCTGCAGACTCTGACGAAAGACTTGGACTCACCCAACCGGCAATCATGAGAGCGTCATCTTTTCCGAATGTGTGCAATAGAACATGACGAGAATATACCCGGACCAGTAATGCCGCTGTAGAAAGGATGCTGCCGAGAATTACAATAACTAGGACAGCATTGGACCTAGTATCCACCGTGTCGGCCATGGCTAAGTCGGAGCTCGCGTATGTATATAAGATGTGTATAATGTTGCTTTGTCGTTGTTTTTGTTGTTGTTCATCTGCAAGTGGGCCAAGGTCTGGAAAGAAGCCGTCCAGAAATCATTTGAAGCTGTATGTATATGGGGTCGCAAGGAGAGACGTTGGAGTTATATCCAGATACCCGAAACTTGATCCTCATTGTCCCGTACCGAAACAACAACGAGCCTCTCTTTTTTCTCAGCAGTGCTCACTGTCACTCGGTCGGAGGCATCTCCGAAGGGCCCGTGGGGTAATGGTAGGGCGTTAGTTACGGGAAGGCATAAAGGGATCGAGGTAGAGAGCCAGGGAGGGTTGCTTTCTTAAGGAGCCCAGACATATGACTGACCATTCAAAAAAGACGCTAGGATACACACTCTCCTCAAAAGCTAGCCAAGCTGGTATATAGTAGTCAGGCACGCGTGGGGTATGTGGTAGATATGCATCATGAAAGCTTGTTGCAAGCTAGATCCGCAAGCCATCGGAACGCTTTTCCCGCGGGAGAGATTGAAAAGAGTTCTTGGGACGCCCAGGCGGGTTAGTTGGTTACCTAGTCATTTGGTTTCTCCCTCCTCGAGTGATTCGTCTCCGCCATGACTTGTGTCATGATCTGACGAGTGTGGCATTCAGTTCCGCTAACCACAGGTATTGAATTTAAAATCGATTCTAGTGTCCCAACTTGCAAAACAAACTGGTCTTCGGACAAGCTTCTAGGCGAGGAATCGTTTCATTCAGCCTTCGGAAAGCCTCGTAGAGTCCGGCAAATCCTAATGGCAAATGCCTTTTTTTTTTTTTTTTTTTTCATATGCCGCACAGCAAAGAAATGCTGGTTGCTGTGCAATGCATAATACCACTTCATCACGACGCCCTCTTACCAGGGCTCTCCCACATCATACGATTGTTACCCCCAGCTGGAATTTTCAGTCACATATATAAGTAGCACCATATAGCTCTGGTCAGTCGTTGCGCGAGTCACGATCCCGGGGGGTTGATCGCTATGCCAAGGATATAACCTGGCAAGCTGAGGTGACGTTTCCGGGAATAAGCGGGCAACTATGGAGCAGACAGGGTAAGTTGTGTATATTGAAAAAGAGATAAGGAGAAGGGAAAGGGCTAGACTTGGCGTTCAAAGCGTTCAGACCGTTTGTCAATTGAAACGCATCAATTCGGTTCTAGAATATTGGCTCATCATACGCATCATGGTGCACGATGCTGCAAGAGTTCTATTCTCGTAAGAATGAGCAAATGAATAGTCCAAAGTAGATCTCTTTCTTGATTTCCCCAGACTAGATTTGAACCAACCAACATTGAAGGACACTGGCCCGACGAGATGGAGGGCGATAAGCTTCAGCTCAAGTAAAATGACGGTCCGAAAAGAGCATAGACATCCCTCGGCCCCGGACTTTATCGTCAATATCAGCTAGAACACATGTCCTAGCCTTCCTTTGCTCCTCACAAGACAAGACCAGTGGCACCCCACTTTCCGCTGCCGCGAACGAGATGGCTTCGGGGCAAACGAGTACGAGCCTCCCACCACTTTTACTTGGCTGCTGCTAACTTGATTCAATCCAACCTGCAGTAGCCCTGTGACTGGGCTGGATGAGATGTGTCTCTGCCCAGGCAAGGCAATGCCGGTACTTGGGACGTTTCTGTCGCTTGCTCAGATGGGAAACCCCATTCCTAGGGCGCTATTGTGTAGATAGTTTTCCGTCGTCACTAACATAGATTTGCGCCAAGTCTGGTTGCTTTCCGACTCGCTGGACCCCTTGGCAACTTGGCACAAGACATGGCGCGCCGCGCGACACGAATTCTATTTCTTACACAGCCATGATCCAACATTTTTTTCCCATTCGCATTCTTCTTTCCTGTGCAGGTCCCCTGTATGATCTACGCAGCGTTTCACGGAATTTCCGTTCTTGCCTAGTGCTTGCCGCAATGACAAAGTAGCGAGAGGCAATAGAATGAAATGGCCTGTGATGCAGATTCCAAATTGCTCATCGTAGGACGCTCCCCGGTGCTGATGTCGTCCGGACCATAAACATGAGGCCCCAACCGCGAGTTGCTATATCAAATCTTATATATGGGGTCCTGGTTTCTTCCCGAATTAGACACAAAGGGGAAATGTGGGCGACAGAACCGTTTCACGTTGTGCTCCAAGTACAAGCCTCCTTTATTCCATAGACCAAATGCGTTCCTGAGCTAATGCAGCTTTTTATGGTGCTTTGACGTCGAGTCCCTTTTGCTTATTGCTATTGAACATTAGCTCCATGAGCTTCGGAAACGGTAGCCAAAGGCTTGGTCTGGCCGTTTGCTCCAAGTGATTCATTCGTACGCAGCCAGAAAGTCGATTCGTCACGGGGGCGAGGCACAGCTGCAAACTTGTATGGAATCGCGTCACCCCCAAGAATAATTGCGAGCTTGTTTGAAGACGCCAGATGAGTAAGCTGGGAATGGGTGTAGTCCTTGTGTAGCAGGGCAGATCAGAAGCTCGCCACTTGATACAATTTTGGGAAATTGTCAATTGCCGCAGAACATCAGGCAAATCACTTCCAAGTTCACGATGTATACCAGTGTACCCGGTGAGTTGTGGTTGACCGGTCCCAACCCTAGAAACTGGAGATGTTCAGTATCCGGGGAACCACCTGGACCCATGTTTCTTCTTGTCCTCATTTGACTGCACCGTACGTCCGAGAGAGTACCGAGATAAAGTTTCCAGACGGTCCGGACCGTGAGAGTTCCCAAACTGCACTTGCATGAACTGAGCGCTCACAATGCCACCTTGTTCTTGATACTGCGCACTGCGTAGCTGCCGGCATATCATCCTCAGTAATAACTAGCTGTTACCCCTTGCAGTGTTGATGAGCTGGGTATGAAGGCGCGGGTACAGCCGGCTAAACGAGGAGTTCCCACAAGGCTGCTTGTGATTGTACAAATACTATACTCCGATACAAATGCCGACTCGGATGCCGATCTCAATGCCCAAGTAAACGCCGCAATGGCCTGAGGCTGTCCCAAACAGGTCATCCGGGGTGGTTGTGTGTTCACTGGGTAGGTCATCACTTGATGAAATTACGCTCCGGACACAAGATGCGTCCATTTTTCAAAGGCCTCGCTAATGAAAGGGGATTAAACCCGGACCAGAGCCGTGGGAAGTTGATTTGCCGCGTCTTGATCGTGGAAATGTTGCATCATGCTCTGGATCTCAAAGTACCGACCGCATCTCCTTTTGTGAAAGTTCAACATGGCTTTAATTCGTCATTGATTTATGGTGTGATGGCCCTGTCCACAGGGAGCGGATTTGATGATTACTTGCGCATCGATAGATGCTAGAGGTCAATTCCGGCTTCATCTGAGTTCCTCGTGGTTTCACGGTTCTCCTACTTGTTAGGTGCCGGTCGTTTTTCTTCTACCTTTCCCCCAAGACTAGTCGATGGCGATGCCCCTTATTGCACGTCTGCTGGTAGTAATCTCTCTCCTGTAATCCGAGAGACTCTGGAAATGCCAACGACCCGCCATGACCGCCCTGATAGTTTGAGTCTGGACTCCGTCAAACTCATGGGCTCTGCCCAAGTCGTTGGCTGCCGCTGCCGCCTCCTTGTCCTCGCATGCCATTCTCGGGCTTCGCCTGTTTTCAGGCTGCTCGTTTTGTCGACCCTGTTGTGCCCGTGTTCTTGCGACATCCGGTTGCGAAACGTGACCCATGATCAGGACGAGGGCATGTAAAGAGGGCACTTCGAAAATCCAGACCCAGATTCTATGCATACAGCGAAGTAATAGTTAAAAAGTTTACACTTTTAACGGCATTCCCTGAGGTGCATTCACACCTAATCGAGTTGTAGATAAACAACAAAAAACACAAGACTACTGCAAGGCACAAAAATTGAGTTATTAGATCTGCAATATGAACTCAACGGCTTCAGAACTGGCGAGAAAATACCAATAACATTTTGCAAGTGTCACGACAATACCGTAGAAATGAAGGTCAATTTCAAGATGATTCTTCCAAGTTAAACTAATCATGCGCACAATGACAAATGAAAGCCCTTCTCGTACAACCAACAGTCTCTATGAGGCTGTACACGGATAGCCACAGGCTCCAGCCACTCGCAGCGCATCAATAAGGACATCTATAGTCTCCATAACATGTATCGACATGATATAAACACCTCTCTTCACTGCTGTCAGGCATGGGTCGATCATATCATGGTATACGTCGGCTTATACGTGCTATTATTGCTAACCGATTGCCTAGTACCTACCTATAGCCTCGAGATGCCAAATACATAATATACGTCTCACATATATCCACTTGGACATCTCCGAAAACAATCAATGGAAGCAGTATTTACAGCCGAAAGAACAAGACTTGAAGCAGCCAGCAGCCACAGTCGACGAACCCTGATTCCTATTATTGTAGGCACATCTCGTATGTCTTGGAATTGGTACCTTACGTTTGCCATGACGGTCACTGGACAGGAAATATACACATGTATTATGGAAATATCTTTGAGAGCGTAGGATGAGTCGTAGTGTAAGAGTGTCACCATTTGAGTCATTGAACAAAGCTCGGCTGAGCACAAACTCTTCACTGCCTGTATGAGTAAGGGCACCATGATCTATCCACCGAATCTAGATCTGTGTCTTATTTGACCACTAATGTTGACTAGAGTTTTCATGTCTCCATGAAATCTTCAAGGTGACATAAAGCCACCAGAAAATACAACAGCGAAAAATCACTTCAAACGCCAACCCCGCAACCCGGGCAAATCCAATCGCTGTCGCTTTTTTATCGCCATATTTGTAGCAAAGAGCACCGGTATCTTTGCCTTTGAAAACATATAGTCACCGGCCGCAAATAGCTACGCACGCTAATGCTTCTTCTGGACGCCAACCATATGCCCAAGAAATTACCATTTTCATTCGTATCCTTCCTCAGTTGCGCAGCTCCAGGGCCTGGTCGGAATCGGATTGTGCCAACAGGGCCCTTAGAAATGTGCCCGAGTAGAAAAATGCATATTGACCTGTAAACGACCCCCTATGAAAAGACTTTCGAATCCATTACTGCCACCATGAAAGCACTAGGGTATAAATGAAATTCACGTTGTATGCATTGATAGAAAAGACGCATTCCATGTCGTGTCTTGCCACAAGTTTTAACAGTCGAATGGCATGAATGTGCAATGGCCGAAATCAATGTCGTATTAGTTGAGCGGAGGCCGGCCGCTCGAGACCCATTAAAGACTCGTGGAACACTGGCTAGTTCTCGGCCCCGTCTTCCAAGACAACCTTGGGCTCGGAGCCGAGCGTTGGCTCGATTGACATCTTCTCGGGCTCTGGGACCGTGTCATCTCCTGATTTTGTGCTGGGCGAGCTCGTGGTCTTTGGGCTGCAATTCTCCGAAGTCAGGGCCGGTGTGGGACTAGTCGAGTCGATATCAATTTGCATGTTGCGTCCTCGAGATCGCCTTTGCGCCGAACCGGCTCTGATGCCTGCAAGTTCTGGTGACGGCGAGTCTGACATGCCCGATAATAGACGTTCCATGGCATTGAGTTGGCGACTGTTGATGCTCGAACCCTTCTTCAAGGCCGCAAAACGTGATTTCATCTCATTCATAAGATCGGCACGTTCTTGGCCATCGAGGACCTTGACAACTTTTTCTACTAAAAGTCAGCATATGAACCATGGCATGATCATCGAGTCTCGACTTACGCATCACATAATTGCCGTATTGGTCGGCCATGACCCGATCTAGGGGGTGGCGAGAGTTTGCTTCGGGTGTAATGAGCTTCTTCATAATCATGGTCCGCTCTTCGACCGTTGCGACCGCGATGCACTTCTCCACCACGTTGGAAGCAAACTTGTGACACGAGTAGTCTATCAACCGCTCGGTGGCGAGACTGACAAATCGGCGCTGATCTTCTTCGGCACCATGCTCAAGAATGTGCTGAGCTACATAGTTTCCGAAGTGATCCGGAATCAGAGTAGCGCCGCAAGCATGGATCTCTCCCAACAACTGGCTCTTTTGCTCTGGGTTTCCTATCTCAAGAAGACGTTGGACAACGCGACATGCGTAGTTCTGTGTGCACAAGGAGTGGACCTGGCCTTGGAACTCTACCATCATGTACGGAACACACATCTGGGGCACCACCTCGATCATTTTTTGTACGACATGATTCCCGTTGACGTTGATGGAAAGACGCATAATATCGGGCTTCAACTCTTCGACCATGCCCTCCAATTGCGCGTTGAGCACATGCTCGAGTGCCTAATAACAGATTAGCCGGGGGTTCAGACCCGAGAAGTCCTTTGACCAGCTTACCTTTTGCACAACGCGGCAGCCATACATTTGGAGTGACAGATCCGCAAGCTTACCCTTCATCGCATCTGCCAGGATCTTCTTCTGGATTTGGCTGCCATGCTCGAAGAACTTCTGAATGACGTAATTACCAAAGACATCTTTTGACAGCTGGATGGCATTGTCTCTGATCTCGTTAAAGACTTGATCCTTCTCATCACTGTTGGCGCTTATGAGTTTGTCCTGAATCCAACGGGAGGCCATCTGGTCACCGCTGAATTCCAGGACATGGCCATAAATGTCCTATACATAACGTCAGTTGTGATCTGCTCAGACTGGCAGCTGATTTCACATACCTTCAGCTCATATTTCTTGTGCGAGCGAGCATTGGCCCGGAATTCCTCCAGCAGTACACTCCGCACCCCTTTGCCCGGATCTTGGCCGCGATGAGGTCGTCCGACCGGCATGCTTTGTGGCATCAGTTGATGCAGTGGAAGTTGGCCCCTGAGTTGAGGCACTTGGTCCCAGCCATATGCCGACTGGGGGGCAGCTTCAGCATACTGCGGAGCGAAGGTGTTCCCATAGAATGCCGGGTTCGAGTAGTAGGGATTCGGAACAGCCTGTGAAAACGAAGCAGATCGATTCGAATCCCGCGCCAATAGTGGATTCCGAGAGATGGGTCTGCTTTGCGACCAAGAGTCTCTGCCTTGCGACAGATACTCTGCACGACTTCTCGAATAAGCCTCTTGATGATTGAAATAGAGTGCGGATTGAGGGGTACCGCCTGGGAAGTTCGAGCTGTTGGGAGACGATCTGTCAATTGAGCCCCGACTGATGCCCGAAAGCGAATGACGAGGCAAATCAAAATGGATTTCGTCAGACTGGTATGCTGAGACAGGTGCTCGGAGTTTGGATTCCGGCTCAGTGTGCCAAGTCTGGGAAGACGGATTGAGCTGAAATGGTTGGGTCGCTGGGTTGAGGTGTGCATCGCCCGTACGATCAGGGACACTGCTCTCAGCTAATTCTAGGCGTGCCAATGCTGATGAAATTGGTTCGTTAAATAGACTCTCACCCCTACTGTGTGGACCCAACGGATTCGAAACTGAGGGACCCGAGATTGAGGCTCTAGAGCCGCTATACAACGGGTTCGGTATTTGTTCCTGTTTGGTAGAACCAGAAGTCGCCGGCATGTTGCCGAATCTCGTCGTCAAACCGCGTGTCCGACTGCCTGCTCCCAAAGCATGATGCGCAGGACCAAATGGAGAAGAAAACTGTCTCAATCCATTCATATCATTGTCCAGACTGTTGGTAAAAGTGCTGAAGTTTGCAGCTGTCTTTGTGCGGCTACTATAGCCATTCCCATTCTGACCAAGTGATTGCTGATGCTGGTATATGTGAGTACTTTTCAGGGGATTCTGCTGACCAGAAACATCACGAACCTGGCTTGGCGAGGCAGTTCCCGAGTCCTTGCGGCGTTGGCCGATACTCTCCATTGAAGACCAAACGCTGTCTTGAGGCCAAAGTTGAGGTGCCTCTGCTTCAGATTGGTGGTTGAGTTGTGCCGAGCCAGAGACAGCCGTGGGGGAAGCGGCATCAGATCCTAAGCGATGTCTTAGTAATTTTGTTCCGTAGTACGCTGGATCGTCCATACCTCTTGAACCCGGGACGTCCCTTTGCGATGAAAGCCCTCCGCCGATGACGTTATTCCTAGGGTCATTTTTCCTAGACTCAGGCCATCCATTGACCCACGGCCTGGAGAGCGTGGGGTGATCCATTGTTTCAGGTTCGTGATTGGCTGTCCAGAATGGTTTTATTCGGGTGTGGTGATACCCGATAGAAATTTGGGATCTATCTCAAAGAATCGTCAGTTTCCAGTATAGCCACAGGATGGTAGGACATGCCGCTTCATGGCGCCTTCATTGAGAACGTCACTCGACGATATCATGGGCAAAGGTTGTAGCTTGGCCAGTGCACAATCCTGGTTCACATCGTGACTGCTCAACTGGAGTTGACATGGCCCGTGGTCGTGGCAATGGTTGCTTTGCTCCGCACTAGTTCCCACGATGTGCAGAAACATGCAGCAGGCACAGACAAGTGCAGTGCAGGCTTCCACAGGCAAACTCATAATGCCCACATCTTCCCAGGCTACTTGACATGTCGTAATGGAATGTGTAGGGCAAGCTGGTTCGGGCCAGGGCCAGTCGGTCGGGGGAGGGGAAAGGTCCTTTGTCGACATACGCTGAATTAAGAATATTCTATAGTAATCGGTACTTCCGATATTGGTAATAATATACTATCTTTGCTTTGGTTGCTGAGGATCTCAATCTGAGACAACGGGACTGCAGGTGGGTAGAACTTGTCAGCAGAGGAAAGCACTGCGGCAGACCGGTGAAACTGATGTTTGCAACAAGGCTGAGTGAGCGAGAGAGGAAGAGAGGGAGCAAAATGCTCGAGGGGCTAGCAGCCGAGCACACAGACTCGAGGCAAACAGAAAAGAGCAAATGGGCATACCTACATTAGGTTCGGCGATGTTGCAAAGGCCACGCGATGAATTCCCCCAGCACGTTTATCTGTTTTTATTACGCAAACGACCGGAAGACTGCGAACAAGAAAGCAGTCGAATTATATCGTACAAGGGATCGCGCAACCAGCAGAGTCGATTCTGAAGGAGCGGTGGGTGAACGAAGCGCAAGTGTCGGAGAGACAAAAGACAGGCGCAGCCCGGTCGAGACGTGAGTGTATGGACGACCGTGATATCGGGGTAGTGAGCGCAATGGTGCAGTGTATGTGGTGGCCACAATCGGGATTCGTTGTTCGATGGTCGATCGTGGGTCTAGGTTGCGAAGAAGTTTTGACCAATGTCGAGTAGTTTTGGCGACCGATTTTGAGAAGCGCACACACTCAAGAATGTAACGGTAGAAGCGAAGAGCGCACAAGAGGAGAGGGAAGAAATGAAGGCGAATAAAACAAAAAAAGATTATCCACGGGGCCCTCCCTGTTCTTTTGTATGGGAATGACGAAAGACGAAACGGGAGGAGCAAAGAGAGCAAGAAGGTTGTTTGCGGATCTGGGCCAGGCTCAGTGGGTATTCGGTACGCTGTAGGGTGGTTGATTGAGTGGCTCACTCACGCCAGTCAGTGATTTTTTTTTTTTTTTTTGGTTCTTTCGTGGAGAGCCACAAAAGTTCTTCGGTCGTTGGCCAGGTAGGTACCTATCCACCTATCAACCGTGATATTTTTGGACCCTACCTCCAAATGCGTAGGAGGTAATGTAGGTAATGTACAGTATGTAGTGCTTCCCAGCAGGGCTGTTGGCTGGTTAGCTAGCGCGCTTGACTTTTCGCAAAACGGCAACTGTAGTGTAGGTCGTCGAAGTGAGAAATCTTGGGCGGGCGTTGGAGGGCGAAGGAGGAGGAGGCACGCCAGGGCCAGGCCAGGCCAGGTCTGGTTCACGGTCCCAGTCGATAGGTATGTGCTGTGTGGGTATCCGCGTCCGGGTCGAGTAGCGCCGTTTGGCAAACGTGGGTGCAAGTAGTGTAGTCAACCTACCTAGATCCGTATTGTTGTTGGTGGAGGTAGTGGTCGTACAGACGTAGTGCCACCACCTCGACTTCGATTTTATCTGATGCGATCGAAGCACAAAAACAGGCAACAATGGCGACGGTCGGCCGATATCAAAGGGTTTTGGGGGGAAAACCACGTAGGAATGAAGGTCGCGACCCGTGGATGAAAAGAAAGAAAGAAGGAAAAAGTATATCAAGCGTGCCTGACAGACCTGGAATTTCCCAATGATGTTAGCTTCAAACCTTGCTCTGCCTCGAAGTAGGTACTGTAGAGCGCATGCAGACAGGAAAGCAAAATGCCAGACAAGAGCCAGATTGCCCATCCAGCCATAAGAGGTGCCGTGTGGGTTAATATGGCCAGGGTTTGTAGTATTTAGGTACTTCAAGCAGAGCCTGGTCCAGGGTCATACAGTCAGGGTCGGCTATGCCCACACAGCGTTGCACCATTTCGTGTGGTGTGAATGTGTATGTGTTTAATGCCCTCTAAACTTTCTCACCCCTTCTTTATTGGGGCCATTCTTGTGAAAACAGAAGCGGGACACTCGAACCTGATGAGCATGAATAAAAATAATACATCAAGTGTGCGTTGCTGCATCAATGATGCATGACACAGTGTATGAGGTACCCGCGTGGGGTGTTTTTTTTTTGGTCCTTGCTGCGGCTGGACTGCCCACCCCAGATTTCAAGTTGATGTACAAAGGGCTGCATCCTGAATTGGTACGGCACGCGCTCAGTCAACTGATTGATTGCATATTTGCAATACTAGCATGGGTTAAACAATGTCGCTGAACACAGTCCCCGGGCCAATTCATGACTATCGACGTTGACTGGAGTGGATGCGTTTTAGACGAGCAATGGTTGCCATCTTCTTGAGGCCCCTTTCTTCATCTGGGGGGCCAACGGGAATGACCCTACGTGGGGACATTCCATACCATCCAGGGCTGCCAGGCTGGTGATGATTGGAGCATGGCTGTGCTTGGACGGCAAGGGTGGGAGGGGAAAGACACCAACTTTGGGTGACAAACTGCATACATACTCAACTCTTGCAGTGTCATCAGCCTTTGCAAAGAGACTGATGCCGGCTTCGGCTTCCGGTTGCGGCTTGTTTTTGTTATCGTGAGGAATTGGGCTTGTTCTCGTTTAGCTTGCACTTGAGCGCAAGACCAACAGTGAACAGTCGAGACGAGAGAAGGAAAAGAAGATACATGAGGAAACGAAGAGTGAAAATGAAAATCAAATCGTTCAAAGTACCGTGAAGTATGACGGACTCAACTGGCGTAATGGCATACACATCAATGTGTAAGGCAGTAGAGGCCCCAAGTTTGTAAAAATATACGTACCTCCAGTTATTGCTATCTCTCTCTCGGAGTTTTTGGGACGGACGTGGTTTAGGTTCTAAGGTAGGACCTTGGAGGGGGCCTGTCAACTGAATTTCGAAACTCTGATGCAGTCGTTTGCGGGCCTAGCGTGAGGCCAAGATAGAGGGGGAGCGACACCACCTACCGATACTACCCCAACTTCCAGGGGATCTCGTGCTAAAAAGTTCGTGTGGATGGGGCGGATCTGGAAGGGAGCTTGTTTCCAACGGGACCCAAGAAGGCCGGCCAATTGGGAAGTTTGAGGATCCCAGTCTAGTGTTGGGGCCCCTCCTTTTGAGGCTACTAGGTACTCGGGGGCCTTGAATTTTGTTTTGTCGTCAAAGACAAGCTTGGACGACTAGTAGGTCATGTATCGTGTGTGTAGGTCAATGTACGATCGAGTTCAGGAAGGAAAAGTTGCAAACTGTCAGCAAGAGACGGGATGGCGCAAAAGGCTGATGGGCGCAAAACTCGGGGAGCCAGTAAGAGCGGGAAGCAATTCGCTGTGGGCCGTCTGATCCGTGGGTTCGTTTGTACGTACACCTATTGTATAGGTAAGGTGGGATACGAATTCTGATGGCTTCGACGCTGACAACGCCCGAACCGAGTGATATCGAGGTAGAATTGGATGCCAATTACGTACTCCTTCTCCTCGGAGGATGAAGGATAAAGCTGCCTAGGCTGCTCGGAGAAGGCGTCGTGTCCTTGGCTTCCCTTCTCCTGCGTCAGGGATCGTCGTCCGTGCCCTTTGGAGGGGGATCGACAAATGGACTCGGCAGACTTGTGGCTCGCTTTTAATGTCGATTTGCTTTCTTTCGTGGCGCTGTTGCGGGTCGACAAAAAGATTTTGGTGGAATGGCGACTTGTTCTTTTTTCTTTTCCGTATATTGCTATGTCTCAACCCGTTCACGCGGAAATTGTCGATGGTCTCGCTTCCCTTTTGCCGTGACCCTCCTTGGTCGATGAGAAAATAGATTTGTACAGGGCTCTGCTAACAGGCGGCGGAGCAGGCAAGCAAGTAGATATATATAGGCTGTCAAGGCTGTGATAAATATACTAGTACTTTGTAGAAGTGTGCGGTGTAGCGACCAGATATGGGTGCAAGGCACAAAGTTGAGAGTCCCACTTTGACGTAGGTGGTGGTTAAGGCGGAAGTGTCAAGTATTGCTACTCTACTTGCCTAAATTTGGTGTCATGAGTATGTGCGTAGGTAATGTAGTGCAGGCAATGTCCTCTGTAGGTAAGGTATGAATGCAATGTCTGTTTGATTGAGCCTGCCCGTCTGCCTACCTGGGGCCATATTTTTGGGTATCTTGGAGGAAAGCGGGGCTCTGGTCGGATGTGTTGAGTATCTATACGTACCTCTCTATTGGCCAAAAATGATATTGTTTTCTTGTTTCGGTGTCGGGGCTTTGTATAGCTCACGCGGCGTCGGCTGCTCGGTGTCCAAACTCCAGGAACTACCTTGGCAGTCTTGAAAATAAAGTACCAAGTATATGTACTGTTGAGATCATGTGTCCTTGTGTCCGGTGACCTGACAGAGAACGAAACGTTCAAAGTAGTTGTAATTTGCCCTGTAGGATGTACACTTGCCGAATACCCAGGCAGTTGGTATCATAGATATGTGCCTCTGACGATATACAGACGACCTCGATGAAAGAAGCATAAATGGAAAATGCTGCCAAGGATGCTAAGCAATGAGACGAAATAGCTGAGGAATGTACGATGGTTTTGTATGATAACACAGACAGAAAATCTCACCCGTGATTTTATCACACACACATATCGGCGCTCTCCATTCAATCATCCCTTCTAGCAAAGGGCAGGGCTGGCGACCATGGATGATGGATAGGCTAGCAGGCACCAAGGACGGAAAATCAATCAGAGGGATAATACAAAGACGGGAGAAGCCGACTACAGGTTTATAATGAAGCCTCTGATGTGCACTAGCCGTCCGACCAGCAGCCGAAGCACAAAAGCGAATGAGATGTAGCGACACGGGAAGCTCCACTTCTACAAGTTTGTCAACTTGCAGCAGATAGCGTTACTCAAGGATGAGACGGTCTGGGAGTGTCGTTCTTGGTCGCACGTGAGCGCAGAGGAGACGAACAGACAATCTTACGGAGGGCATCTGTAGAGTGTCACACGGAGATCTTTCCCAAGTGAAAGCGTGAGCCAATGTCATCTAGACTGCCAGGCTGGCTGGTCACAATAGAGCCAGTGGCCAAATGCCCATTCCTCAAACACCAGATTACATTCTTGAGAGCACAGCTCATTTCGCGACATAGAACATATCACAATGTTGTTTCAGTATGCCTTACATGGAGGAATGCTAGTCAATGTCCCGGAACACGTACGTTTGAAACGAAACACACATTGACAAGCCCCTTGCTGGCGATCTCGTCGCTTGACCTACCCAAGGACTATGTAAAAATACTGCAAAAAGCATTAGCAAAGATTTCTCTGCCAATGTCTTTTGCTAAATAATGGATTACTGTCTAGGTTCCACAACACCAACCACTCGCCTCTGATCGAAAATGGTTGGTTCGTGGGAAGGCCGGCACGTTCGTCTTGATGTTTCAAATCAAGCTCTACAACCATATGCACAATCCACGCTTCGGAAGAGGAATGCCGCCGTTGTGCCCATTTGAAATGATGATTGCCCAACCTGATAACCTGTGACCAGGCGCGACAGGAATTGATGGAGGAGAGGCCACAATGTTGATATATCCTCCATACTGCGGTGGTTGATCGGCATGTTAGAGTTGATATATGTATAACGGACAGCAGCACGGCAGAGCGGTGGCCTGCCGAAACAACATCTGCAGGCATGACCCGTTCCTGGCCATCGAAGCTGGCCAAGTGTAAGTGTTTCAACAAGATGAAGTCGGTGCAAAAAACAAGCAATAAACAGAGAGAGGGAGAGAGATCCACTGTCATGGCCTGATATTGTCTGCTCAGAGAGCGATCACGATTGTTTATCTCCTAGCTCTTGTCATACAATTCAAGTGAATTGCTTGTTTCCTGCAAATGGCCGCTGGCCTGGCCGATGGCGGACGCCATGGCGCCTTGTTAATTGAGGATGAGACCCAATGACGCCCAGTCGATCCAAGACTATTGCTTTTGGTCTGCAAGTGAGATGATATTGGGGATCAAGTCGATCCAGTACCATATGCACGTCGCTGCAAGTCCTCGTATTTTCGCATACGAAGCCATGGCATGCCCAAGAACGAGTCGAAGCTAGCGAGAGCAGAACCTCATGCTTCTCAGCAGCTCGAAGTCCGGTCTTCTACTTTCGACTGTACCGCAGGCATTTGCTTGAAAACCCGAGCTGCGCGTTGGTGAGCAGGATAAGCAATTTCATGAGCACAATAGTTCGAGTCGATGCTAAAGGCGCTGTGGCGGCCGAGCTAGCGCTATTGTCGGCGCTGCTGCGATTGTGAGTTTGGCGCAGGTACCTAACTCTGCGTGTTTCCGTCGCTGTCTCCCATTTGCTCTGTAAAAGTGAGAACATTCATCACTGCTATTGACACTCTTTGGTCTTTACTCGCTCAAGATATTTCATGAAATGGGCTCGTGAAGGATCCTAGGGGTGTTGAAGTTTGTGACCGGTGGGCAACCTCGGATTCAGATACCTCGCCTTCGTGTGACTTCAACGAGGTGATTCGTAACAGTCGTGGTCGGGAAAAACTCTGAAGCAAGCATCGGTCGGCTTGGATCCCGCGAAAGCCTCGCCGTTGCCCTTAGAGCTACGCGTACCCTCTCCATAGGATCTGAGGCTCAGTTTTGATCTGCGCCAGAAACCGTCGTCAGCTGATGCGTGGACAGGTGCAGAGAATCGTGTCGCTGTGCAAAAGATATCTTTGAAATCAAGAGCTGTCATTCTATCGGCTCGAGATCAGTGATCCGCTGTCAGAACTGTTCAAGCTTCGAGGTCGCCTGTTGCGACCGGAGCCGGCGTACATGAACAAAACAACCATATTTGTCCCAGGACGGCATTTGGAAGCCCGTTGAAGCTCTATGACCGACAAGCTTATCCCCGCGAAAGGGTTGCGCGTCCCTTTTTCTGGCTATATTTAACCTGTTAATCGACTCGCTCATCTGAGAATAAAATCGTCGAATCCACGGCATAGAGATTCAATTTCCACAGCGCCGACCGTCATCTGCCCCGTCCTCTCCGTCTTCTCTACCCTTGAGGGGAAAGAAAAAGAGCTCGAAAAAGGAGCCGCTTTCAATGTTGTGCTTCACTGGCTTCTTCGCCTGTATTTTTTCCCTCTTCTCAGATTAGGTCCCACTATTCGCAATGAGCGATCAGACATGATTGGCTACAAGAGGAAATTGGCAGCGGCTCCATCGGCGGACGTGCAGACGCTTGGCCGAATAGGATCACAGCGAGGTTTGGCTAATGCCAGATGCCCGCATAATTCCCCTGCATTTGCGGTTCCCTTGGGGGCCATCGAAGCATGGGACATCCGTGCCGATGACTGGCTAGAACCTGCTCTAGGTACCATGGAGGGTCTTCCCCCCTAGGGAACAGTGGTCGCTTACCAGGTCTTACTACGCAAAAATGGCACACTTTGCAAGGCCATACTACATTCTGGCACTAACCGTTAGATGATGATAGCGCAACATCAGATGTGCCTGGCACACCAAAGGACAGACGTACGGACGAACAGTACCTGCATCCCATCGAGCCCATCCCCTCCCACCCCCCCGTTTTCCTTCTCGAGCCATGTGCTTTAGCGGTTCCTGGTTCCTGAGCTAGCGCCAACTGACCCAATGGTTCCAATCAATGAGTGGCTCAATCTCCTCGTCAGTGTGCCATCCGATGTGACCATGGTCCAGGGCGCCAACCTGCAAATAACGTGGAGTGGACGGTCCTAGAATCTATGTAGTACATTATCTACCATAACAATTTAGATGGGCGGCGCAGCGCAACGCGGCCAAAGCACCCCGACCCAAGAAAGCCTGGGGGGGCTAAGTCGAGTCTGGCTGGTCCGGCCCTGCTCTGCTCTCCCCCATGCAACCCGGGCGTTTCTCCTCTTCAATCCGGTGTAGTCCAGTTCTCCGATTCCATTCTCTTGTTCTTTCCTTTCTCTTCTTGTTCTGTTTCTTCACGATCCCATCGTCGTTGCTGCCGTTGTCGTCCGTCGTCTCTTCCACGAAGGAAGGTCTGATCCAAAAACACCACCACCAGGCTTTCGAGGTTCACTCTTTACCCTCGTTGCCACTCTCCCTCGCTCATTATACAGGAAACAACTCCATTCTCTTAGTTGTTTCCGTCCAATCCTTTCTTTTCCTAGTCGCCGTGACTTGTGCCAAGATCCTCATTCTCTTTGGTCTTTTTGGTATAACAAACCCGGCCTGGTCAAGACTATCCCGCTCAACCAGGTATGTCCAATTCCCTTTCTGGGTATATCAGATTTTTTCTTTCTTTTTTTTGTCCTTCTATGCGTGTTTCTGGCGGCTTGGTTGCCATGTGCATCACTGCCGTTGAAACACTGAGACCAAGATGCCGCACCCACTTATCATGAAACAAGGCTGACCAGGAGGATCTAGTATAGCAACTGCGACATTCATTCGATACAGCCTTCAGACATACGCAACACAGCACACAGCCATCCTTTGACGCAGGATTCTGGGACCAATTGAAAAGACGAATTCCTAACATTCGTCGCGAGTTTTTTTTTTCTTATATAAAGAACCCGGAAATCATTTAGTCGTGCATCATGTCTCCCATCAATACCATCATGGCCCGTGAGGTCGGTGATTCAGACAGCGTCATGAATTTGATGATCACCTTTTTGGGCTTGGCTTTTGTGGCCCTCATTCTTGCAGCCGTCTTGATCATGATGCGGAGAAAGCGCCTCGCTAAGCAGAAAATGAACGATGAGGGTCTCCCGCAATACAACGACATCAAGCATGAGTACAACGGCCCCGATGGTGCCCGCCGCCTGACTATAACAACCGCAGACGGCCGGTCTAGCGTCGTTGTCTTGGATGGCCGTCGACCCATGCTGGCTGACCCCAATGCGCCGCCTTACTCGCCCAAGAACATTCCCGAGATCCACATCACGTTCCCCGACGAGCACGACGAGCATGGCCGCAAGCAAGATGGACGTGTCATGGTTGTCAGAGTTGGCGATACTACCGTTGGAATGGAGCCCGTCCGCGAGGAGCAGTTGCCAGCCTATGAGAAGGAGAGCAGCCACGGTTTCTACTCGATCGACATGGACCAAATCGGTGGCCTGAAGGAGAAGGACCGTTCGCAGTTCCAGTAATTGCTCGCTCGTGCCATGCCACCACGGTTCAACTTTCAAGAAAAAAACGTGCCTTCACTCGGCTTGCAAGGCAGATGGCTTAATCCCAGCTCAAACTCACCCACACTCTCTTACCAACATAACCAACCAACCAACCCGGACCGAGTCCTGGACGACGACTTCTTTACAACAAATCATGCATGAATCACGGGATACCCCCATAAACCTTTCCGGCAGCGAATGCTTTTATGGTTAATTTTCTAATCGCCTCTGGACCAAGGCGCTTAACTTTTTCTTGACGGGAGCTGGTTCAATATCAACCCGGCCGCTGTGTCGGGCTAGTAGCCATGGGCAACCATGGCGCTCTCGCAAGAAACCACACGCAGATAAACTCTTGGGTATACATTAGGCAAGAATGGACTCTCTCACCCCCACGTACATAAATCTCCTTTGAGACCGGCGCGGACATACACTGTCTTTGTTTTTTTTTTTCGGTCGCACACACGCCAAGAAGGGAAACACAACCACAACCGACCGAAAGACGCGCGGCAAGGACATGACAAATAGTGGCATATTGTATATTCTTTATTTGTATTAAATAATGTTTCAAAGATACAAAAAATTGCAGAAAAAAAGCCCCCAACTTGAATTACTAGGGAATTGAATTTGAGAATGCCCAATTCTGGTATCCACGTGGAAATCTTTAGACGCCCATGTTTCCTTTAACCTAAAGAGAAGCAGAAAAGTTAGCCAGGAAGTATGTTGATTGACTCACCTCTGATGCGTGAAACCCACATATGAGACATGACGGGAGAAACCTTGACCTGAGTACGTGCAGGAGAAGTGCCCTTTCAGCCTTCTTTTTCCGTTGGCTCTATGCGGGTTGCCCAGGATTATGGTTCCTTGCCTGCTCGCATCAACGACCGTTCAAAACTTTGGAGACCCTTGGAACAGGTTTACGCAGAAAAAGCAGAAAAAGTCATTGACGTCAAGGGGGGAGAAATAAACATGCGGTCTTGACACTGGACTGAGAGGAAAAAAAAGTCTTGGGGTATGAGTCTCCAATAGTAAGTGCACGCACGCCGGTGCGTGCAAAATGATTTTTTAAAAAATGTATCTCTATCTATATATATCAGAAAAAAAAAACACAGCTGGGGGGTATGGAAAAAAAAAATTTGCGTCTAGCTTATATATCCAAGCAGTGACGAGTAAGGCAGCGCTTAGCTTATCTTTGTTATTGTTGTACATGGATATCGCAATTCCCTCGTATGGTATGTGAACTGTTCTTCCGTAAACCGTGAAATAGCACCGGTGCTTTAAAATCATCCAAACTTTCCCGAATCATGTCGGTCGGTAATTTCATCGCACGAGATTCCAAGGGATATAGCATAGAAATGGGGAATGAAGATGCGGCTGCTGCTGGAGATCAAGTTATCTCTGAGCCGAGCTGGGAATAAACAAGATCGTCAAGTCGTGATAAGGAAATATTCCCTTCGTCATCCAGGATGAAAATACAAGAACCCGGATCAAACTGAGCTGTGAATGTACTGTGCTCCAACGATCTTCCACAGCTTCGAATCGCTATCCAGAGGCCACTCATAGAAACTCTCGTGTATCGGAGTCGTCATTCACGCGTCCCCTGTGACGCATGCCTGCTGTACATGGTGATCCTTGGTTGAATCATTTTGGGTATGTTGTTACAATGGTGCGTATTGTGCAATGGCTAGTTGCCGCCGAGGGCCAAGCCAAGTCCACAATCGCCCCGACTGCTGGCCTAATAGCTGCAGTCTGATAACGGATGCACCCAAAGTGCATCTGAAGGCCATATGCCTGCGCACTTGAATGACTGAGACTCAAACCTGATGGGATACTTTATTTCAAGTATAGGAATGTGGATCTCTAATTGGGTGCTGGACCCACGGCGAATGGTGCTGTTGTTCGTTCGGAAAAGCATAGGGTGTTCCTTGGGTAACAAAAATATTCTCATCGGTATGATATGGTGCCATTGCCGTCTGCATGTCGCTTTGGGGGCCTTCTGTAACTGGGCAGTGGTTATAAGTCATTGTGCCATGCATTGGGCCATGCATGGTCGCATCCACTGGCAACGCAGATCTAAAGGCCGCCTCAAACACCGGGCCCATGTTTGGTGCTATAGCTGGACTGAATGACGGTTGTGCCGAATGGTCCATGAAATGGATCGAGTTGAAGTTTCCAGTGGTCGGTGGAGCAAAAGGTCCATCCAGGGATGTATCTTGAGCCTGTCGGAGACAATATGGCATGACTGGTAGGTCCGCGATTTGAGAGACGCCATTGTAGCCCATGGGCCTCTCAAAAGAAGTTGACTTTTTCCTCAAGTATTTTTCCGAAATCGATGCCGAATCTGACAAGCTCTTGGGTGAGACATTCACTCCAACCTGCGTTTGTGGTATCATGTTGTCCATTCCTGGGAGATTCGTGGGACTTGGAGTAGGCCCGTGATCTTCGGCTTTGACAGAACCTGGGTGGTTGCCACTATTCATATCCTCTTCGAACTCCTTAATCTTTTCCTGGATGACGTTTCCCTTTCCATGGAGTTAGCCATGCCGTTACATGATGATCAGCCCAGTACCACTTACATAGTGCTCCACTCGAGGCAAAAACATGGCCAAATCATTTACAAGCATAACTATTTTTGAGATAAGTCCTGCGAGCAAGCTATCGTCAACAGGTTTTGAATAGCACTATACAAATACGTTAGCATCACGTCATCCTATGATCAACTCCTCACCCAAATCACTTACCATTTGAGCACTAGTATTGCCACGGAGGTTCTCGTAAAGTTTGTATCTCCTGGCTGTCAAGAGCACTTCGACGACGTCCACTGCACATGCTCCCACCATCCAGTCAACTGTAACTAGGCCGCTCTTCAAAGTAGCCGATGGGTTTCTTTTGATGTTTTGTAGGCTATACTCCCAAGTCTGTGAAAGACAAATGGCGTAAGACACAGCCTGCTGCTGTGAACGGAAAAGGAAGTCTTGATTTGAGCGTAGGAAGAAATCCCATGGTATAGAATCCTGGGGAGTCGATTTTTTGAGGGCGTGCAATGAAAAGGAGTAAAGCTCTATATGGGTCTGGCAATACCACGTATGCAACATGGTGTAGCTTGGGCGATCTGGTCGGAGAATATGCGAATCCACGTTGGCCACGGATAATTTCAGGTGTTCCGGAAGCGAGTCAGAAAATCGATAAAGAGCTGTTTGAAACTGATTCACATGCTCCATGAACTGCTCAGGGCGCATGATGTCTAAAAAATGGCCGTGCGGGGAATCTGTGAATCGCTTTGTAGCACTGAAAACTCATGTTAGCGACTCCTGCAAAAAGGTCATTATGCAAGTCTTACCGTAATACTTGGCTGCGTATTGTGAGCAACCTGACGTGGCAAGCGTCAAGACTGTTATCGCCAAGACTAGCCGGTACGGGTGGGATCTTGTCAAGTGTATCCATAGTAGAGGGCTGTTCATCTCGGAAAACCTGATCCGAGCATGGCAGCCGTATATGTATTGATGAGGATGGCAGTAGCAGGTGCTCGTCATGCCCCCCAGACAGGAAATGATCAATAATGTATATTTGCCAGACACTGCGTCTTTGGATTTCCCGCTCGGCATAGGTTTCCTGCGATGATCGTAGGTCGGGTTCGTAGTTGAGTTGCAGGCATTTGATCAACCTGCTAGCAGTCGCCGTCCACATCCAGACCTTGGCCAGGGGCCCCGACACCCAGTTGTACAGGACCGCGAGCAGATGGTAGACAAGGTAGTCTCTGGTCATGAAAGCGCAGTTGCGAAGCACGAAGAATTCCAGCTGCTCGTTGCACTGGAGGGCAAAAGCGCGCCCAGCAGCGCCAGGAGAGACGAAGTCGGCTGTAATGGAACATATTCCTGCCGCGAGCGGAGGCGGGAGCTTGTCCTGCTCGATCAAACGATAAATGGTGCCAGGATGCAAGAAGCCCATGCATGGCATATGAAAGAGCTGCTCAAAGTAAACATCAACATGCTTCAATATCACATCTCTCCTGAGGAGCTGATCCCTAGTCGAGCGTTAGCGGACAATCGGAGGTTGCGGCACGAGTCTGTATCAGGCTACTTACTGTACACTCAGGCTTGGAATAAGGGCATTGTCCAAGGCCGCAGAAGCCTGGTCGTTGAGCGCCTCCTTGATACTGCCGCCTTCACTTGATGCCGCTCTGACTACCTGCGGAGCCGGAGTGGCGGATGCACTAGATTGGCCTGGCAGATTTGCGAATTTCCTCTTGGATGGGGTATATTCACAAGGCAACTCATTGAGCTGACATCGTGCACACTTGGGCAAGTCGCCACTGCATTTTGTCTTATGAGCATGGCATTGCTGACACGCTATCGTATGTCATTTAGCGTCAGTTATCATTCATTATTGGCTTTGGGGTGGGTTGGAGGAGGAAGGTTTGTTGCGCTGTGTGAATGAATAGGCTGCTTACCTCTCTGTGCACGCTTCCGCAGCGTCCCGGCTTCGGTGACGGTACCATTGGGCGTAATTCTAGCTACCTTGTCTTTTAAGGTTTGTATTGGATCAGCAAGTATGTCACACAAAGTGCAGTATATTGGGGCCAGGGCTCAAATACCAAAGGAGTTTGATCCGTCGACGGCGTGGACAAAGCTGCACTTCAGTTTTAATCTGCAGCAGTTGTCACATGGGTCATCGCCTGATTTACCACTACATTTTACCTGAAATGGAACGATGGGTCAGCTCCTTGCGTATGTGTGGGGGGTGATTTTTTTTTTCTCCCTCTTTCAAAGGGGGGAAAAGCAACAAGGAAAACTGTCTTGTGGTGGGAGGCCATGAAAAGGCAGCAAACTTGGGGTTGATAAGTGTCTTTTGGGCTAACCTTTCTTAACTTGCAAGTCACACAGCACTCATCAGGATTATTGCGGCGTCTCTTGGTGACAGTGGCGGCGGCGGCGGTAGTGGGAATACTCGTCGTCGATGTTGAAGTAGTAGTGGTAGCAGTAGTAGCGGCACTGGAGGATGCTGAAGAGGGGGACGCCGACTTATCAGGTGCAGCGTCGCTGGGCGTAAATGTCTTGGCTCGCTTCATTCTCTTTGCGCTTCTGCTGTGGTGGGCGACCAGAGCAGAGAGTCGCACATGTCATGTTTCGACCTCTCACGATTCTGGGGAGCGGGCGGCATGTGGTATGTAAAGTATGTAGAGGAGAATCGCAAAGAGTGGACTGCCCAATTGAGGTTCTGCGAGAGACACTTATTATGATTATGGGAGTTGTCAGACATGGGAGTTGACTCGCGACGGAATTTGACACGACCCCGGCCTAGTATGGACCCAGCGGTCGAGCCAGTCTGAAAGGAGTCGAGATGGACACGCAAGAGCCAGGGCATCCAAGGAGCAGCAGCCATGGACCAGCAGAGAGCATGGGGGGGCCGCCAAGTGATGAGAAGACCCCAAGCCTACCTGGGCTGCGCACATGTGGTGGCCGGCCCATCGCGACCCAAGCCGTTGAAGCTAATAAAAATGGCAATGGGCAGATTGAATGGGTTGGCTGCAAAAATACATCATGTACGAAGGCAAGCCCAGGCGGAGAGGGCAGGGCCAGGCAAAGCAGACGACAGGCTTGATTGATTGATTGATTGATTTGAACTTGATTTTTTTTTTTTTAACCTTTCGTACCTACACTACTACCATACCTATGGGCACCTTGCAACGCTGCTGGCTGGGCTGCAAAGAACCCGCTCATAATCACCCCACTCCAAGGCTGGCTGAGCATGGCAGTCAAGCATGGCAGTCAAGCATGGCATATGAAAGGAAACAGCGTTACCCTGTATGTGCAGTTTATAGTGTAAGGTGATGATGGTTCGTCTGGGATCATGTCATCGCGATACCACCTACCAGACAGTTCAACTTGGACACTAGATACCAACGGGTTGAAAGTGGACGGCGATCTCATGTCACAGTATGCAGCAAATGCTACTCCGGAAAACGTGGGCGGAGCGCAACAGGGCAGAAGGGAGGGGAGGAGAAAGGGCGCAGAGGACGGCGATCGGGGCGGCGGCCAAGAGGAGGAAGACATCGATACCCTGGTGCAAACGTTTGAGGAGCTCTCGCAAATCCTCCCGCTGCGACCATGGAACGTGCATGCATGCATACACTCACACAACATTTTGGCAACGATGGAGAACCCCTACCGGCCTATGTGGTTAGTGTACAGTACATAGAACACGCAAATGGAGACTGCGATGTATGGGTGATTGGTGATGGCCAGGACTGGAGTAGAGTATCTACTAGCCAAGAAGGCAAGC
The DNA here is from genome assembly GCF_000516985.1 of Pestalotiopsis fici W106-1. NCBI lineage: Eukaryota > Fungi > Ascomycota > Sordariomycetes > Amphisphaeriales > Sporocadaceae > Pestalotiopsis > Pestalotiopsis fici. Next base: position 907,113 of record NW_006917099.1, read on the forward strand.
CAGGACCAGGACCAGGACCCCGCGGGAGATTCTTTCTTCTTCGTTGTTCTTGTTGGAATCATCCCATTCCCCATCGAACCAAGAGGTCAATCAAAACTCAATCAATCAATTCCCCATCTCTGCCCATTCTCCATACCTTACCTTGCTACATAACTGCTCACAGCACACCAGTGACTGGCACCTACACTAACTACCATGTACTCTCGTACCCATTTCCCCCGTGCCATCTATCACCAATCCCAATCCAGCGCCGCATGAAAGCCCTGAAGATTTAGAGTTCAGCTAACTCAGCAACCTGCAGCATTGTCAAACCGCCCCAGTCTTGTTCTGCCACCAACCCGTTTTTGCAACACCCACTACCACCTTTCATACCACCTTCTTTCATTACCAGAATGGGTACCTATACTGTTCGTCCCTTGGCGCCGCCGCCCTTTTGCCTATGTATGCCACCAGTCTAACTGGGATTTATTAGTTTCCGGCATGGACCAGGATGTACCCTATCTCTCACCCTCACTCTCACTCTTACTCTCTCTTTCTCGCTCACCAAGTTTAGTCTAGTCACTTCTGCTCCCATCACCCTGTCGACACTGGAGAAGGGCGGGGGCTTATTTCAGATCTCGAGCAACGCCTCCGGATCGCGAGATCATTGGCTAGGATCAAGGGACTGGTTGACTGGGTTAGGTGTTCCCTACCTTGCCCACCTTGCCTGACCTAATACTACGGTACACAGTACGCAGTACACTACTTGGCCTGGATTCACACTACCGACCATTCATCAAGATTTGCAGTGCCATAATGATCCGCAATTCTCATCGCATCCGCCCTAGCGAACTTGTCTAGGTTAATGGAGTGCCCGTGCAGTGGCCTGATCTTGTGCAGTGGCTTGATGTTTTCCGCCAGCCGACTTGATTCCTACTACCACCTGGAAAGGAATTTTTTATTTTCCGTTTCCGATCGAGAGAACGAAGCCGCCGCTGAGCTAATACACTGAGACTTGTATCATAACAGTATGCACCTCGCTGGTGGGAGGACTATCCTCCGAAATGATATACCGAGGAGGGTCTGCCGCTTTTCACTTACACAGAATCAACCTAGAAAAGTATACTACTTCCCTACCCGTCATGCTTATTGGCGGCTATCTGCATACCTACTCGGGTAGCTGGGCTACAGTATATACTCCGCCGATAGTGCCAAACAAGATTCACAATGAGCAATTCGCCCAGGACAATAACTTTCCCACCCCTCTCTGTCGATTCCGATCTGCATTAATTCACCGACCGGCGACTTCAACTCCGCAACCTCAGATATCCACGGGACAGGGCACCTGTATAAAAGGGTGAAAGAGGGCTCGCTCGGGGTAATGATGTATCTCGGTGTACTATTAACCGGCTCTCGCCGAGGCTGTTACCCATGTAGATCAACAAAAGCCCCCCCACCCCCCGTCCCCGTGTTCGCTTTTTCACCGGCAGTTGGACCCATGAAAAAAGACACACGATACGCACAATGAGGCAATCTGCCTTGCCCAGCTTGGCTCCGCCAGGCCCCCAAGGAAGACCCCCTAGTGCCCTCTGCAGTCCTGGTCAAAAGGGATATCTACACGAGTCATGATCTCGCAGACAATATAATGGCTGTACTGTTACGGATGCATTCAAAAGATGGAGCCTCTGGCTGATATCCCAGCTCGGTCACGCATTCGCTCAGGGCTGACCCCAGCATGATCTGAATCACGTTGTTATTCGCCCAGAGATCCGGATGCTCTCCCGAATGGCAGTGTGCTACATAGTACTTGGCTCAGCCTACGTAGGCCATCATGGTCTATACGGCCTGCCAAGAAAAGTGACAGGCAGGCCATGTACGGATACTAAGTATAGTAGCTAACCGTGCATTTTTCAGGAGCAGGCTGCATTGCATTTGCAGTAGCAGGGCAGCCACGGGGTTAGGTATATCCCGAAAACGAGAAGGAAGGAGAGGAGGGAAAAAAAGATTCGTCATGAAACTCTGATGATTTTCTCACCCGCGGGTAAGTATTTGGGAAATGGAGGGTATAGGAAGAAGAGGAAGGAGAAGAAGGAGATCCAAGAAAGACGGTGACTGACGGACTAGAGAGTATGCAGGTATGATCGTTGAACACGGTAGCGTGCTAGGCGCAACGCACAATTTCATCACGCTCAACATCAATATGAGTGATGTCCATAATTAATTAAAGTAAGTTGGGCTCGTAATTTCATACTCCATCTCAAAGACGAGAGCACGCACGGTCTGTCAGGTAGGCAACTGTAGGCGCTGAGTAAGTAGTATGTTGGCGAGTGTTGGCAAAATTGTAGGTAGGTAGCACTTGGACGTTGGGTATTCACTTCCTTCCCTGTACTACTTTGCTTCCTGGGCAGCAAATCAGCATAAAGATGATCCTACTATGCAATCCTCCCGTCATGCAACTGGTGGCACGTGGCAAGGACGGCAGTTGACAATGCGCGCCATGTTCTTTTCTGAGCTTATTACCTAAGCCTACCGGTAATGTATTACATAACCTCGCTGGGCTTGACCGAGCTGTCTGACCTCGCGTTAGGTAAGGGTACAAAAAAAAAGGGTCACGGGTAGTGCAGACTGCCGTAAGCAAAATCCCACCAATTAGAGCTGAGCTGTTGACTGGAACCTCTGAGTTTGGCCAAGCTTTGAGCTCACACAGCTTCAAGGCTTTGAAACTGTGCTGTTAGTACGAGTTAGTAAGGTGTAGCTACTGCATTCTGAAGCCTGCAGCAGCTTGCTTGCCAGTCGAAAGGCTCGCGAATAGCATCACCAAATACAACAACGCAGTTGACATTGCTTTTCTTCTTCATCTCTATTTTGGCACACGTATTATGACCCAATAACCCCTCGACCCATTGAAAACGCCAGATTCCATACGGCAAGCCAATGGCTGCGACTGGTCTCGCATACTTTAAAGCCGCCTCCCTTTCCACACCACGTACACAACGACCACCACCACCACCTCCTCATACCCAACATGCCGACCCGTGATGCTCGCCCGAAAGCGCCCTCTGCCGAATACAAGGCCATTGCAGCTCAATTCGCCCGAGCGAAAAGGTTGAAAGAGCTCGAGGAAGCTCAGAAGCGGGACAATTCCGCCTCCTCCGGAAAGGCGCGCGACAAGGAAGCCGAGAAACAACGTCTTGCCCTCGAGGCTCGACGCAAGGCCGCCTATGGAAGCCGCTTCAATTGGACGTTGAGCTTCTGGGTGTGGATGCTCTGCATCCATGCAGTTGGCATATACCTGTTCACAAGCGGGTTCCTCTTGGCTCGGCTGGTCCTCGAGGAGCAATCAGAGTGCGCCACGCCCCCCGTCGAGCCCCTGAGCAAATGGAATGGTCAAGGCACGGTGGAAGGAGGCTGTTGGCACCCCAAGTCATTTGACAAGGCTGTCGTTGTCGTAATAGATGCCCTCAAGTATGACTTCACTGTCCCTGTGGAGGATAGCAAGGCCGAAGTCTACCACAACGCCTTCCCCTTCCTTTATGAGACCTCCAAGAAGTCGCCCAATAATGCCGTCTTGCTTCCTTTCATTGCCGATCCGCCAACAGCCACCTTGCAAAGACTCAAGGGGCTCACAACCGGGACGTTGCCCACATTCATTGATATCGGTAGCAGCTTTGGCGGAACTGCAATCGAAGAGGACAACATTCTGAAGCAGCTCCGGGGACTCGGCAAGAAAATCGCCCATCTCGGTGATGACACATGGACTGCCTTGTTTCCTGGATATTTTGAGTCAAATATTAGCCGAGCATATGACAGCTTCAATGTCTGGGACTTGCATACCGTCGACAATGGTGTCCTCGAGCATATTTTCCCGCTCTTGCAATCGGATAAAAAGGGCGAGTGGGATGTGCTGATTGGTCATCTCCTCGGAGTCGACCACGCCGGCCATCGATATGGCCCTAGCCATGCTGCCATGACTGCAAAGCTCCAGCAGATGGACATGTTTGTGCGGGACCTCGTGCATAATATTGACGATGATACCCTCCTCGTAGTAATGGGAGATCATGGCATGGACGGAAAGGGTGACCACGGCGGAGAAAGCGACGATGAAGTTGAGGCTGCCTTGTGGATGTATTCAAAAAGACCGGTATTTGGTCGAACAAAGCCCGAGTATGTGACGCCTCCGGCAACGGCCAAAATCCGCCCAGTCAATCAAATCGACCTCGTTCCCACCTTGTCTCTATTGCTAGGCATTCCCATTCCCTTCAACAACCTGGGTCGGCCAATAGAAGAGGCATTTGCTGGACAAAAAGGTAACTCGTGGAGTAACCTGGCCGCGGTCACGAGACTGGCCTCGGCTGGCATTAAAAGATATCAGGCTTCTTACTTTGCTGCTCGTGGTATCGAGCAGAGTACCCAGACAGGAAGCCCTGCTGAACTTTGGGAGACGGCCAACGCCAGTGCCCAAAAAGGCCACAAGGTCGCCGAGGCGACCTACGCTTCGTTTGTGCAGTTTCAAGAGGAAACGTTGAGACTATGCAAAGACCTGTGGGCCCGCTTCGACGTTCCCAGAATGATCATGGGCATTGCGGTCATGGCTCTCGGCGTCGTAGCTCTCCTCGTATATGTCTCCAGGGACGACGATGAAGAGTTTGCTGTTCTCGACGATATGGAGCTTGATTTTGCCGAAAAGAGTCTGGAGCTGCTGAACGAGCAAAATGGCTCGACTACGCCTTCTTATGAAAACCTCGAGAAAAGTCTCATCAAGTTGGGTTCCCTTGGCGCTCTACTCGGGACGGGCTCAGGAGTCGGATACGTTTTGGTTACGGGCTCGCAAGATTGGCCCATCGCAGCTGCTGGCGCCGCTTGTGGCAGCATTGTTGCAGTCATCATTTCGCTATTTGGACTTGGTAAGAGCATAGTCAACATCTTTCCAACCACATTCTGGGGCTGGCTTTCTATCATTTTCACAGCCAGCCAATCGATCGGATTCGCGGCAAATTCTTACACCATTTGGGAAGACTCAATCTCTCTCTTCTTCCTGTCTACCTTTGGCCTGGCGTCTGCAGTCGCTGCCCTCCGGCGCCCTACGATTGTGGAAAGATCATTGGGTATCTACCACTCTGTCATCTTTGTTCTTCTCGGACGTCTTGCCTCGTTCTCAAAACTTTGCCGAGAAGAACAAATGCCATACTGCACATCAACCTATTATGCATCTGCTAATTCTTCCACTCCTGCGCCGTGGCAACTGATCGTGCCATATGCCGTGCTCCTCATTCTACCAACCGTGGTAAAGGGGTATCTTGTCCCGTCACGTTCTTTCGAAGGCCTTGCACCCGTCTGGGTCAATTTTGTGTTCCGCGGTGGCCTCTTCTTTGCCGCGGCGTACTGGTCATTGGATGCTGCTAATAACGCCCAATGGTTCCCCCTTGTTACCGAGGAGACCTTCAAGACAAGTCAAGTTCTAGTGGCTCAGACTGCGCTGGCAATCGCTTTTATAGCCGGCACAACGGCATTTATTTGGGCACCTCCTTGTGTCTCTATCATCACGACAGCCGCCAGCAACGCACGCCGCGCCCAGGTTACGGTGTTGGGATACGGCAATGCCAATGGCGCACGCTACTTGCTCCTGGTCCTCAACTTTGCAGCAGCATGCATCTTGCTCTCCAAGCCTATGGGAGCTGGCGCACTGGCTCTGATGTTGTGGCAAATACTATCCTTGATTGAGATCATTGACTTGAACGCAATGAGCTCTGAGACCATTGGTCCAACTACGCTTGCTCTGCTTGGAAACTTTCATTACTTCAAGACTGGCCACCAGGCTGCCTTGTCTTCCCTTCAGTGGGACAGTGCATTTATCCCACTCAAGACGGTGCGGTATCCTTGGTCGCCCATCGTGGTGGCTCTGAACACTTATGCCGGCCAGATCCTCGCTTGTGTTGCTGTACCACTGCTTGTGCTATGGAAGACAAATCCCAAACGCAAGGCGGTTCTTGAGAGCACCACGAGGGCTTTGGGTGTCTTTGTTGCATATTATGCTGTACAAAGTCTGGCAACCATGGCTTGGGCGGGCCACCTGCGACGTCACTTGATGCTCTATCGAGTCTTTAGCCCGAGATTCATGATGGCTGCTTCACTGCTCCTCGTGATCGATCTGGTGGGCATTGCGGTGACAATGACTGGCGTGAGGACCAACACTCTGGCTATCAGCGAGGTCTTTGGCTGGGCAGAATAGTCCCCGTCGTTCTAGCTGACTATGGTGGGGTTTGATATATGTATATATAGGTGATGTATAGATAGAACGTCGTCAAAAGGAGCAAGGGATGACAATGGACAATATGATTGGAGATTACTCGATACGGGGGCGTTGGGCTCTTTGAACAGAACATTGGGCATCATATGTAGCATAGACTTGGTAATAGACAAAAATGGGTTCACCATGGAAATACATGACATCATAAGGCTCGCTCGCTTGCTTTTGTTCCTGTGTCTGACCCGTATGCATTTCTCAGATTGAAATACCTGAGCTGAGAAAATAGAGTTTAGTACAAATGGGCTCATGAATGAAACCTCCATCGGAAGCTGGGGCAACGGATAATGGTTTTGACAAGGGCCGCCCGAAAAAAGTGTGTATTGTTCGTGAATCAGAAGTAGAAACAAGAAGGGGAAGGAAAAGGGGAGAAATTGGGCATTATTTTGGATCATCGTTTTTCTTGGCTTGTCGTGTTTTGTATGGGGACAGTTACTTTGATGAAGGAAAAGATTTTATACACATATCACGGGAACTAAAGAAAGCTGCCCAAGAAGAAGAAGAAGAAGAAGAAAAAGGACAGAGGCAGGCTTGAAGAAGGGAGGGACCAGCAAGAATTCTTTTCTTTTCCCCTTTATTCTGAGCCCCGTGATTAACCAAGTCTTCATCGTCACATCTCTGGACCGTGCAAGTAAAACAAAGAATAAGAATTCCTGGCTCCCAAGGGAAAGAAGACGCGCATAGTGGAATCTCTTTCTTTTTTTCTCCCTTTTACTCTACTGATGTCAAGGACCGGGTTGCACCAAAGCACGGGACAGAGATCCAGATCTGAGAATACGATCGGGAGGAAATGGGTGATACTATAGAAAAAATGAGTTGTAGTATCTTGGCCCAGAAAGAAGGAAACTCAAAAAGTCCACTGCGGTCCGCACATGTTGTGTAACCTCAAACGAACCATATAAAAAGCAACAATCACGAACCCCGAATTCGGGTAATAAGTTTGCAACAAGGTTTTTGAACATTTCTTTTCGTGACCCGAGTTTGAGGTTGATGGGTCTGAGCGCTATCTAGTCTCTTTCCTTCCCTATAATCCCTTTGCTTTCCTTTTCTGCTGGATTATACCCGAACAGGAGGAAATGATTGGGGGAAAATGGACCAAGAGATTCCGATCAGGGCCGAGGGGGCACATTTTGCGCCGTTCCATTGCTTTTCCCTTTTTTTCTTTTCTCCATTGCTCGGTGTGAAATGGCTTTTGCCTTTTTGCTGTTTCTGCGGCATATCGGTCAGACCCGTGAGTGTTCCAGGCCCTATATCTCTCTCATCCCCGTCTCTCCCTCGCCTGCATGCATGTCCCGGTAGACACGTGCTCGTCTATTTTCCCTCCTTGTCGGGCCTCATTTCTTCTTTTCAATTCATCCTCCCAGATGAAACAAATTTGATTTTTTGAAAATATAAACAGTAGAAATAAAAAGTAAAAATAGAGACCAACTCAGATAAAGAGTTGGTGTTATAAAGATGATGAAAAGTGGACAAGTTCCAACAGGGGTATCAGTTTAAAAAAAAAAAAAAAAGGGCGCTGCGTCAAAATAGACGACGAAAGTACGACAACATAATGTATGCAATCGTTGAGTTTCCAGTATCCCGGGATTCCCTTCATCCCGCCCCTCCCCCAGGGTTCGACTCCGTCCTTGAAAAAGCAAAACAAGAAAAATTTCGAGGCTGCTGATTGATTGTATGGTCGTTGATGGTCCAATGACTGAAAGCGGTCACATGCTGGTCAACCGACCGACAAAAGTTTAGAGCAGCCACTGTGACAAGACAGCCACGAATAGCGACCACAGCAGCAGCGACGGTGCTTGGTGGGCGAAACCGGGCACCGCAGCGCTGGAAACCTGAGCCTCGGGCAACGTGGCATTGACGAAGCCGGCGCCGCACTGGGCATTGACGGCGTTGGCAGCGTCGGCATAGGTATTTGCAATGGCTGCGTCGCGGTCGGCGGTGGCGGCCTGGAAGATGCCCAAGACATTCTTTGTGCAGCTGTTGCAGTCTGGCGTCGTAATGTTTGGGTAGCTAATGTTGAGCGGTAGGTAATATAGATACGTGTCGGCAATGGCGCTCGAGTTGGTCACGGCATTGGCGAAGCAGTAGGCCGAGGTGTCGGCGTCTTGCAGACACGAGGCGCTGTAGAGCGGTTGGTAGCCCTTGAGGCCCAGGTAGGCCTGAACGACGACCGAGTTTTGCTGCTCATAGTCGTCGGCGCAGTTGGCCGTCTCGGTCAGGTTGCTCGCGACCTGGTCGAGGTAATCGACGCAAAAAGTCACGTTTGCGCTGCACGTTGCGTCCAGGACCTGCGTTATGCTAAAGAGCGACTTTTCGGCATTGAACATGGAGAGGGAGCCCTATATTTGGGGCAGTTAGCTATCTGTGACTGCCGCTCATTGGCGTGCAAGAAAACGCAGATATAAATCTGTTGTTGTTTGCTTACCTGGACAAGCATGGAAAAAGGGTAACATGACTTGAAAGTCGAGTCGGCCAGCATATTGGTAATGAATTCCTGGCACTCGCCATTGCCGGTAAAGTTGGATGCAATCGCATTGTCCAATGGGCTTGGGAGTGGACTGGAAGACGCAGTGCGTGTTGTTGTGGTTGCTGTCTTGGTTGAGGACGAAGAGGTCGTTGTCGTTACACTAATGGGTATAGTCGTTGTCGATGCACCATCTTGTGTGCTGGTTGCAGTGGGATAGGAATCGGCGGCTTCCACTTCTGCTTCTTCTTCGGTGGTTGTTGTGTCTGAATCTTCTTCTCTTTCCACTGCTGCTGCCCTCCTCTGCAAGAAGCGCTGGTGATCCTCCCGAGACATCATGACCCAATTGTCCTCAATGAGAACGGGGACTCGCGTGTCGACGATCAGCGTCTCATAGGGATGTGGGGGAGCGACGATTGAAAAGGCCGTGGTCAGGGACACCAAAGACCCCCAGCAGAGGATGGCGGCGAAAATCATTGCCTTATGTATTTTGGGTCCTGCTCGAACCTGAAACGACAGGGTGTCGGCGCCGCTGCCAAAGTCCAGGCCCATGATTATAGTGGGCTGATTATTACCCTTTTACTTGCTCGTGCTTTTTTTTTTTTTTTTTGGGTGCTCCTTGCTCCCCTTGCTCCTTCTGCTGCTGCTGTGCGCCCTCTGGTTGCAATGGTTCGCTGTTGTGCATGTGCTTCTGTGCCTCTCGACGAATAGTAACACGTACAGCAGCTACCCAGGTTAAAAAAAAATTATTGACAATGTTGTAATAAACGATGATCGCCCGGCTTGGCTTGTTCAAGAACGGCAGGTTACCGATCTACGAAACGTCCCAACATCACTTCCAAAACTGCCCGGGCCACTGCAGATCTGCCAAGCTGGTTCCAGAGATCCGAGAGAGAAAGAGGGATGCTGAGCTAATATATAGCAGACCGAAATTATCTCAGTTTCGGGCAAGTACCGTAGCGCAGGTAATGTATGAGGTGGTGAGACGACAGAATAAAAGGATCGTCAGTCGCTATAATCTAGTAGACTGAAGCATTGTTTTTCTTTGAGCCGATCGAAAAGTCAAGTCGCAGTCTCGGAGCCGGAGGGTTGCACGTCCTTTTCCTATCTTACTCCCTTTTATCCAATTCCCTCGTAGTAGTTGTGCTGTGTGTGTGTGTGTGTGTGTGTGTGTGTGTGCTGTACTGGGCGGCCACGCAGGCAGGTCGAGTCTGATCTTATATTAAAAACTGACTCCCCCGTTATGCGGCTGCGCGGGTAAAAACGATTTAGTGTTGACCGATAAACCTGCTGGTGGGAAAGAAAAGCCGTAACAAGAAGACCGAGTCTATGTGTCTGTGTGTTTGTGTGTTTGTGTGTCTTGTGTGTGTCTGTGACGAAGCTGGGACCTTTTTCTTCTTCTTTCTTTCTTGTTCCTGTAATGCAGTGTGCTTGTGCAACGGTCAGACCAGGTCAGGTCAGGCAAAGATAGGTAGGTAGGTAGGTAGATGGAATCCACACGCGGTCCTTGAGAAGCGGGCGGTTTTATTAGTATATTAGTTTGTCGGCCGTCGGTAGGTAGATTGGTAGGTAGTGCATGTACGTGTAAGTCGTTCAACCATAAACAAAAACCACCCGAGAAGCAAAGCAAAGATGCTCGGAAGGGGAATAAAAGAGAGCTGGACCAGCTACACACGTGGAACAACCTTTTGCGGGGGTAATGATTATTATGAATGAATGAATGAATGAATGATTGACTGCATGCCTTGTTCTACTTACTCTTACCTACCCGTCCAACAGTACATCTATTACCCACCTGGTAAGTCGGAGGAGGTCTAGAGCATTCCGTACCCGATGCAGGTAGTCAATTTAATGATTCGAGCGACTCGAGAACTGATAATTATGGGCATGGCCCTGTCTTTCTGCAGGATTGATGACCACCGTTGCCCGCGCCCCATAGGCCGAGGATACTTTTGGACTACAGCTAAACAAGGCGTCTACACAATACATACCTAGGTATTTTGTCCATTGAAGGGAGGGAGAGAAGGCAAGCCAGGCAAAAGAGAGAGAGAGAGAGGGGAAAGTAGTTGCTAGTTGATGCTTGCTAGTCAGAGCCCCCTGCTCATCTCAACTAGGCTGGTGGGCAGCGGTAGCAGCAGCAGCAGCGACAGCTGGGTAGGTAGGTATGGAATATCGACCGTTCGTTTGCTCGTCCGTGTTCGGCTGCCCATAGCGAAAAGGTAAAGCCACGCGGCCCCGTCAGCGAAGAGGTGCTGAAATATTGGCTCGGCCAGGCCATAAGCAGCCTAGGTGGTCCCGCCTGCGCCTACGCGGACGACGTTGGCGATGCGATTCGAGGTGGGGTTGGAAATGGGGACTTGACTTGGGGCACTGGGGAGGGACGGACGGGATTGGGATGGGGTGCTCGGGTGGTATTCGACTTCGCAAGCTCATGTACGTATGTACGTATGTACGTATGTACGTAGCCCGCCCTTGGGGGATGGTTATCATCAAATGAAGTCTTTGCTCAATCAGGCAATCGGAGGGTTGTCAAATGTGTAAAACCCTCTTTTGGGTCAGGGCTGACATGTTTGCACCTTTTGTGTGCATTTTCAGTCTTGGGGCAGAGGCAGGTCATTGGTGACAATCAAACCATTACAGGCTGCTTTTGGGTGAAATATAAAAAAAATTCTCTTGGCATTCAGCCACGCATAGTACCGAGGGAGCGCTTAGGCTTTGGGTGGTAAAGTAACCGAGTCTCGACCCAGAACCCAGCGCTTGGCCTGATACACTTATAACAGGCTACCTGCCTATGTAATCTCGGGATCACGCCAAGGTACAAAGACAAGAAGAAAAAAAAAAAAAAAAAATCCCTGTGCCTCGGACAGGCAGAGCGACAGGGCTGGGCTTTTCCTTCTTTCTCTACTTCCCATGACAGTTGACAGCGGCACAGAGATCTGAACTTTACCTAGCAGTCCAGTGGGAAAGGACATTGAGATAGGTGTGTAGGTTTGGCTGTTTCTAAATTCATCGACTGACTGGCACGGCCGCTGCCTGCCTATTCTTTAGACAGCCTGTCCAGTAAAGTACCTAACCCCTAGCGCAATGTTCCTACCTTTTCGTGCCTTACCTACGTGCCCCATCACCGAAGCCTTGCCGCCAGAGGCGCACATGTCATTTCGATGTTGCAATTTCTTGGGGTGCAGTGTTTTTTCCCCTTGCATTGGAGTAGGGAGGTACAATACTCGACCGATGACAATTGACCGGCAGCGAGAAGTGACTAAACTTGACTGACTGGTGGGTTGACTGGCTGTATCTCTCTCTCAATTCACCTGATGAACCACCCAGAATACCCAGGTAAGGGGGGCATTACATTCATTACCTTGGTTCCTGTTGAAATGCTACATTACCTATAGTGACATTTTGCAGGGTCCCCACCGACTAGAGTGAATTAAATTCGCTGAACCGGCCGTCGGTAGCGAGCGAGCGAATGGATGGATGGACGGACGGACGGTGGTGGTAGTGGCTAAACCGGAAGACCTCTGCCTGCGCTAAACCACCTAGAATGTTGCGTTGCATGAACTTTTGGGAAATTTTTATCAGCTGGAATTATCGGACGACAAGAAGAAGGGACAGACAGGAAAGGGTAGTAATCATCTGTAGTTGTTGACAGAGCACGCGCCGCTCACGGGTCAGGTTCAGTCACAAGGGAGAGCAGGGCAGGCAGGTAGGCGGCTGGAGAATCGATCCCGAGAAGATCAGATGCCAAGGCCTGTCTGTCTCGAGCTTCAAATCTGCTTCCCTTTTGCCGGGATGGAATATGAGGAGGAGGAGGAGGAGGGAAAAAACGAACGAACGAACCACTCGGTGGGTAGTGCAAGTTAGTTGGACCGGGATCTTGATTCTCAACCATCCATGGCCAACTTGAGCAAACTCATTGCTTTCTTCCCATTTTGATGGCGGCGCCTCTTGGACAATATAGACCAGGTTTTTTTTAAGGTACGTACATATGGAGATTCCCTTCGCTGCTTCCTTCCCCAGAGTTGATAATATCCCAAAAGATGACTTGATCTTTTACGATTGCAGAGGATAAGGCTTAGCCGATGCAAAGGCGATCAAGACTATTGAATCCCATTGAATGTGGATGGAAGGGATGATTGGGGTAAGAGACCAGGGGGGTTTATTATGGTGTTTGTCGCTGCAATGATCTGATTACCGGCAACAATTGATGCATATGACAGCACTAGGTTCAAGGTGGTACTCAAGTGCTCCAGCCCCTAGTACTTGACTAGTCGGCCCCCGGTACATTATTACATGCACCCAAAGATTGATCTCAGCCATTCTTTTGGTACACTCCATTCACTCCACACCTTCTGTATTTTGCCCAACGGCCATGATGACGACTTCCGTGGGCCTTTGTGCGTTATAAATGCCTAGGACTATGTTATCCTCTTTTCACTTAATCTCCTGTCAGTGGGGGAGGGAAAAAGGCCTTGTCTTCTTCTCCTTTGTACACGGGATGCGAAGCGAGCAAGATCGGTTCATCTGAAACAATACCAGCCGAGTGCTACCGGAATACGAAATACGGACCTCTCTTGACGAAGCTCATGGGGGGAGGCAGAGCATGACCTGAAGCGGCTCTATTGCTACTACTGCGTACTACAGGAATGCTAGGTACATTCGAGTAATTTACACGGCTCAAGGGCGAGATTTCTACATGGTTTGGCGTCAAATGTTGCATGTACGACGGTTATTGATGTACACTACGACCGATATACTCTGAACCAAGGTACGTACACTGCTAACACGTAGCGCGCCCTAGGAGAAAAAAAAAAAGTTGATGATCCGGTTGCCAACGACCGGATCATCAGCATCAGAGCCAAAAAGGTAGATCCAAAGGAAAGACGAAGAGGGAAAAAAGAGGGACGTGTATGCAGGTACTGACTAGGTTGACAAACGGATCTCTTTTACCTTCTCTTGTTGATCACGACTAATACATGGCCAGAACCAACCAAATGTCAGGATGCCAGGCTGAGCTCACTTCCTCTCAATAGTTCCTCTCTCAATTAAAAAGGTAAGCGACTCATGGGACAGGATTTTTGTTCCTGACAAGCAATTGCCGGGTCCAGACTTTTCTCCTCTCCCCTCCCCTACCCCTCCCTTCGTAAGCCCATGAACATGCAAAAGACAGCGCTCTCTTCTCTTAGAGCACAAACTCTCACTTGTCATTCGCCCAAGACCATTGTCCAATCAGCCGGCAACGAACAATTGCCCAAGGCCATGTCTTGTAGCTTCCGAGTCGGGCCACCCCTCCGCCAAGCAACTTGACCATTATTACTCGTTGGCATCCATTAGCTTGTGTCTATGGGATGAGTCTATTTGTTTCCCGTGGTTCCCCGGGGGGGGGGGGGGGGGGGGGGGGGTTCTCTTAAATTATAGCCGCCATCTAACAGTCCGGGCTTTTTCAATCCAAGGAAAAACAATCTAGTGTTGATAGTATGTTTTTCCTGAAGGAGGCTGAAGAAGGAAAAGAAGTGAAGGATGGCGCGTCTAATCCGCCCAACTAATGGAGCCAAACGTCAATAGAGATACTTGACGTATAAGGCTGATCATTTTAAATTATAGATTGACTGATTGGTAAGAAATGTTTTTTTTTTTACTAGGAAAAGGGCGCGCGCTCTTGTTTTCGTATCGAGGGACAGCATGTGCTTGTTTCTTCTTTTAGTCTTCCTTCCCTCTCCGCACATCCCGATATTAGCCATCCCAATCCATCCATCCACTCTCTTGGGAATGAAGATTCGCAGTAGGATGAGATACCCAGCAAGCAAGGGGGGGGGGGAGGGGGGAGAAAGAGGAAATTGTGTTTTCCCCAGGCAGAGAACTGTCATTTGTCTGTAAGGCGTCCCCCCAAAAAGACTTCTCAGCTTGGCAATGCAATCCCAAATTTTCCCAAAGAGTGCTCCCGGCACTCCAGAAGAATCCAAATGCGGATCCCAGCAAAAGTCTAGAACTTGCAGATCTTTCCCTCCCGCCGGTAGACTGTGCCAGGGGTATTCCAAAAGATGTGTCTCTTCTTCTTCTTTTCTTTCCCCGTCTGCGCTCTCCTGAGTATCTAATTCGGGTGGCTGAAAATAGACCACCAGCCTTGTCTCAGTCAGGTCTTGTATATGGGAACACAATTGAGTGGCGTGACCGTTGAAATAAATTGGTTACTACAAGACACTACTGACGAGGTGCACGGGGCCAAATGGATCTGAACATCCGACGATAACCTCTAGTATATATCTACTCGACAAAAGTATGTTAGCTTGATTCTTGACACGGGTATCCAAAGGCAATAAATGTTTCCGTCACAATGCACATGGTCGGTTCAATGAATGCAGTCCAAATGCAATTTATTCTTGTGCTATATGCATAGTAAAAGTGTCTGTCAAAAACATGACAATCATCTTCCTCTGTACCTCTTGAAAACGCCAACCCAATGCAGAAGGGAAAACCATGCAACCCAAAAAACATGGTTGCTGGCCCCCGGGGGAATCTTTTTCTTTTGTATAATGGAGTAAACAACCGAAATCACCGTCAATCTTTTGTACACCCGTCTCTACTCTCCACTTATCGGTGCTTCTCCAGACTCTGCAGATTGACAAGCTCGGCGTACCGTCCATTCTTGCGCATCAGCTCCGAGTGCGTACCCTCCTCGACAATGCGGCCTTGGTCAAACACATAGATGATATCGGCGCGCTGAATGGTGCTAAGACGGTGTGCCACGGCAATCGTCGTCCGTCCCTTGGCCGCCTTGTCCAGAGCTGCCTGGACGACGTGCTCGGACTCAGAGTCCAAGGCCGAAGTAGCCTCGTCCAAAAGTAGAATTTTGGGGTCACGAATCAAGGCGCGAGCAATGGCAATTCTCTGCTTCTGACCACCAGAGAGAAGTGCACCCTTGCTGCCCACAACCGTGTTGAAGCCATCGGGCAGGGACATGATGAACTCGAAAATGTTGGCCTCCTTACACGCAAACTCGACGGCCTCGTCGCTGACCTCATGGGGTGCACCCAGCAGAATGTTCTCTTTAATGGTACCTTGGTAAAGCGTGGGCTCTTGGGAAACGAGGGCAATGAAGGACCGATAATCATTGACGTTGAGGGAGCTGATTTCCTTTCCATCGATATAAACACCACCGACGAGGGGGTCATAGAATCGCTCCAAAAGAGCAATAGTGGTAGACTTGCCACAGCCAGATGCGCCCACAAGAGCCACGTATTGGCCAGGGCGGACAGTCAAGTTGAGACCGCGTAGCACAGGCTGCTCAGGTCTGGTCGGGTAGCGGAAGTGAACATCACGGAACTCGATGGTTCCATCGACAGCCTCGAGGCGCTCTCCATCCTCAGACCACGCATCCACGACAGGCTTGCGGTCGAACAGGGTCTTGAGCTCAGCTGCAGCGTGATGCGCCTTGCCCATATCAGGGGCAAAGGAGAAGACCGTGCCGGCAGACTGGGCGCCAAAAATAATGGCCGAGAAGCAGAGGAAGAACTGGAACATGCTGTACTCGTACTTGGCAATCAGTGTTCCACCGTACCAGAAGCCAAGAGCAAAAGCCAGGAACAGGAAGGACTGCGAGGCGGCGTAAAGAAGACTGGACTTGAGAACAGATATCAAGCTGGATCGCTGCTGAGCAGCAAGCGCAGACTGGTACTGCTTCAGAACATCATCCTCACGAGTGAGAGACGCGACAGTTCTGATGGCGGAAATGGCCTCGGATGCGAAAGTGGCAGATTGCTCGTAGGCTCGCTTGGAGCGACGCTGGAAGTGAGCAAGCATGTAGAATCGGAAGAAACCACAGCCCAGCAAGATCGGGATTGTCGAAATGCAAACCAAGGACAACTTCCAGCCAACGGCCAAGGCTACAACCAAGGCCGAAACAAGAGTCGTGGTCACCAGGAGCAATGTGCCCAGAGTGGCACCGCTGATACCTGCGACATGAGTGGTTTCGGTCGAAAGGAATGAGGTAAGGGCACCAGCAGTGTTCTCATCCCGATCGAAAAAGGCAACGTCCTGTCGAAGCATGGTTCTGAAAGCACGATCTCTGACACGATGAATCAGTCTCTCGGAACATCTCGCAAAGGCGATACCTTGGAGGATATAGGCGACGAATTGAACCCAAGCAAGCATTAGATACATGGCGCTCCAAAAGTCGCTATCCTTCTTGACCTGATGTTCATTTTCTGGCGTCAAGGTTACACTGAGAGTCTGATATCGAGTTAGCAAAAGCGTTTCAAACCACAAATAGGACCCTGGGAACTTACCATGATTTGTTTGGCAAAGAAGACAGCCTGTGTAGGGTTGCCACCACCGCAAATCACTGACCAGAAAAGACCCCAGACCATGAGCTTCCACTCTTCGCGGTTGAAGGACGCAATCAACTTGATGAGAGTCATGAGGCTGTACTTGTGCTGTTCCTCGGGCTTGCGTCCTTGGAGTGCTTTGCTTGAAGCGGAGCCCTGCGTAGTGGAACGCTTCAGGTTGGCCTGAATGTTGTCATCAGGGTCCTCAATATAGGCCGATGTACCGTCCTTTGCACTAATCTGTTTCATGAGCTTCTCCTCTGCGGCATCATTCTCCTCCTGTTCATCTGCCGTCATTTCATTGACAGCAGCAATATTCTGAGCATTGACGAGTTTGTAGTAGGCGCCGCGCTGCTCGAGCAAGTAATCGTGAGTACCCTGTTCAACAATAGAACCCTGAGACATGACAACAATGTTGTGAGCATCTCTAATAGTGGACAAACGGTGGGCAATAGTGATGGTGGTCCGGCCAGCAGCAGCAACCTCGAGAGCGGCCTGGACAACGCCTTCAGACTTGGTGTCAAGGGCACTGGTGGCTTCATCAAGCAGGAGAATCTTGGGGTCAGAAACAATGGCTCGAGCGATAGCAATACGCTGCTTTTGTCCACCGGACAACAGGAAACCACGCTCGCCAACATTGGTTTCGTATCCTTCAGGGAGACTCGAGATAAAGTCATGCGCATTGGCCTTCTTTGCAGCCTCAATAACAAGCTCACGTTGCTTGTCCTCGCTCTCGTTCTCAAAATCGGTACCAATAAGACCGTACTTGATGTTGCCGTAAATGGTCGTGCCAAACAGGGTAGGCTCCTGACTGACGAGAGAGATGTGCTGTCGGAGCCAGCGCAGATTCAGGGTGCTAATGTCACGGCCATCGAGATAGACTTTGCCACCGACAGGGTCGTAGAAACGCTCAACAAGGCCGACAATGGTCGATTTTCCAGAACCCGAAGCTCCCACGAGCGCAGTTGTCTTTCCGGCAGGGATTTCGAGAGAAACATCCCTCATGACGACAACATCGGGACGAGACGGGTAAATGTGCTTCACATTCTCTAGACGAATGG
The DNA here is from genome assembly GCF_000516985.1 of Pestalotiopsis fici W106-1. Classification (NCBI taxonomy): domain Eukaryota; kingdom Fungi; phylum Ascomycota; class Sordariomycetes; order Amphisphaeriales; family Sporocadaceae; genus Pestalotiopsis; species Pestalotiopsis fici. The sequence continues at coordinate 925,245 of NW_006917099.1, forward strand.
TTCCCTCGACAGTTTCGGGCTTGTCACCAGCATCATTGGTCGGGTCCAGAGGGGATTGGCGGTCGATGGTGTTGAAGATCTTGGCAGCAGCGGCGATGGCTGTACCAAAGGCTTGAATATTGGGCGCCACATTACCAAGGTTGAAGGCTCCGATCATGACGGACATCATAATGATCAAGACCTTGGACAGGGGAATACTGCCGTCAATCAGGTAGGTGGAGCCCATCCAGAAGGACAAACCATAGTTGAGGTAGACGAGGAGCATCATGCCGGCGACCATGAAACCAATGGTGGCCTTGACCTTGAAACCGTACTTTTCAGCACGAATCAGGTGGGCATCGTATTGCTTTGCGAGGCGATCCTGGGTTCCGAAAGCAACAGCATTTCTGATGGACGAGATGACCTCTTCGGCGACAGTGCCTCCCTGAGCATAGGCCTCAATAGAGCTCTTGTTGAATTTGATCATGAACTGCGAAGCAGTGCCCATGAGCAGGGTGATGGCCACGACAGTGGACATGAGGATCAAGGTCAGCTTCCAGTATTCCACAAAGCCAATGACGAAAGCCGAGATGAAGGTGGCGAGGGCGGTCAGGGTCAATCCAATCTTCTCAGAGATACCGTCTTGAATCAGGTTGGTGTCGGCAGTGATTCGAGTGGTGACCTCTCCGGCGCCCACCTTGTCGAAGAAACCAATGTTCTGGCGCATGCAGCTCTGAAGATAGTGTTCTCGGATCTTGGCACTAATGTGTTCACCAGTATAAATGAAACCCACGGTGGCGACGTAAATGGTGATAAACTCTCCAATGGCCAGATATACAAAGTAGAGGACAAGGTGACCCATAGCAGACGTGAAGTCGTCGTAGGTTGTCTTTTGCTGGAAATAATCTTGGAAAGTGCCCTGCAGATTACCAAAGATGACGGTCATGAGAGGCAAGGCAGCACCTCCAGCAATGGCACAGATGGCGCTGACGAACATGATGAGCAGGTCGTTGCGCGAAGCATAGCGGTACAGTATGGCAACGCCGACCTTGACTTCGGGCGTGATGACTTGTCTCTTGAGGATGTCGGCTTCTGCTGCAGGCAGATTTCGAAACGGGTCGTCATTGTCTTCCTTGACGGCCTGCACGACCTTTGAGTCCAGCTTTGTCAGAGCCTGGTCGCCCTGCGCGGGCTTTTCGGCGTCTGATGTCGACTCATGGCGACTCGAGGCCCTCGATGGACCAATGTTGGCCTCGACATTGGTCTTTTCCGAGATTTCGTCGGCCATGGTGTATTGACCTTGGAAAAGCGACTACAAGCAAAGTGGCCGCGGACAAGCCGAGTGATGGGGAGTCGCGCAGAACCTTGAGCAGGTTTGCGGAAGTAAATATGTAGTTGCCCTGCTTAGAAGAGTGGTTGCGCTTTTTTGGGACCACTAGTATAATTTGTTGTCGTTCTTTTTCTTTCTTTTCGCCTTCTGCGATCGGACCTGATTCCAGGGGTCTTGTGAATCTAATGTTTTGGGTGGGGGATCCGAACCGAGGCAAGTTGTAGCAGTAGGTAGGCGTCTTATGTACGTTGGTGACGTTATTGAATGGGAAGGAAGTACCCAGGTAGTGATTATGAGAATGTACAATTCGTTGTCTGTCAATGTACGAGCCAGATGGGTTGGCACGCTTGTTGGAGAAGGAGAAGAATGTAATAATTAAGTAAATAAAAGCATGAGCGCACAGAAAGAAAGACTGATGACAGCAACAGCAAGCAAGCAACGTGCAGCGTCAAGTCAACAAGTCAAAAGATCGGGAACATTAAAAATTGGTACGCGCAAAACGGGTTGCGGGCAATGTCTTATTTGAGAAAGTTGCTATGGCCGCCTTGGACGGACGCCGCCCATCGTGGGTTTGTTTGAAGCGGAAAGGCGTCCGGGGCAACTTGATTTGCATATTTCTTGCACACGGAAAACAAGGATTCCGTCCACCGAACATGTGCATGTTCCACCTGTACACGGGTACTACTACCACTACTAAGCGTTCCGTTCCCATCAGTCAGGCAGCCTAGTTCCATCTCGGCTGGCAATTCGACACTCGACCTCTGTTTGTGTGCCCCGCTGTCGAAACTAGCAGATGGGACCTTGTCTAGGATCCCCTGGACGTAAATCCAACCAGAAGCTTGGGTTTGACTTTGGCCTCGTTCCCCAGAGTCATTCATTCAGGATCGTTTACCCGAAAGCGAGTAGTACCTCCCTACCTAGGCTTATTACGAAAACGACTCTCATCACAGCGCCAGCTACCATATGGGTGTGATAGGTACTGGCTAACGCGCCCGTTGACATTGTATTATTTTACTGCGCGCCACATGGACCTTCAGCTACGTTTCCGGATTGTGACGACGCCGATGCACGCACTAGAATTAGCTATCGTGCTCTAATCTCGCCAATCTTCAAAGACCATGAACCACCGGGAATTATTAGAGAGACTGTACAAAACCTTAGAGAGACTGTATCTAACCTACTTCGGCAAATTGGCCCACAGGGCCAATTTGGCGGTACTTTCACACTAGTTAGCAATATATCCGAAATACCGCAAATATAACTTACTTTATTAATTTTGCACTGTAACTTTGCACCCGCAGACCCCCGATTTTATAGCTAAAAATAGCTATATTTAGCGTTTTATTAGAATTAATCGAAAATCGCGTTTTTACGCATTTTAAGGAAGCCGAATACGCCGTTTTCGATGCTTATTAAAATAACGGCTTTACCGCGCGCCGGTTACGCGCTATAAATTATAATAAAGCAATAAATATATTTTAGTATTATATTTATTATTATTAAAAAAAAAATCGGCTTATAAAGGTTAATCGATTAAAAGGAAAAAAAGGCAAGCTACGCGAACGGTTTTTTGCTTATATTAGTTATAAATAGCAAATTAAGCTTATTTTAACCCGTAATTAGCTATAGCGCTATTTTTTTATAGCTAATAAAGGCATAAAAAATTAAAAATCTAATTATAACTATATTTTAGCTATTATTAAAAGCGCCGTTAATATTAATTTAAACCGCGCTTAATTTATAAATAAGCATAAAAAGCGGATTTTATAGCTAGCTAAGGAAATTTTGCAATTAATAACTATAATAGCTATTTAATTACGCGTTAAAAACGAGCGTTATATTATTTCGGATTAAAATATGCAAAATGCCCTTAATATAGCGAAATAATTTGCTTTTAGCGATCGAACGGCTACGCAAATATTCCTCCGGACCTTTATCGAATTAAAAAAAAAGGATAAAATCTATTATATTATTTTTAAGCGTAACGGATCTCCGAATAGCCGAATTAAGCGTATTTTTTAAATATATAAATAATACGTAAATTTATAGGCAAAAAACCCCGAGTTTTTATTTATTAATAATACATATAAAATTAATAAATTTAATATACCGTTATATTTAATTTTAAGGCTATCCTTTTTTTAATACGACTTTTTCGGTTATTTACGCTTTAATTAACGGTAAAAAAAAGGGTTATTTACGTAGGTTTTAAAATAATTACGCATTTATGCTAAAGCTTTCGGTAATATTATAATTATTAATAAAAAAGCGGCCTTTAAGCGGCCTAGCTAAATTTATAAACCTTTTATAATAATAAGCGATTTTAATAAAGCTTTTAAATATACGGCTAAATTTATATACCTTAATATAATTAAATATTAGCTTTATATATAGCATATTTTTAAAAACGTTATTTTTAATATTAAAAAAAAAATAAATAAGTATATTAAATAGGATTATATTTAATAATTTTAGCGGCGGCGCTAAAAATACTAATTTAAGCAAAAAAGCTAAAAACCCCGATTCCCCCGATTTTTTATTTATAAATAATTTAAGCAAACCCGATTTTATACCCGAATTTAGCAATTAATTTGTTAAATACGCAAACGAAAATATTCGCGATATTTACGCGTTTAAAATTGCCTATTAATTATTTAATTAAAGCGATAAAATTAATAACTTTAATATTTATATATTAAGCTTTATTTTTAAACGTGCTTAATCGAATCGTAATAGCCGTATTTATATACCCGATATTAATAGGATTTTATTTATATAGCGCGATTATATTTACGCATTTATAATAAAAATTTAAAATACCGCATAATAGCGTTTAAAAATTAAATTCCTAAAATAAAAAGCAATTATTACTTATTTATAATTAATTTACGTTAATTAGCGGCATTAATTTGCAATTTACGCAATTAAAAAGCACCGTAATTACGGAATTAAGGCTATATCCCGATTTAAAGGCTTAAATACGGCCTTTAAAAAGCACCTTAAAACCCGGCGCGCTTATTTAATTTAGCTATATAACGCGATTCGGGCTTATTAATTTATTATTATTTATAAATATAAAGCTAAATTATTTAAAATAATAAAATATAAAATTAACGCTATAAAAAACGTTAAAATATTTAAAAAAATTTATTTTTATATTTTATTCTAAGCTATTAATAAAATTTATAATATTTATAAATTAGTAAAAAAAAGGTTTAATTATAATTTATATATAATTTTTAATAATAATAAATTTAAAAATTCGTTTTTAATATAATTTAATTTTCCTAATTAGCGGATATTATATAAATTATTATAAAATAAAAGCTTAATTAACTTTCGTTAAATTAACTTATATTATTAGCTTCGCCGGGCTAATAACGTAAATAATAAAAATTTTTTATTATAAGGGATTCTTAGCTAATTATTTATATAAATACTAGAAAAAAAAAATGCGCCTACGGTAAAAATAAGATTTTTTTATCGTTTTACGGCGCCGGCGGAATAATAACGATTTTAAGCAATATTTTATTTAATAGCCTAAATATTTAATTAATTCGAATAATAGCGACTTTTTTATAATTTTATTAAATTAATAAGCTAATCTTAATCGATCGTACGATACGAATTCGCGCCGTTAACGCTATTATAATAAATCGCTAACGCGGCAAAAAAAGGGATTAAAAAAAGGTTTTATATAAAAAAAAAGTGGTTTATAGCGTATAAAAAAAGGAAATAAGGTAACGCTAGCTTTATTAGCGCGATTAATAATTATAGCTTTAATATTAATTTTAACGCTAATTTCCGTAAATCGGGTATAATAAGCAAATTTATATATTAATATATTAATATAGCCGGTTATTTAAATAAATATTTTATTATTTTTAATTAGGGCTATTATAAATTTTTCTTTATTATTAGCTAATTTCGCAACGAATTACTAAATTTTTTATATATTATAAACCGCGCTAATATTATAATATTACGGCTAAAGCTAAGGCTAATAATTTTATTATAACTATATATTTTAATTTTTAATAAATTCGTAAGTTATTAACGGGCCCGGCTTTTTTAATAGCTAATTTATATAATAATAATTTAATTAATTATAATTATAATTATAATTAATCCGAAATATAAAATTAATAATAATTAATTATAATTAATAGCATTTAATAATTTTAATTAATTTTTATATTTTAAAAAATTTAATTAGCTAATAGTAAATACCCGTTTTTAGCAATTATATCCGTTAATTACGATTAATTAAAAATATAGCATCGAATTAGCGATAACTTTAATTAAGCCGGGGCGATAACGACCCTAACTTATAGCTAGCTTGCGCTAGCCTAGGGGCTACGGTAAATATAAGGGGGTATATTAGATATATCCTATTTTGCGCGTAAATACCGCGGAAAAGGATGATCCGTATATTTATCCATATATGGTTAGATATAGTCTTTCTAAGGTTTTGTATAGTCTCTCTAATGATTCCCTGAACCACCTATGGCTTTGATCGTGGCGGTAATGACTCCTCGCCGCATATTCGGGTACCATCCCTCACGAATCAGCTACAGGCAATATGTAACAAGTCGGCTGACTGTCAGCATCAATCGCACTGAACTTCTTCATCAAACTTCCCGAATGCTTACTTTAGGCAATCGTTTAGTTGCTTCAAACCGCCAAAGAAGTAATCATTCTGATTCATCGCCGTTGGTAGAGGCAGTAATATCTGACCTACATGCTGGTCTCGTCTTATAAACATGGACTTTGACAGGCAGAAACCCCTGGATACAGCTCCCGGTAAGATGAGATGTGCGAGTGCGAACCACTGCTGTACACGATATATACAGATGGAGCCAGGGATGCTTTGACGATTCCTGTTCAAGGGAGCGGCCCGACTTTACCAGGATGTGCACATGGCTAGAACACCGAGATCATCAAAGCCACCATACAACTATTGCTACAAAATTACCTATGGAGAAGCAGACTCGGCGGGCCCAGGAAGGACGACAGGGTTTCACATGCGTCTCGCTTCGCCTATGTTTTCTATTCCAAATGGGAAAACGTTGCGTTGCGGCTTGTCATTGAAAATAAGATATTTCCTCACACACACACGCTCTGTGTCGTCAACAAAAAACCACCTCTCATCCTTCTTGTTGCAGTGATAGGCAACGAGGATACATACTGTAACCCAAGGAGGGACCATGGTGACATTCCATCACAAGACTCGGGTACTTTGACATCGAGATTACAGCAACCCTTTTTTCCTTATTCTGCTTTTGCATTTGCGCAGCGTACTACGTACCATGTACTTAGTGGATCCCCAGTACAGATCATTCAACGCGCTCTTCTAGAATTTTTGGAAAGGCCACGCCGCACATACGCACGCATTCAGAATCAATCCCCCCCACACGAAACCCGTACCCGTTGTACGCTCCCGAACCCCGTAGCAGGTTCGGGGCTCGGGGTCCTCAAGACGCCGATAATGCTTCATCAGGGTCGCTCAGGAAAACACAACACGCGCGCAACACAAACTACATTACGGATACATACTTTTCAAATGCGGACAGCAAATCGCAGAAGCGCCCACTCCTCCATCGTCTGAATGAAACACTTTCGCTTACATACTCTTACCTACTCTAGTATCCATCTGCCAATCACAGAGATGTGACTGATAAGTATAAACTTCCTTCAACAAGAAAGAGGCTCGAGAGGCATCATATCGCGGACAGTACTCGGGCCCGAAGATGGGCTGGACCCGACAGTATGGCCCAGGCACTTGGCTGCCCGTTTTTTTTTTTTCCCCCGTTCCAGATGCTTATTACCAACGGTTTCTGTGTTACCACTGCAGCTCGCGTTTAATCCGAATATTGCGAGTTTTATCCAAATCTGCGAAACATATGAAGTACGCGTATCTACCATGCTGAAACCTTCGATCGATCGCGGGCTACACAAAATCTGGATACACTACCCAGGCCCCACCTCCGAAATACATAACAAGATAGCGTGCATAACTTGAATTGCTTGTCTTGAAATAAGCTTTGTCCCATTTCATACGCAGCCAAGACAAGCAACACCACTCTCTTTTTTTCCGCACAATTACGTAAAAGGGGCATTGCGATCAATTACCTATATACTATGTAGGATACCACCCCTTTCACAAGAACAGATTGATGATTTTGCCGTGGCATACTGTTTTGAATTGCAATTAAATATTATCTAGTGTCTATCATGTGTATATATGGTCTATAGTTTCGTGTGTCACATTTAAAGTCTTATCGTACTGTCGTCCCCGCCAAACCACTTGGGCTTCTTGATGCCATCTCCAAGCTCCTGCAACCACTTTGGCGTGTCGATACTGTCTATCGTATTCTTGAAGCGGTGCCCAAAGCTCGCGAAAAAGTCGTCATCATCAGGTGGTGCTTCCGATCTTGCTGATCTCGACGACGGGCCTGCCCGAGCGGTTGGATCGTCGTGGTACGTTGGCGACGTGGCGAATGGTGTTCGTGCCCGCTCAGATCGAGCCGCGGGCACTGACAAGACTGGTGCTCCTCGAGCACCTCTGCCAGCGAGAGCCTCTCTCCTGCTGATCGATGTTCCGTTCAGTTCGCGCTCAATCAGATCTCTTCCTTCGCGCCACCCTGATCCAAAGCCCCTCTCGTTCTCTTCATCGTCGCCAGCTATATCCATGTCGAGACCAAACATGCGCTTGGCTTTGCCGTAGAATCCAAACAAGGTAGCCAATACAGGTACCAACACAAAAACTGGAAAGAGGTAGTCGAACCACTTGCCGAGTGGCGTCAAGTTGATGAGCGATCCAAGGAATTTGTAAAACGTCGTCGCTTGGTAGATTTCCGGAGACAGAAATGTCATAAAGTTGTAAGAGAGCGGAACACTCAGTCTGGCCACCTGACCCGCATACCAAAAGGCAGATTCATAAGCCGTGTTGCGTCGCACCAAGGCCCGACCACGCCAAACCTTGACTTCGGTCACTGATACCAAGGCAGCAGCGCACATGTACAATATCCAGAACGCTGCAATGACTTGGCCGGCAAAGCCGACTTGGCCCTTGTCTCCCGTCCAATGATGGACGACGGTAAGGCGGATAACGGAAAGGTTGGGGAATGCAGCCTTGATCAATTCAGACCAAATAACGCAAGCTGAGGCCATTGCAAAGAGACCTCCCAGTGCAATCCGAGATACTGGTGCAACATGGAAGTGCAGTATGTAGCGAGTGTAGGGATTGAGCAGGGTGCTCTTCTCGAGAAGTGACGATCCTGGGGTTGCTGCGCCGAAATCGAGCTTCTTGGATGCCCCCGAGTCAAGAATGGCTTGTGTTTTCGCAGCATCCTTCAAGAGCCGATTCCATTCATCGACATAGCGTGACCTAGCATGACGAGCTCGGTCGAGTTGCCGGGTCAGGTCGGCCAAGTACTTCTCTGTTATAACAGTGGGCAAGGTCCTATTCTCGGTCCCAATGCGTGGCATGACGCTACCTGGTCGTGACTCTGGGACGTTGCACATATCGGCAAGTTCTTCGATCCAGTCCTGAAAGTCCCTTGCACTTCCAGTTTTGCGCTTGCTGAGTTCCGCAACCTGAGCCTCGATTCCCTCAAGATTGGCAATTGAGTCTTCCATCTTCTCGTATACTTTCGGTGCATGAGTCTGAATGCGCCGGAGCCGGCCAGGTAGGCTAGCATCCCGGATCAGTTTCCTAGGTATCGAGACTAGCCCGTGTCCCATGAGATAAATTGCCAACACCAAACCCCAGCAGTAAGCCAAAGCCATGACCAAACCCTTGAGCGATGTTGGTGACAGCCCGTATGAGATGACAACGTATACAAGACCAAGTACACCTGAGCCGAGGACGAGTAAATGGTACTGCGCATTTGCACGTAGAGAATACATTAATCGGTCTTTCGGTTCGCGGTATCCAGCATCGGAGTACTCGGCAAGGATAGGAAGGATAAACCTGTAGCCTCATATTAGCAAAACAACATTCATACGACTAATGCAACCATGTGAAAGCCCAAACAGTACCATGTCAACACAAATGTGAGCCAATATGTGATCCTCCACGATACCAATAACAGTCGCGCAGGGAACCAGATGCCCCTCGCGGCCTCATCGTCAGTCGCGGCGCTGGATGCTAGATCGATGGGTACGAGCAGGACGATAAAGGCCGGAAGCCACAAGGCGAAGAATATTGGGACGAGGATGTATGCGGGCGTCGTTCGTAGTGGGAGATAGTATCGCAAGATCATGAGGACGATGAAGGAGAACACCAGAAGTGCAACACCGGCAAAGACCTCAGAACCGGCGGCAGAGGCGGACGCCGTGGTCAGTGTTAGTGCCGCCATCTTGAGACTGGTTGGCTATCCATCAACTGTAAAGCGCCTGCTACCTCGCCGTTTCCGTTGCCGAGTCTTGCGGTCCAAGGGCGACAATCAAGAGTTGCGCAGCTGTCTCCGCCAATAAACGTTCAGAGGGTTCGAAAGCTTGTGCGATCCAGGAGAGATACTTGAATGCGAAAAGAGATGAGATGACTGCTCCTGAAGTGAAATATTGTGCAGAGATGCGCGAAGGTCCGGATTTCGAAGATAAAAGATTGAAAGAGATGAAGAGTCGACGATGCGACGAGGCGCCAACACGAAATTAGTAAATGATTGACTGACGTATGCCCTTGTTCATTTGGGGGGCTTCCAATTCCCGCGAGAGGCGCCGTAGGCCGTCCATCCCCTAGAGGTCCCCTAGGCCGCTCTCTACCATTCCCAATTGGCGGTCGTTCAGGGGCCCGCTCTGCCCATGTGGAACAAAGGAGCAATTGCATTACAAGTCGCTCATGTCATGAGGATTGATTAACCATGCATTTCAGGAAGAAGGAAGCAAATTTATATATAGGCACTTCGGAGATGTCATGGTTTCGGAAACTAGGGTAAGTAATATCTTTCAACGGAAGTTGAGTATGTCGACTGCCCAAATAATTACTCACTGTCAACTTATCCAATGTTTGCTTTAGTAGGTCTATACCTAGGTAGGTATGCAATGTTGGACGGGGTGTGCCTGGGAGTTGACAACATTGCTACTTCAAGGTAATGTTTACCTATACATCTTGAAATGAGTGTTCAGAGCACATGCATACATGTTATGCTATATAAGCACTACTTCCGACTTCCGCACCAGACATAGATCCGCCATGTTCTCTTGGCTGACAGCTCTTCATCTAGGGACTCAACCCTTTCAGTCAGTATAGCCACAACCCGTCCTTGTCAGGATCCGGATTTCGAGTCCTTAATTGGGTTTGCTGCTCCAGTACAAAAGGCAGCGCATAGTAGATGGACAACATCAAGATGCCCAACAACATCTACTTTTAATCTCCATCGAGCGCTGCATCGGTAGGATAGTACAGTTTGTCAACCGTATTATCTTCGTCCTCAAAGGAACCGGCCGTTTCCCAAGTCTATCCGTAAGAATTTTGGTGAATGATATTCGCATTTGGGTGTCGATACCACCGGGTAGTGTCTAACTTTTTGACGAAAAGCCAACTCCTGAACGCCATTTCAATGCTGATCCACCTCTGCTTGTGAAGCTCTCTCCTCCATGTAAAATAACTTAATAAATCCATTGCTTTTTTAACTGGCGAAAAGGGTATCCTCATCTCTCAAGAACTCTCCGCAGTCCGCCTGTCTAAAGCACACCACACCTGTAGGGTCCAGTCTCCGGGCCTCGGTCGTCGACCGCGCCGTGACGCCAAAGCCGAGCGGCGTGTCGTTCATGTCGTAGACCACAACACCCTGGTGCTCGGGGCAGTCGTCGGACCATCGGCCGACGTGAGCCTTGACAATGTTGCCGCCGTACAAGAACGGCATGGTGCCGTTTGGCCGAATCCAGATCTTGTAGCGCGCGTGCTCGGCGAGGACGGGCAGACTGGTGATGTGCAGGCGAAACTTGCCCGTCTTGCTGAATTTGCCTGGAACAGGAGACGATTAGTTAGAATACTTGTGTCGCATGGAAAGAAAATGCAAAATACACAATGAAGATTGATATCACGAACCTAGACATGTGCCAACAGACAAGAGCTTGTCTCTGCCTACCGATGTCGCCAAGTTTGCTATCGACAAGAGAACATAGTACACACGATCCCGCTGCAGGCGAAAGACATAACGGTCGCCATCGTCGAGGGGCGCAATGAGGTTGTTGAGCGAGGCGCCCGTGTAGTTGGCCAATTTGGCGAACAGGGTCTTGGTCTCTTCCTCGGTGAGGGGGCGCATCTTGGCTGCTGTGTGACTGGAACGGAAAAAGTCTCTTGTTGTTTCGGTCGGCTCTTCGGTACGTAAGTCGCAGAATTGAAGTCGTCCCGCTGGAGATGATGCTCCAAGTTTTGCCAAAATTTTGGCGGAGCTCCCTCTATCGATAAGCCAGGTTGGGTTGGCGGACTGGTCCCGCCTAGAAGCGATGTGGGGGTTCCACTGGCAGATCCCTGCAACCTTCATGAAATTTTAGTTCCAGTTCCAGTTTCAGTCGACCAGAAAAATCATAATCTGAGAGGCAACAAATAAACCGCTGGCAATTATTCTTGTCTACGCTCTCAACGTGCTTTTCTACAATGGCCTCGAGACCCATGAAGAAGAGGAGACTCACGCCTCCGTCCGAGGATGAGGCGTCTTCCCACAAGGCCAGTGCCAAGGTTCAGAAGCAGTTCTTCAAGAGCGCTTCCAACTGGGATCTCGAGCAGGATTATGAGACCAAGGCCAGAAAGGGCAAGAAGAAGGACAAGGAAAGCACTCGCCTGCCCGTGAAGCTGGCAGACGGACGCCTCCAGCACGTCAAGGCCGCCGAAGAGGATGACGCCGCTTCCATCGACGATGAGGACTGGCTCGAGGGCAAGGACTTGTCCGACGTTGAGGTCGATGAGGAGGAGCCCACACAGAAAGAGGAGCCGCAAGTCCCAGTGCAGCAGCAGATCCTGGAAGCAAAAGAAGAACTCGCCAAAACAGCTTTAGCACTAAACGAAAACCCAGAGGAGAATGGTGGTGCCTTTAAGACGCTTGCCAAGTACAACCAGTCCAAGATTGTGGCTATTGTGAAGCTGGCATTGGCTACACAACTTGCCGTTTATAAGGACGTTATTCCGGGATACCGAATCAGGCAAGCAGAAGAAGACGCGCCGCAGGAAAAGCTGTCCAAGGACGTCAGGAGTTTACGATCTTACGAGCAAGCCCTTGTCTCTGGGTACCAGGGATACGTGAGGGAGCTGGCAAAGCATGCAAAGGCCGGCAGGAATCAAGAGCCGACCAAGGGCCAAAGCATCTCCAGCATCGCCATCACATGTGCTTGCACTCTCTTGACTTCGGTACCGCACTTCAACTTTCGCAGCGATCTGATCAAAATCCTCGTAGGGAAGCTCAGCACCCGCCGAGTGGATGGAGACTTTGAAAAGTGCCTCAGGGCCCTCGAGACCGTGTTTCAAGAGGATGAGGAAGGCCGTCCGGCAATGGAGGCTGTTTCGCTCCTGTCAAAGATGATGAAGGCACGAGAGTACCACGTTGACGAGAGCGTGGTCAACCTTTTTCTCCACTTGCGACTGTTGTCCGAGTTCTCTGGCAAGGCGTCCAAGGACCAGGTGGAGCGAGATCACGAAGATGGACCCGCCAAGAAGCCAAAGTACAAGAAGGAGTTCCGAACGAAAAAGCAAAAGAAAGCAATGCGCGAGGTCAAGGCGCTCGAAAAGGACATGGCAACAGCTGACGCGCTGGTGAGCCACGAGGAGCGGGATCGCATGCAATCGGATACCCTCAAACTTGTTTTTGCTTCCTACTTCCGGATCCTCAAGGCTCGCGTGCCGCATCTCATGGGCGCAGTCCTCGAGGGTTTGGCCAAGTACGCACATCTCATCAATCAAGACTTCTTCGGAGACTTGCTAGAGGCGCTCAAGGACCTGATCCGGCACAGCGACGCGGCGGCAGACGAGGACGAGGCAGAAGACGACGAGGCGCCCCCGCCCCCAAGCCGCGACACCACTCGCGAGGCTCTCCTGTGCACGGTGACTGCATTCGCCCTGCTCGCAGGCCAAGACGCGCACAATGCCCGGTCAGATCTCCACCTCGATCTGTCCTTCTTCACGACACATTTGTACCAGACGCTGCTCCCGCTGTCTGTGCACCCAGATCTCGAGCTCGGCGCCAAGTCGCTGCACCTGCCAGACCCTGATGCCCCGACCCAGACCGCCGCCGCCAAGTCGACCTCGCGCAACAAGGTCAACCTCCAGACCACGACGGTCCTCCTGGTCCGGTGCCTGACCTCGATCCTGCTGCCGCCCTGGAACATTCGCAGCGTCCCGCCGCTGCGCCTCGCCTCCTTTACCAAGCAGCTCATGATGTCGGCGCTGCACACGCCCGAAAAGTCCACCCAGGCCATCCTGGCGCTGCTCGCCGACGTGGGCGGCACGCACGGCAAGAAGATTGCCGGGCTGTGGAATACCGAGGAGCGCAAGGGCGACGGCACCTTTAACCCGCTGTCCCAGAGCGTCGAGGGCGCCAATCCCTTTGCCTCGACCATCTGGGAGGGCGAGATTTTGCGCCGCCACTATTGTCCCAAGGTGCGCGAGGGTGTGCGCATTGTCGAGAAGACGTTTGGCAATAGCGGGCGGTAAATAGATGGGGGGGGGATTTCTAATTCTTCAAATACCATGCAGTAGAGAAAAGAAAGTGATAGAATAAGAACCAGTAATTCATAAGATGTTTTGGATCAGTTGTGGCCCCATTCGAGGATTCTGAATTTCATCAGAGACCTCAAGAACAGATGATACCCGATGACTGGAAGGACTTCTTCTGTGGTATAATGGCTTAGTCGGGTCTACAATCTCATCTCAATTTGTTAACTCACTGTTGAATCCTGTCATGATGATACGGCCCTTTCATGTGGCCTCGCGATTCGCAGCTAGAGATTAACACTGTCTTGGAGCAGTATTAGATATAGATAGATCACAAGCCATTTGCAAAGTCTGATTTTTGTAATATGGGTTGTCACCTACGAAGAGCAAGTTGGGACATTATAGGCGTGCCTTGTGCTGAGCCTGTCACATTCATTTTATGCTACTCCCTTTATTTTTTTTGTCCGTAAAGATATTATTTACGTACATGCGCTCAAGTATCGAGGACCACAAATACGAGCCACCCATCCATTCCTCATCACAAACACATATGTCCATGCACTTTGCATTCCCATCGAGTTCTGGTGTAATGTGAAGACTCGACAACCTTAGGACAAGCAGAAGTAGTGCTGTAACCGGAATGCTCACGTTGCTATGCATCCGGTCAAAGAACCTGTGAACAAATGTTCGTAATGTATCAGTCTGTGAGACTCGGACATGACGTTATCGTATCTCCGTAGGAGTGTTCGCTAGGATGCTGCAGCATGCGACCTCGGTTGAGATGTCCATTCAGTCGCTTGGTGCAATGTAGATGCCTAGAACACCTGTTGGTAGAGTTCCGATTACCTTTACCCCCCCTAAAGTCTTCTGATTGCCGTAACATGAGTAAGAAAATGGCAGTGCATGGGAAATGCCCCCAAAGCAGAAAACATCCGATGGGGGGAATCGTCAGCTCATAAGTCAAAACACATGGGTTCCGAAACAATGCCGCCATGGAACGAAAGAGACGAGAAAACAAATAGAACATGGCAGAATTGCGGTCGCAAACCGCTCCGTGAAAAACGACTGTACATGTTCCACCAAGTGGACATATGTTAGAAGATAGTTTGCCTTACAAACTATTGTCGGGGTTTAGTTTGCCCATTGGGAACTGGCCATGCCGCCATTAGGTGCGACACGTCGAGTACCAACCGAAGATGCATTTCTTTGGTCGGCGTCGAGGACGTTTCCGTGGGAAGTCGGGGTTGTTCCATGATACATGGTCTGAGAACGACTCTGGATGTCCTGAGCCAGATGGGATGGCGACGGAGTTGGACTGCAGAAATTCTTAAATTAGTAAACGCCTATACACTGATTTTTACAGAGGGATAAAAGCTTGGAAAGAAATATGGGTCATGGCTCAAATAGTGCAGGCCAGCTCTGAAAACCATGGATTGTTGGGGGTTAGACTACAGGCATGATTTGAGAGAAGACCTCAGATACTTACTGAGCGACGTGAGTCGGAATCCAGTTCTTCATCCTCTGCGGTATATGTTAGTTCTGTCCCTCAGACATCAGGGAGGATACCTACACGGTCGAATTCTGCGGCCTGATCTTGACGGTCGCTTACCTCTCGTCGGCCGCTCACCTCTGGTCGGCCAGTTTGTGCCCATCTGGACTGCTCCATGCCTCCATGTTTGGAAACTCTCAACTTCTGGCCAAGATTCTGGGTGCTCGAAGTGACTTCTCCATCGGACATCTCGATATCATGGCTCGTGGATGTGTCGCCACAGTCCTGAACTGGGAGTTGGGATTGCATGGTGTGCGAGATGGGCTGGTTCTCTTGGCGGTTGATCTGCGAAGGAGGCTGATGCTCTTGACGATAAGAGCTGGAAGATGAGGTGACGCTTGCTGCTGCAGCAGGTGAAAATCCTCCACGCCCAGGGAAAGATATGCCAACGCCCTGACGTGCTGTATACGACGAGGCAGAGAACATCGGGACAGTGTTTGAGTGCGAGCTGACTCGTGAAGGAACCATGGGACTTCCGCCTCGGCGACCGCGGGAACCACCACTGCCACCACGGCCATTGCCAGAGCTGCTGCGGTTCTTGGCGAACTCAGCTTGAAGCGCCTTAGCCATGCTGAGATCTTGGTTCTGGCTGAGTTGACGAGACATCTTGGCTGTTGGTGATAATCCCGTGGTCTAGAGCCGATGAAAGATCAATCTATTCGATTCGATCGGTAGAAGAGAGACTGCATCACTGTAGTTCCTGGCAATGATTTGGTGTTGTTTGATGGATGGGAAATGTGGGTTGTGGTTATTCTTGCCTGCTGTTTAGGGTGTTGTGGAAAGCTGCAGGTACAGCAACCAGCAAACGGGGCCAGAATATGGGATTGAAGGATAGACCAAATTTCTGTGCCCTCAGACGGCTTGAATATCAAAGGATGCTCGCTGATACGATATGAAGGGGAATCACAGTTCGTGGATAAGACTGATGGACAGAGTGTGAGGGAGCTCCAGGCGGGTGATGATGGCTCAAGGAGGATTTGTTTCTTTTTGTTTTCAGATGAAGGGAATCAAAGAAATGTGTGGCCACTAAAGAAGGCTCTGGGGAAACAGAGGCAAGAACCCGCAGCTGCCTATTATCGTCAGTCTGGAAGGAAAGAACGACGAGACGACGGTCACTGTGACGATGAGCTCAACTGAATTTGATGCCGAGACTTATGGGTTGTCGTCGAGAGGAACAAGTTTAGCGATGCATGTGTCTGTATTTGTCGAGGCGGTAACGGCGAAACGTTTGTAATTACTGCAATATCGTGTATAATCCTCATAAAAACTTGGCAGATGCTGCCCAAGGCAAATGCTCATATGTTAGGCACGTCTTCTGTTCTGCAAGGAACAAAAGTCATGTGTGAGAGACATGATTGCCCTCTAAGGCACCAGAACACAACCAAAACCAAGGGGAGAGACCATGTCCCTGGTTTGAAATGATACCTTAGATCAGGAGCATACATGAAGCCGTCGAAAAAGACTCACAACTATAAGCTCAGATTTATCGATCCCAAGTTCTTTGGACTCGAAAGATAACAAGCCTGGCCAGTTTGTAACTTGCGGTGAAATGCAAATACCCGAAGACTAGCCCTGTGTTGATGTTATACTCCACAGTCCCCGTTGCGCTACGCACACATCCGTCGTCAAACACGTCTCAGCAGGAGAGAAACTGTGTAGAGAGACCGAACTCTTCCTATCTGTATTGGATCGCACCTGTCGTCCCGGAAAAGATCCAGATCAAGGATTCATCCTTACGCTATGTCAGCGGCCATCACCTCTATCATGAAAAAGTGTTCCAATGCATCATAAGAGAAAACCTGACCGACGGGAGTAGCACAAGGCTTTCAACAATCGCAAGGAAATTTTCAAATGGCATCGCGCGCGCAGTTGCAATAGACACGGTCAGTCGTCTTAAAGGTCAAATCTCCTTTGGTAAACTACAGAGGGATGTTGGCAAAATCAGAGTAGGAGGATTCAACGGCCCGGTTCCGCTGACCTTCTAACCGGTGACAACGCATATCAACCTGCCAAGCTTGCCCAAATACCACAAAAACGCAAAGCCGTGTGGGCGTAATCGAGATGATACGTGACGCAAGACCAAGAAGAATCCCCCGAGCCAATGCCATGGTGATCGTTGGTCTCGCAAAATTTTGGCCTACCGAAATGTCCCGCGGCAAGCAAGTAAAGGAATGAGATCAATATTCGAACAAAGGGCATCCTGGCCAAGATCTACATCTACATGGCTTTCTCCAGGAGAAACTGGAATTCATTCCATAGCTGTATTATACAGAATAACACACCCCGCTAGTTCTTCTCGTGCCTCAGAGTGCAAGATTGGAGACACCAACTCAAGACTGTACTGTGTCCCGCTTTTCTTGTTGTGATTCCCATGTCGGGTAGCACTTGAGATGATTATTGGCCTTGTGGCCGTCGTGGTGGCCCTTGAGAGCACCATGTCCTCGGCAACCCATCAAGTGCTTTTCCGCCACATTTTCCCGATGAAAATAATGGCAATGGAAATAAGGTTATAATGTTGGGAAATCGCCGCAGCACATGATATCCCAACAAATCATCCACGACAAGAGGCAAGCTTCCTTTGAGCCGCCCCGGGACTTTGCTGGTCGCCGAAGTGCATCATTCCCTGGCGACTTCCAGGGTCCCGTGCAGACAACTTCATCACGGGGAAGCGTACTTTTCCATGCACCTATGGTTTCTCCGATACTCCGAATCCCCTTTTGCCCTTCTGCCTCTGCCCTACAAACGTTTCAATCGCGTTGATTTTGGTATCCCGAAATTCGAGTTTTTGAGCCTCCTTGAGCCAAGGTACCTCTATGGCGGGCACGTGTTGGCATGTAAAATCGACAAGTGCTTTGGAGTTGGGGGCATCTTTACGAAGTCCGATGACCGAAACCCGCGGTATGCCTAAAGCCAGTGACAACCGATCCTGGCAAGTTTTGGAAAGACCAACGAGTCGTATCGGCTCACGAGTGGGGTCTCTGAGCGATGCAGCTGCCAGAATCTGAGGAAGGTGACTGTTCAGAACGCTCGGTTGGTCAGAACGAGCAACAAATACCGCCGAGTAAGGTATTGAACTTGAGTTTGTTTGTGGATGGGTCTCGTCAGTCATTGTCTCCTCAATGATCACGCTCTCTTCGTCGGGCTTCTGGGCGACAACGCTCTCCAATGACCGAGTTACAACCGCGAGGCCCACGTCGACAAAAGAGCCAATTTCTGGGGCCGGTGGAACAACTGGCAGATGATCTGCTGATGGTTTTGCGGCTTCTTTGCGCTTTCTCTTTCTCTCTCTACTACCCTTGGAGGGTTTGATATGCTCCAGTCGGTGGTTTCCAATCGGGGCGAGAAGGCTAGCAAGGTTGGTCAGCCTTGAAGACGGCATAGTTGCACATGATTAAGCCCCCGAGCACATCAGGTACAAATGCAGTTGGCAGTTGGCAGTCGGCAGTGGGCATTTGTAGCCGAGTGACTGGATGCCCACAAGGTCCTTCTGGGCAGGTAATGACTCACGTGCACAAAAGTTCTAAAATTGTATCTTGATCTCCCTGCGTAATCAGAGGCCTAGACGCGCAACAGTAAGTTATCATGTGTTTAGGGCGGGGAGGGCAAGCAAACGGGAACAGACCATGAAGCCACTGAATACGGCGTATCGAGCTGAAATACGAGCTTCTTCTTCTCCATGATGCGGTGGGAATCCAATGATGCGCTGCAATGACGTTCTCGGTGAGCAACTCGGTGTGATTTCGGGGGAAAGCGCGGATGTTGATTACCGAGTCTTTCAGATCTTTCAAATGGGCATATGGTACGTGAACTTGCGGCAGGCTGAGAATGTACTTCGAGGCTCGGATCATTGACTGGATCATTGATGGCAAGAAGTTTTTAGGTTGGTGGATCCTCCCCCAACTGACCCAATCTTGCGCCAGTTGCAGGAGTCGTTCCGATAGGCTCTAGCTGAAAGGCACCGACTGTGTAATGTATGTACTTGCTAGGCCCAGAACCTCAACCAAAACGTGTTTCCCACCCTCTCCTTTCAATGATGATAAAATCGTTTGATTCAGATATCAACAATCATCGTTCGTCATCGGATAAGTGTAGCAACTTCAACAACGTTCATTCTTCGCTAGACAATGCTTCGACCTTCGTGGTACCTAGGTTGGGTACATTGTATGCTTCTTTTGACATGACTGCGCCAATCAGCAGACCAGCAAAACCCGATATCAGTGACATGTGTACCTAGTATAGATCAAATCTACAAGATTCAGGCAAATACGGATGGACCACGATGATGGCATTGTTCGCACCGAGCTGTTAGATTTCACCCCGAGGCTTGAAATTTCTTTTTTTTTTTTTTTTCTTTTTTTTGAAAGGCGGGACGTTAGACCCTAGATACATGACATCGGGGATAATCAAGGGTCCTCAAGCTGTATGTTGGCGGCATATTGTTTACACTTATGCATGCAGACGTGGGTTAGCATTTGCTGAGTTATATAATTCTGAGCACATTATGACAATGAGGAGAAAATCATAGATGGCTTTTCTCCTCTACTGAGCGCCTATCAAAGCCCATCACGAGATCTTGACATTGTACCGTTCATCCAAATTCCTCGTCTCCTAGGCAGAAATTGTAAAGATGACCAAAAAAGCATGTGACATACCAAAGTCAAACCATGTGAACATAGACGAAAGCTGTCAAGAAAGATGACCATCCCGCACCGGAGCTGGCCAAGCCCGTGCCAGACCCGAAATCACAAACGAAGTCCCTCTTGTAGGTCCGCAGGAAAAAGCATTCCAATGGCCGTTCTGAATTCATTGACAGAACTTAGATGCGGCACCAACTGAAACCTACAGCTCAGGTGCGAGTTGTGGCAAGCCACCCTTCAGTTGATCGCAAAGTGACAATACACACATAATATGCCTACATGACTTACCCGAGTATGTGTCATGACGGACGCCTTTTGAGTTGCAAGGGGCCCTGTGCTATGCACCGGATTACCTAATATCCACAAGGAGGTGCAGATACTTGTGTAACATACATGTTCTTGTCTAGCCTTGCCACCAATTAGCATTGATGATGTCTTGAATCTACGTAATATTCATTGACAACAGTTGCATGTAGGGCTAGACAAAAAAAAAAAAAAAGGTGTCTACTTAAAAACTTGCCTAGGTGTTTGTGAAAAGTCGACAACGTAGGTAGGAGAGAAGAAGAAGAAGAAGAAGAAGGAGAAGAAGAAGCAGAGGGCAATTCTAGAAACCTTTCAAGGTTCCTAACATTGATGCCCGCTATCTAGACATTATGAGCATTGATGGGCTCAATGTTCCCCTCTACTACAAGCTAATGTAGTGGACAATACGCCCAGGCTGCATCTGCCCAAGCGGTGCCCCAACGGACGTTAGCGGAAAAAGGTGAGTTTGGTACCTTGTACCTTGGGCCTGCACTTAGAAAGCTCCAGGGGTCCCAAGGTTTCATAGCAGCCAAATATTGCGTATCAATTGATCAATGAGAGCCGTCAATGGATTATCGCAGACAGGCAAGGACTTCGATTTTGCCTTTAACCATCCGGACTTTGGCAAGCCGTTCAGACACTCATCCCAAAAGCTTAACGCAAATGATAAAAAGATAGCAAGAGAACATTGGACACTTCACCATTTTGGTCCATCGAATTCCCATTCGTACCTAGATTGCACAGAAGCGTTCTTGGACCGACCAACCAACACAAACATGATAAATAGAGAGCTGCACCCCCATCTGCACAGAGCCGCAAATTTTTCACCTGTGTGAACATTCAAGGTTCCTCTGGCTAGGTATCAAACAGCCCGCTTCTCACACACTGCGACTGCCGTCGCATTGGGTCCTTCCGTCGCACATTCTCCATAAACCCACTGCTCCTGCTCGGACCCGACCCTGGTCAGCCTCAATACTACCAGGTACATACGTAGTGGGCAAGGGCAGATCTGAGTGGCAGATCGCCAAGCGAAGAACAACTCCAGGTTTGGATCTCTTGTGGCTCCAATCCTGTGACTTGTGGCCCCCAAAGCATTGACTCTTCTTTACTTACAGATTTGGCGCAACACATCCATACTACATACACTATTTTGTACTATTCCCAAACGCGCCGCCAGCGCAAGGGGCCAAAGATTATTATCTGAGCTTGACTCCTTTGTTCTACATTTTACACTCCCACCTGGGCCTTACAAGAGGCACGCCGCCAGGCTGGAGACAGCTCTGGGTTCCCGCTAAACATCAGATCTCTCCAGATCCCCACAGTGAGTGCATCTTTATTTTTCTTAGTGCACTCGGCGGCGACCATTTTTGACAGCTCCCGCCAGCCCGCGTTTCCCCCCATCCAGGGCCCCTCTTCTTTTAATGTATTTCACCCCCCCACCTCTAGCGTGATCCAGTCGCGTCCTGCGTCACTGCTTGATTCACCACCAAAAAGTTAAGCTAGAGAGAGCTCCCCTTGATCATCGCTGCAGCTTCAGCCTAGTCTACTTCTACTTGTCACTACTAAGGTAGTAGCCCGCAGCTTTCAAGACGCTTCTGGCACTATCTCTGGTTCAACAAGCATCAAACTATCTGCGAGATTCCCTTCTGCCCGTCTCGATCACCTTGTATCTTTTTTTTCCTTGCAAGCAATCCTCATCGATACTCCAGTTTCACCCCGCACATTCCAGTCAACCCACATGCTAATTCTGGAGCCTGCAAGCCGCCGAGCCTTCTCGCGCGAACGCCTCAAGCTTCGACGGCAACGACGCTCATCCCTTCCTCCCCGTTGCCAGCCAGATGGAACAAGACTCAAGAACAGAGGAGTCGCGAGAACGAGCCGTCTCCTCTGAGCCCAGCTCTACGCGACCTTATCCTTTTGTCGGCGACGGCAACGATTCTGCACGAAAGCGTCGCCGCACCTCCATGGCTGGATCGAGAAGCAGATCCCTAGAGTCACTGCCGTCGCAGCCTCGCACTCGACTGCCGGCCATGTCTGCCAACGATTCCAACATGGCCATAGATACCCCAGAGCAGCCTCCCCCAAGCACGCCGCCCCAATCCGACCTCCCTGCTGAGACACCCCCTGCCGAACCTCACTCTAGTAAGGTTACCATCAACTTACGGAATATTAACAATGTGGACGAGGGGGAACAAGCTCCTCCATCGCCGACCCCTGGACACCTTGATACCGAACATGTCAAGCTCAGCGTGGAACCGTCCGAAATGGAGTCTAGGCATCCATTGCCCACCGGGGCAGAGGTTCAATCCGTGCCTTCTTCCCCATCACCTAGCACAAGCTCAGAAGATCCGGAAATCAATCTGATACAAGATGAAGAGGAGATGGAAGATGAAGGAGAAGAAGAAGACGACGACGATGATGATGTGGAGCTCATTCATGTCCAACCTGTCTCAAACCCGGCAGATATCGGCGGCACATTCATGACGTTTCCCTATCATGATACAAAGGAAAGTCTATGTCAAACTGTCCGCCAGATCACTATCTTCTTTCAACAACCGCATCCACTTGATGAAGTTGTTCAGAAGCTCAGAGACTGGTTCAGGCAGTATTTGGATAACACCACTTCTGACGATCACGTTGCTGAGGGCGCTGCCGTGATTGTTAAGTCGGCAGACGATGTTCGCATGTTCTGGCAACAAATGCCCGAGCTCTTTTTGAATGTCTATTCGCGCAGGTATGTGATCAACAAATCATAACGACTTGCATGTCTTACCTGTGTCACGAGCTAACAACTTCCAGAAATGTCCTTTCCAAGAATGCCACCATTCGGGACCTTGGCACAACTTTCTTCTTACAACTACCACGGCTTTGTGCTCATTTGATCAAGTTGGACCTGCTCCTGCTTGCAGATTCCACCTCGGGCGCGTTCGAGCTGCTTTCACCAGGCCTACTTCACGCCCTTGCTACCATCACCTCTCGCCCGAGTGAGAAATACCAGATACAGAATGGGTACCACGTAGATGCTATACCTGATAGAATTAGGCTTTTGTGCTTGTTCCAGGATGAAATAGCCCGGCAGCATGGCCCTGACTTCAACGATGCAGCCATGGCCGGACTAGTCGCACTGGCCAATATGGCTGCAAACCACCCAAGCGTCCAGCCGAGAAAATTGATGGAGTACTTCAATCAGATTTGTGCTCTCGGCGATTGCATTGTACGGGAATCCGAACACCAACGATATCCGACAATGGCCGCAGCAAGCGGTTCGGAGCTGCGATTGCGGTCCCCGCAAAACACTACCATGGCCTTGACATTGTTTAGAACTGTCTCAACTGCTTTGAGCAATGTGGTTGATAATTCTGCTAATCACTTCGCGGCGGATCTGGCCATGACGACCATGACGTACCTGGCTAATTTGTCAATGGCCGGATTACTGGGATCCCACAAGGCCGCCACAGATGCAATTCTGAATTACCGAAAGGACAACCCAACATTGCCAGGCCTCTACACTGTTGACGCCATTGTGAACAGATGGCGGTTTCAACAACTCAGCAAGATGATCAAGTCTAGTCAAATGCAGTTGCGCGTTGTATCCCTAGGCTTCTTGAGCACTCACCTCGTTTCGGAATGGCAGAGGAGCCAGGAGCCATATCGCGAAGGTGCCATGCCGGACTATTTGCGGCACCTTTCCAAGCTGCTGAGAGATACTGGGCTTATCGAATATCTGCTGGGCCCTACATGTCATCCCGAAATTATTGTGGAAGCATACAACATCATTGGCTTTTTAGCCGTCACCGAGACGTACGAAGCGCGCCACACGGATTTGTTCTGGCAGACTATCACCACCGCTCAGGATCCCAGGATCTTGGAGGCGCTCGTCAAGATGATGACAAGAACCGCGAGCCATTTCGGACGAGAGCCTCTGGCACATCTCATAGGAAAGATGCAGGGACTCCCTGTCGAGGCCTTCAATTCACACATGCGAGAACTTTTGGAGACCATTATCAAGACAGCCACACAAAAATCAACCGATGCCATCTCCAGCATTACCAAATGGTGTTTGCGGTTGATCCAAGAGTCCTCGGTTCTCAACTCGCAAGGAATCTCGGAGCATATGGACGTGTTCGACTTTGCTTCCATGAAGCTAATGGAACTTGTGCAGCTCAGTCCAGCCTCAGATCTTCTGCGACAGGATTTGCGAACAGAGTGTCTTCGCGATATCTCATCGAGGAGCTCTAGCACTGCCGGAAGTCTAAATGTCCTATTCCGCCTCATCCGACCCGGTCTCGATCGCGAGCTTGCTAATCTTGTTGCGGAGCACGAGTTCCCGCGGTTGCTTGCAGAAGATCTGGAAACTACTATTTCCATCGCACGTGCGCATGGCACCAATTCGGTTTATGCTACCGTCTTGGGTAATGCGCGCCGCTACTTGATTGAGCAAGTTATTGCGAGACATGGCAGTGCAATTGACCGCATATACGTGGAACAGTTTTGGCATCTGCTCGTTGGTGAGAAAGCGTTATCTCACAATGACAGGGTGGTGGGCTGGCAGTCTCTGAACGTTGCGCAGGGATCAATCACCTCT
Organism: Pestalotiopsis fici W106-1; assembly: GCF_000516985.1. NCBI lineage: Eukaryota > Fungi > Ascomycota > Sordariomycetes > Amphisphaeriales > Sporocadaceae > Pestalotiopsis > Pestalotiopsis fici. The sequence goes on from NW_006917099.1 coordinate 950,283, forward strand.
GAAAACGCTTTTCTGAAGCAGTGTTTGAAAGAGCATCTTCCGCGTCTATCTCCTCTTTTGTACTGTCCTGGCACGCTACAATTTTTGCGCGGGATCCTGGTCCCAATCGCAGAAAATGCGACAGATACAGCTCTGGAGAAGGAACTCAGTGACAACGCCGGCGCCGTCGGACTTTTGTGGCAAATGATTCTTACTGCTTTGCCCCAGACGATCGAAGCGGACGCAATTCATGTCCTCGTAAACGATATTTATGTCAAGGGCAAGGGAATCAACTCGTTCCCATTGGATCGAGCACGCAAAGTACACCTTGCGCTCGTAGAAAGATGCTTCAACCAGATGGAAGACGCTGCCAAGGAACTACTCTCAAGCGATGCAGCAAACGCCAAGGACCATGATGACATGACTGTGTCTAATGATGACCATAGCTTATACATTCAGGAGCTCAAATTTACAAGGTCGCTTCTCGTCCTTCGCGAGTTTGTCGCAGTCCTGCAGAACGGGTCTCATCATTTCGCAGCCCCGGACCTTCGACCGCTGATGCTGCAATCTCCCAGTATTGTTGAGGGCGCATCTGCAGAACTCAAGGTCCAATCGTTTGATGGAACTCGACAGACAGACATGAAGCCCCTTGCAATTGGCAAACAGAATACAGCTGCTTCTTTACTTGCCAGCATACGGGAGGTCACTGGCTTCAGTAACTACCGCATCTTCTACCGCGGAAAGTTACTGACGCCGACGGAAGATCAGATCTGCAAGTCTCTCGAAGACCTCAACATCCACCACGGTCTTCTCTTGGTGAAGAAAGAGTCCGATAATGCGTCCACACCTACCAATATCAAACCAGGTGCTTCTCCATTGGAGATCGAGATTTTGGGCCATTTCCGGGCCTTGTGGAACTATTTGAGCATGGAGGAGAAGATCGCCAAAGAGGTGAGCTTGTCCTCCATTCCTACCACTATGTTTCATTACTGACTAGCGTTCCTTAGATTTACCATTTTCTGGTCAAGCTTCCGGCAGATGGGTCGGTTCTAGAGGCTTTGGAGGATCCAGCTACATCGCATTTGGATGTTTTCCCCCTGGGAGAGCCTTTCAAGTGCTTATACACAATCCATGCCTTGCGTGAATACCTGAACACGCGGCGTCTAAGGTCTCTGGCGATTCACGCAAAAGGTACAGAGAATGACAGCAGTGAGATACCAGGCCAAAAGGAAAGTCTTTTGAAGACAATGTCACTGGTTGTTGCCGCGATTGAGGACCCTCAAGTCATCAATGGCTGTCCAAATGAATCGCTGCGATGCGAGTTGAATTTTCGTCTCCTGGATACTTTTGTCCAGCTATTGACTGGTATGTTTTCCCTTGACGCGTTACCTGTGATCATTTCTCACACAGCCACAGGCTTGGATGATGTGCGCATGGTTGAACATTTCCTTACAAGGAAACTTCATGACCGGCTGGCGGCCCTGCTATCCGAGGCTTCCGCAGCGCAACATGCTCAGTATGCTGTAGAAGCCATCAATCGCGCGCTGAATGCTTTGCTTCAATGCTGTTCGCTCAGCGAGTCATTCTGGGGATTGTTTTGTGAAAGTTCAACAAGCAAAAAACTCATCCAGGACCTTCTTCTTCGCGATGTTCGACCAGTCGTACGGAAGGGCACAGAAAAGGTCATCAGGGCTAAGTGCTCCTTCACTCGGGCAGGCTCTAGCACCTCGGCGCTGGAATTTACCGAAATATTCTGGCCTTTCATATTCGAACTGCTGCCTCAGGCCGCGCTTCAGCCAACCCAATCCGAAGAAGTTTTTTCTCTTCTGTCATTGCTGGTCGACATACTGTTCCAGGCTAAATCTGCGGTGCTAAACATCGAGGCATACTTGACACAATGCATCCAGCTAATCTTTGCCCATTCAAGCACCGAGGTCATCACAAATCCAGATAGAGTGGACATGGTCGCTTATGGAATATTGAAGTTGTTGCATTACGGCGTCAAATGCTTTGACCAGAGTGGGAGCATAGCATTCCCTCCCACTTTCGCCCGCAAGCTTCTCACGGTGCATATTTTCCCCGGCCTACGCTCGAAAGACACCAAAGCTCCCCGAGTCTTCTTGACACAGGAAAATCGAATATTGCTATTCGAAATTCTCTATCAACTTGTCAAAGATAGCAGGGAGCAACAGCGTATCATGCTTCAAACATTGGGCATGTTGGTGGAATACAACCCAGAAGAGCCTAGTAATCCTTACTTGTACGATCTCCCACAAGGATTTGATCGGATGAGGGCTATCAGGACTCCAGGTGGCCATGCAGGACTCAGAAACCTGTCTAACACTTGCTACCTGAACTCATTGTTCACGCAGCTATTCATGAACGTACATTTCAGACGATTCATGTTGCAAGTGCCATGTACAGGCCGCGATCATCATCTTCTGCAATATACGCAGACGCTGTTCGCAGAACTTCAAGACAGCATACGTAGATCGATTGATCCCACAATGTGTGTTCAGCAAATCATGAACTACGACGACACACCCATCGATATTCACACCCAAATGGACGTTGATGAGTTCTACAACCTCTTATTTGACAGATGGGAGTCGCAGATGCCAACAGACCGCGCCAAAGCGGACCTACGATCAATATATGGTGGTCAACTCGTGCAACAAGTCAAATCCAAGGAATGCGAACACATCTCGGAGCGAACCGAACCATTCTCTGCAATTCAATGCGATGTCAAAGGCATATCCAGTCTACAGGAAAGTCTGCAGGCCTATGTGGATGGCGAAGTTATGGAAGGGGACAACAAGTATAAGTGTGGGAGTTGCGATCGCCACGTTGATGCTGTGAAACGAGCTTGCCTCAAAGAAATTCCTGACCATTTGATCTTCCACTTGAAGAGGTTCGGTTTCGATCTCAGAACTCTGCAGCGCAGCAAGATTAACGATCACTTTGAATTTCCCACCGAGATCGATTTGAGCCCTTTCACGGTTGAGCATCTGAATGACACTTCCAGCGAAACCACGCCTGATGTTTTCGAACTTGTCGGTGTTTTGGTTCATTCGGGAACTGCCGAGTCTGGCCACTATTATTCCTACATTCGCGAGCGACCAACCTCTGATGGCACACAGCCGTGGTTTGAGTTCAACGACGACAACGTGACTGCCTGGGACCCGGTGAATCTCGCAAATTCATGCTTTGGCGGCAGAGATAACTCTTCTCGATTTGACGGCGGACTCGGATTCGAGAAGGGATACAGTGCATACATGCTCTTCTACCAAAGGGCTTCTACCCTCATGAAAGACCACGCAGACCTTCAAAACAGTGGTCAAAGCCACCCCGTTCGGATCGAGCCTCGGAATCCCATCGCAGATCTAATCAATGAAGACAACCGGGACATCATTCACCGCTATTGTACCAATGATAACTCCACAATCAAGTTTGCGCAGATGCTACTCGATCGTACATGGGAGCATACCTGTTCCCGTGACCACAAGACCGAAGATCTGGCAATGCAAGTGGCATTGGGTCACCTGGATCAGATTGCAGCTCGCGCTCAGGACACTCCAGATTTCCTGCCACTTTTCTCACAGATACGCCAGGCGTGCGAGAAATGTGTCAGCTGTTGTCTTGCTTTCTTTGATTTCTTCAAGGTCAGAACAGAGGCACTTCGTATGCTCCTCGTGAAGAATGCCTCCCCCATTGTCCGGCAATCCACTGGGGATCTCTTCATATACGTTTTGAAGACAATCAAAGATGCGTGCTCCGAGGAGTATAACCCGCCGGACGCAGATACCGAGGATGAAGACCTGGCTATACACGAAGCCCGACCATGCATCCTCACAGACGCTGTGAGTATTTTCAATACTCTTTGGGATTCATTCCACACGAGTCTTCGCGCGTGGCCCGAGTTCTTTGGAACCATGGCCAGATTTGCGTCAATGTCGAAACTGGAGGGGGCTGCTCTTCTCGAAGAAGGCTATCTTGCCAAACTTTTCTTCATCATCATCGCAGATGCCACAGAGCAAGAGCTTGCTGCACAGTATATGCGGCTAGCTTCGACTTTGGGTCGGAGACCGCGGCCACCCAACTACGAAGCCATTATCAGTCTCATTGACATTCTCATGAACCTTTTGGACAGTGATTTGGCAAATCAGATCATCATGGAGACTTCAAGCGGCCGCTTGCAAGTGGCTCTGGACGAGCAGCCGCTTCCGTACACGGTCGAGGAGGTTAATCAACTCCACAGAGAAAAGCCGGACACTCGTACGCGTAACAGCCTCTTGGTCGATAAACTTGTACTATTGAACCAGAATCCCGTGTCTACAGAATCCATACTCCGCAAAATCCTGGAGCTTGGCCACGAGATGGACGAAAAGGTCTTCATGACTCTCGTAGAAGGCTTCAACAACAGTTGGCAGCAGCAAGACCCACCAACGACTCCAACGACTCCCCTTTATCTTCAAGGTATCCTATTCTACTTGCGATGGAGCCAAAGTGAAGACCGTGCCCAAGGGTTGATCAGGCATGTCTGCGACCAGTGTCGGACACTGGCCCCTGCTACCGATGGAATGGCCTTTTTCAACTTCTTTAGACTGGTCTTTCAAGTACCGAGACGACCGGGAGAGGACACCAATTTCAGTCCGGTGCAAACCTCCGCCCTGAATCTCTTGCAGTCTTGGGCACCGACCCTTCTTGGGTTTGCCGATCTGAATGTACGTTTGGAAACGGACCTGATGTTGAAGCATATGCTTTGGTCATGGTTGGACAACTATAATGACCACAACAGCGAAGGCGGTATTTCTGAGGCAGCCCGCGCTCGTGTCAAATTCTGCAAGATGCTCACGGTTTCATGTTTGACCTATCTGAACAACAGGTATGTTTCAAGCAGTCTGCAGGCGCCTAGGGGAGCGATTGCCACTCTGCTAGAGCATATTGATCGGGGCGAGGGCTATTTTACGCCGACCTATAATGGAATTGCCACTCGATGCAACGCGGATTACGAGAGGCTGAAGCCAGGTATGTCACCCTCCCCCATTAAGATAAAATGACTGCTAATGCTTGGGATAGTGCGAATGGAACTTGACCGTCTGGCGGTTGATGAGATCGAGGAGGAGGCTTCTGGTGAGTAAACTGAGTCCGTCTGACACCCTGGAAGGAGTGCTTGACTGACAAGATCAAGATTGGGAGAATTCAGTCGGATCGTCGGAGCCGATGGACGTGGCAGATATGCAAATAGCTGCCGAGCCCAACGGCACTGGAGGATCGACAGGGCACCTGGTACTCTGATTGAGGCCAAGATAGCCGTCTGGGGTCACTCGAAAGCGTGTCCATTACAAACAATTTGTGCTTGCCTGGACGAGCACGCGGCGTGTTCTTTTTGTTTTACTGATGCGAGCGGGCGAGAAAAGATGATTTCAATTCTTCTTTCAGCATGGTTCAATGCATAGCATAGGCGTGAGAGGCGTCGGACATGGAAATGGAAGATACTCCGCAAAGGTTGGGTTCTTGATTCCCCACGTCTTTACTGTTTCAGTTCATCTGAACGAGAAAAGACTAGTATGATTTTGAATTGCATTCGTTTGTGTCATGGCATGGGAAGAATTACGAAATTATGATTTGGAGGGAGAGGGTGATGACGAGATCTGCTGAATCAGTCAGGCCTAGTGTCCGCCCGCGCTTGGTACAAGTTAGAGTAAGATCCAGCAATAGACTCGATCGCGACCACCTTGAGAGTAGTCTAATAATGTAAGACTTTGTGTTTATGCTGAACGGTATTGGGTGGCAAAAAAACTTGCCTATCCTCATGAGCAAAGTCGACTAATTGACTACCTGCTAGATGGGCAATTGGGTGAAATTACCCATTCGCAAAGGAAGAATGTTCACATTACAAGACTCGTCGGTTTTTCGGCATGTCTAGCCAAGATGATAACGATGCTTTGATCATTGTGTGATGAATCTATTCTTGGGGTAGATAGAACTGACTTTGAGAGGACATAGGCGTCCATGACGGGGCCGGGCATTATCACATCTTGGCAAAGGTAGTTGGCAAGTGTGTATTTGTCCAATCACCGACCCTGCGCGTGTACTAGCGACAAGGAGTCCTTCTCTTGGACGAGAAATTCGTCATGTCGGTCGGGTCTTTTCAGCTTGTCCGAGTTTCATGGTCTTGCTGTTCTTTTTCTTTCTTTCTATTTTAATCACTATTTCCTTTGGGTCTTCGTTGCGGTAAAAAAAGGGAGAGAAAATGTACAAACACAGACCCGTGAGGAATGCAGCGTTATAAAAATATCCAGCTGCATGCCGGTAGTGGGATACGACGAGATCTGACTGGAGTAGAGGGTGACAAGACCAACATGCAGGGACGGGACGGGGAAAAATGTGATTGTATGGTTGCGTTGAAATGTTGTTGGTGTGCCTCGCGCTTATAGGGAGGGGGTGGAACGGCACGAGGGATGGGGATAGTGGATCAGCCTTTTTTTTTTTTTTTTTTTTAGGAAAGTTTTGTTTGTTCCTTGGCCGACTCTTTGGCCTACCAAGTACTTGGGAGTATCAAGCGAACCCAAAGTAGATCTCGACGTCTTCCGGAAAGAGTGTAGCGAGTGATTACACAGTATGTGTGTGTGAATGTGACGAGATTTGTCTGCCGGGCGCTCGGTAGATCTATTACTTGGTATCTATATCAAAAGTGGGTTGGAACGAGCGAGTTCCTACCGTGTAATATCCAGAGTAGCAGAGCAGATATGTATTAGCAGGGGTAGTCATGCCGGTTCCCAAGGTGTGATGCTGCTATTCTTGGGACCTCTAACCGCCGAGACCAATGCGGGGTGGCTGGCCAAACAGAGCTTACGCAGTGAGCAAGGATGGTTTCGGTGGAGAGGCTCTTGGACTCTGTCCATGGTCATTCGTTGATCGAATGGAAAAACACAAAAAGTAGTAAGATGCGGAAAGAAAAAAGGGGGGGAATGATACTTGAGGTTGCATTTTGTTTGTGAGGGTGAAGGAATTGAGGAGAGTGGCCTTGTCATCATTATCGTGGCTGATGTAATGCAGTGTGTCAAGGTCTTGATGCTGTGGCTACTACTGCTACTACTGACAGCAAGGAGAACCCGATCAAGACAGACTGGATTTGACATGGACAGCCAAGCAATCAAGATGACGACATTTTGACATTCTGTCTGCATGATTCCTCTGTGTGTAGTGGTTGATATGAGACGTATACAATAAAGACGTCACTCGAGTATAAATTGGGAATGTTCTGCAGTAATGGCACGCCAACGCTATGTCTTTTCCAGTGATGTATAACGGTCGCGTTATCGGTCATTGGTCTACTACTTTGGAATCTCGAGTGTGTGATTTGTTTAAAAGGTTTAAAGCATAAAGTGTAATAAAAGGAGAGGAATTAAGACGACCGTTACAGCATGTCAACGATAGAGAGAGAGAGAAGAGAGACACACACACATGGCGGAGAAATCCGATGCAATCAATCAACAACAACTCTAAGAATCAAGACGCCAAGCCCAACTAGGGCCAAGCCACCCAACCCTGTTTTGGCCAACCCAAGCCACGCACGCACTCATTTGGCCCCTGTCACACATCATGGCTAGACCCGCAGGAACCCGCAGCCACTGGAACGCAGCTACGAGAGACGTTCGTCACCAAAGATTTCATGAAACATGGCTTAGTTGGGGACAACATCCATAGCGCCCAGAGGAGGAGGAGCCCGGCCGGAGCTAGGCGGATCAACCGAGGTGAAGAGCTAATCTATAGTCTATTTTCTTTTACCGACTCTTTTACAGAGAAAACACTAGAACCCACGCATTTGGTTGGTGGTCAGATAATCATCCTCTACACGTCCCAACTCCACATTCCCATCCCACCCCCACAGACAGGAACAGACCAGCAAGTCTGAATCAAACCACTGCTTTGGTTAGCATCCTTGTTGGATAATGATGAGCCAGTCGGTCCGCCCTTTCTTCCTTCTCTTGCTTTCCTTGGCCTCGTTTTCCCGTTTCACGTCACGGGTTTCTACTGCTCTTGTGTGGAATAAAGTTGGTACAGTTTTGAGTTTGCATGCAAAAGAACAGACGATGGGGTTTACATGCGACTTCTTGCACTCTACCTAGTAGTGTCTTTTTTTCATTTCGGGCATAGTTGAGACCGTGTTGCATACATAGCCGCCCATGAATGTTATAATGCACATCCTATGGTCTAATCTGTAGTCCCCTTCCGTCTTTTGGAGCAGAAGCCCTGGATAGCACTCTGGAGAGTCCCCACCAAATATACACGCAGCTTGCCCGTTTCCAATGCATCTGGATTAGATTAGCACATCCTCAAAACCCCCTGCATGATTCCTGAAAGGGAAAGATGCCCTGTCGCCCGATTAATCTATCTCTGTCATTGTTTCGAAAAAAAGTTCAGACGACACATCCAGGCTCCCCCCCTGGCCACTTTGTCGATCTGAAACATTCCGTTTTTGGTCATGCAGGTCGGTGATCATTTGGCTGTCTCTCTGCAGGTGGTTCGGTCCCGCTTGCTTCTGTATGGGTAGGATATATTTATATTGCCTGCATGCATCATCATCACAATGCTACCCTTTGCACAGCTTCTTCTATATCTATTCTGCAAATCGGCCCCCGTTTTCTCTTCTATATTTTCTCATCTAATAAACTTTTCTTGTTGTTGTTTAGACTTACTTTTCTCTTCTCGATATAGTAGATCTATACTCAGCCTCAATCGTCAACACACTCTTTGCATATTCCAACGTTCCAATTCGGGGCACTGAGTCGCCGAGGACTGATTCACTTCTGTTCTCTTTCTGCATTGTCACTTGCCTTGCATTACTTCGCCTTCTTTCTATTCTCGTCCTGGTGACACACAAACGCGGGGGGCATTGCAAAGAAAAATCAAAACCACAGCAACAATGTCTTCACTCCTGAAGCAGCGGATATCGTCGCCACTCGAGGCTGGCCCCTCTATTCTAGACTCGCAAAGCATTCCGACACACCTCACCGAAGCCCTCGAGTATGCCTCCAAGAGGCTGTCACGCAAGGCCATTCACATCACTCTCATTGTTGTCCGCAAGGACCACCAGCTCCCATCATCGACGCTGCCATGTGCTACACCACCGGCCTCGCCCGAGTTCTCCTGGTCGTCTGGTCCCCTGTCGCCCACACGCCTCACATCGCAAGTAGCTGGACTCAAGCAGCTGGTGCGCCGCGGAACGGGTGGATCTGTCAGCTCGACCTCTACAGCTTCTTCTTCCAATACATCTGAGGCCTCTTTCACAAGGGGCGCAGTCACATCGCCGAGTTTTGCTTCAACACCCGCGACTCCATGCACACCCGCCACGCCCTACTCGGCGACCACTTGTACATCCACCTCGTCGTCATCGTCGGCATCATCGACGGCATCCGCTGGTGGCCCAAACCCTTTTGGTGTCCGTCTCATCCACGCAACACCCCTCTCATCCAGAGAGGAATACCACCTACGCCGCGCCATCACCAAGGCCGAGCGCAAGTTCCAAACCGGCACGGGCTTTCTTCCCCCGCCTTCTTCGGCGTCATCATGTGGCCTGAACCGCGACCTGGTCCGACGGTGTCTGCGCCAGAACGAGGTCCTCTTCTCCGCCGAGGGCCTGACCCTACTGGGTCTTGACCGTTTGTACGCCTTCAAGTCGGCCTTGGCGGCATACGCGCGCACGACGCTGCTGAGACGAGGCGTGGCTCCTACGGCCCAGCAAAAGGCAGAACGCGAGGCCCGCATTGAAGACGCCGTCGACGAGCTGCGCCGTCTGGTGCTGTCCCGCGGCGGCCGCCGGCTGGAGCGCAGCGAGCTGTACAGCTGCTACGCGTGGATCGGCGTCAGCGCCGGTGCCCTCGGCGACGTCGAACGCATGTACCGCCGAGCGTATGGAGGTGTGCAGCAGATTGGGGCCTTTGACGAGGACGTCATGCCGCCGCCCGCTACACCTGCGCACAAGATTACAGTTCACCTCGACAACAGCAGCAGCAGCAGTCACGAGGATGACAACCGCACCGAGTGGCCGCTCAAGATGAGCGTGGCCAAGCCCCAGAGCATCCCCGTCGGAGTCGTCAAGATTGGCAAGCCGCCGACACCCAAGGCCCATACCCCGGTCCTGAAGCTCAAGACCTCGTTTGACACTTCGTCATCGGCAACCATGCAAAAGCCAAGCGTCGTGATCCGACCCATTGCTGTCAAGGCCAACAAGGAAAAGTCCATGGCTGGAGTTACCGAGCTCGCCATTAAGATTGACGCACTCTCCGACGACGAAGGCGACAACGATGACAAGGACCGCCACAACAACGAAGGAGACGTGACTGCCCGACCTATAGCTTCGGGCATATCTTTCTGGAACGGCATTGACGAGCTGCTTGCGCCCCAGCAGCAGCAGCAGCAGCAGCAGCAGCAGCAGCAGCAGCAGCAGCAGCAGCAGCAGCGCGGTCATGGCTCAGGAGGACACCAGGCCGCCTCAGAGTCGGTCGCCATGTCACCCGTCATTCAGAGGCTGCGCGCCAGCCAACAGCGCATCGGACCCGCCACGCCCAATGGCTACGATGACATTTCGCCCATCACCCGCGGCGAGTGGGGATTCCTCTTCACCGGCAAGGGCTGGACTGGTGGTCGGACGGCTGCCGTGGAGACTTGTTAGAGAAACGAATGTTATGCCACCATAAAAAAAAAAAATTCATACACATATGGAACGACACTTGTATATATATATGATCATGGAGTCAAAACGGAGCGAAACCAAGAGCAATCTTGTCCCTTGTTTGTTTGGTCTTTTTCTGTTTTAGCATTTTCAGGAGCGAAACTGTATTTTAGTATACCACTTTTTAGCATGAGACAGCGTTTGAAAAGAAATCCTTGATAACTCATTATATTCTGAAATCTCTCTTCTATGCTTTCCGTGCCGTTTTCCTTCGGGCCCGCGAGTTCACATGTCTCAGTGAGGCCGCGGTTTCTTGCAGCAGGGCACTGAACCCATACGGTAAACAACGGCCAAGCCAGGCACTAGCATTTGACTCAACAGTATACAAGAGTACAGGGCTGAGGATTGGGGTGCCTTGAATCCTTATTCTCTATACAAAGAACTCGACATGAGTTAGGCTTCATCTCTTCCCCCTACAGTCGGTTGGTGTCATCCCAATCCCATTCCATATTGGCAGCGTTCTCTCATCTGTGCTCGGTGGTGCAAATGACCACAGATACTTGCCCTCTTGTGCCGACCACAGTTGGAAAAAGCTATCAGTAGACACCTTCATCCACCCAAAGTAGTATTGAGGGCCGACGCGTATGTTTCCCTTGTGCTTCTCTGGTTCGTAGTCGAGCTCCACCATCTTGATCCACGGAGCAGCAGCACAAGAGCCGCCAGTTGGAGTTGGAGTCTGGGCCGCCGCCGCCGCCGCCACTGACTCCAGCACCTCGTCGTCGACGTACAGGAAGACGCCTTGCCGTGTCGTCAAGGTGCCGTCGAGGAGCCACTCGTCCTCGGTCGGCAGCGGGTCGGTTTCTTTGATTATTTCCCGTACGCGGTCCATGGACGCGCCTTGCAGAGTGCTCTGGTCCTCCTTGGTATCAAGTGTGAGCAGCGACAAGAATTCTTCGCATCTCTGCGTCTCCTCGTCCGAGTAGCGGGACGGGTTCCCCCCGCGGGGGATCCGGAGGCTGAGCACGTCTCTCCGAACCTCGGTACGGATGGCCTCGAGAAGTAGCCGCCAGGGCTCGTCGGTCGCCGCGCCGTAGGCGGTCCTGTAAACGGCATAGCCCCAGGCTGGAGGATCGTGCACCTCTGCTCTGATAATGTACCCGTTGAGCTCAGACATTGTATTGTCCGTTTCGTGCCGCTTACCACAACGCGCGCAAAAGCTGGATTGGCACGATGGGGAAATGTTTATGAGTTGAGCACCAGATTGATAGAATTGGACGGTGGGAATTGCAAATAATTCATGCAAGAGCTCTTGTAGTAATAAACTCGAGCACCGCCGCAGATGCACATGAAGGGCAACACAGTGCGGAAAATGAGAACGCGGTATGGACTTGTAGCGCATCCATGGATGTGCCTTGCCATTGATGGCTCACTTGATACGACTGTAAGATACAGACACTTCAAAAAATCGTCTGTATAATTATTGAAGCTTGCTTATCTTGCGAGATGCGCAGGTTCAGCCTCTTTTTACGACATGAATTTATGGCTGCACAATTGAAAGCGTTGGATATGCATGTGGTGTCGTGATAAGATCATGATATCATTATCCCTGCCAACGTTGTTGGATGCCTGCTGGATGCCCGTTGGTTCCTGCTGGTTTGCGTTGGTCAAAAAGCAGTTTACGCGCCCTTGTGCAGTAATTCTTTGCTGAGATTGACTCATCTCCTATCAAAAACTGCATGACTTCAAGTATCGCATTTCAATGACGGTGCTTAATTATGTTCCTTACCGGAAGCGACAAAGATGGTCGCCAGCAAGGAAGAGTACCCCCATAGCAGAGTCTCTGCTCAGGCGCCTGAAGCACCTCCGCCACCAGTCTTCCTCTGCGAAATCTATCCATCCACAGACTCAATCTCCGCTTTTCGCCTTGCTGCCAACCGAGTTGCGCCTAGAAATCTTCAGCCTCGTGTTAGTTCATCCACAAGAGATAGAACTTGGAAGGCTGTTTGAGTTAGAACCCAGCTTGGAACCCCCGAGCCGCCGCATCAGTCTGCTCTTGACCTGTTCCCGTACACATGCCGAGGCCCTTCCCATTCTGTACAGCATCAACGAATTCGTTGTGTGTCAACCAGACTACGTTTCGATGCTTGCTGCCACCGAGGGAGCGCCGTTCATCAGGAAAATAAAGTACACACACTATACACCCGGGACTGATCGGCCACCATGCCGAGATGAGGATGAGAGGAGGGGGTTGTGGCGGCGATATGTACCCAGGAGAGGCAAGACGGAGCTCGAGGATTGGTTCGAAATGTGGGAATCGTTCAAAAAGATGGAGCAGCTGGAATGGGTGCGTGTCGAAATATACACGCATCCGCTTCGAGGGGATAACTGGCAGAAGCGGGAGAAGGAACTCCTGATGCCGGCGGGCTCTGTACTGAAAGATGGAGCCCACGGCGAGCTTTTCGTGACCTGGCAACAAGATGACACCCCGGGCATGACGTTGGAAGATATGCTAAAGGGGTGGGTGATCACACGTGAAGTAACAGACTGGCGCACGTACTTGTAAGAATAACGCTCGCGTAGGGAGTAATTTTGTCAAAACAACGGTCCATCGGTTCGTATCATATCATCTACTAAACTGTTTCCATCCTTTCTTTGGGATTGAAAATGGTGTAATAAGTGTGTTATGTGTCGTACCAGACCACTGTACTAGCTGAACAAAATGTGAAGCTCCACACTAGGAACTAGCCTAATAGTGGTTATATGGTACGGCGCAATATTATGCTATCAGAGTTTCTGTATCCTCATGTTGCCTTCAAGACCTCACCTAAGCCGATATGTAAAGGAGGAATTCAAAACGAAATAATCGAAAAGATATCCAAAGATATTTAAGTTAAATTTTGATTTATAAGAAAAAGGTTCTAAAAAGCGAATTATATACCTACGCAAGTGATCTGCGGTGGGTACTAACTACGTCAGTACGATTCTATAGGACAGAAAGGGTCGTACTCCCAAGAGTTATTAGACCCGCAATTCGGCTAAAAGTTCATTAATCGAAAATCAATAATAGTTATGTCCCTTTGAATAACGTACACATATCCAACGAAGACTGTAGCCGGAGTCGAAAGTTACGGGTGCCGCGGGCCTTGGCAAACCACAACCGAAAGTTGCGGGTGCCGCGGGCCCTGGCAAATCACAACCGAAAGTCGCGGGTGCCGCGGCGCGTAAATCGTTGACACTGACCAAGGGGCTTGTTATTGGCGAATTCTCTTCCGTATTGTTACCGTTACCGATTCGTACACGATAGCGTCGATAGTATGCAATTGATTGCGAAGATTCCGAAGAGCCAAAGTCGTCTTTCCCGAGGTTTGACGCTTTCGAAGACGTCTCCTCACCAGGACTTCTTTCTAGATTCACTCTCGCCTTGAGCTTTCGTCCTGTGATTGAGAAAATTACCCCACAAGATTTGCTAGAATTCCATTAGAAACTGAAAGGGGAACGACACAGAATTGAGCCCATTACCATTCTGTCCTTTGATTCCAAGATAGGGAGGCTTCCTTGCCGCACAGCGGGCACATTTCACCTCTTAAGGTATCAAGGATCACTGCGCTCATCTCTACTTTCTGTCCAGGTCGAAAGCATTGTTCCCACGGGCGACTCAGATCAATATCATGACATCTGGCTGTGTCAGTGAATACAAACGACTGGTCGCTACGTGGAATGCCTGATCGATCCATATTTGACCGTATGACGTAAAAGAACAACTGTTATATCGTGATATCAATAATGCGCGAACATAGCCTTCTTTTATGGTGTGGCAAGTAGGTAGTGACCTTACACTGAGCGAGGTTATGGTCTCAAGATGGAAGGGCCGTTGGAATCCCAAAGCGTCTACCAAGTACACTGGTTGTTGATTGAGTACTTGGCCGGGAATCTGTCGAACGATATGCTGAAGTTCCATAACAGCAGCAAATATCCTGAAATCCATACGCCTGAGAAATATTGTTAGTAACAAAACTCCTTATGCTAAGAGGGAGTAACGAAGGGAAGACTTACATAGCACATGTGACTTTCTCCAGTATCCTGCAGAATGTTAGCTCCGACTTGAAAGACTATCTATATCAGACTTACCCTTCCATTTGTGTGAACATCGTCCTAAGATGCCCCATGTATTGATTCGAGACGCGCTGAATGAGTGACACAAGGGTTTGGTGTTTTGTGTCGCGGCTCTGATTCTCAATCTGTTCGCTTTTTCTACAAAGGCGAGTCAGCTACTTGCTCGTTACTTCTGAAATGGCCAAGAATAGTCACAATTTGACCGCCGACATGATGATATTCAAAGCTTGGGTGTGACCCAGCAAGTCAATCTTCAACCTGTCGATGTCATTCTGTTTGCAAAGGGCCCACTTGATCTTCATCCAAGTTTCTCTTGCTTTCAACGTCGAGGGCCTAGTGATGTGCGGCTGGTAGTTGCGCGCCGTGGCCCAAAAGTCATCAATGGTTCTTTGACATTCAAGCGCGGTGCGAGCGAGAGCAGTATGCTCGGCATACATGGACTCGTGCAGCTGAATGTCTTTGACTTGTATCAAGGCCGTCTCAAGGGAGAATAGCAGCCGTATCAAGTCACGAAACCTCTGACTCGTTTGACCGCTCGCTTGAACCGCGTCAATCACTGTCCCCACGAGCTCAATTGCCGCGACAAAATCGCCAACTGAAAACCCAAACGGGACCGTCATGTTGATGGTCTTTGTCAGGGGCGCATCGATCCGAGTTGAAGTTAGACAATGAAAATAAACCCATTAGGAATTCTTGGGGTACCTTGGGAGCTTTCATCCGTATGCAAAGCGGGGTTTCTACCATTGAAAGCATTCAGCCCAGCAGCGTCGTATGAGTGGCAGTGTCAGTATTTCTCACCAATCATGTTGGAGCTTGGGCAATACTTCATTTGTCATGCAGGAGAACTCCGCCGCCCCAACACAGAGACTTGTGCTTGGAAGTATTTGTCTTGGTGCTCAGCCTCTTTTGCGAGAAGTCTTGCGATCACCTGCACATGTATCTTGTGATACCTTTCCAACAGCCTGCGGATTAGATCCAGTGAGGGTGCATTGTCATCGATGCAGATTAGTATGTGGACAGGGAGCTCGTGCCAAGGCATACATTCGAAAGCCGCTGTCCGCACATCTTTCAGTAATTGGACGCGATTGCACTTCCAACACCAAAGGGTAGCAAATTGCGGATTGTTTAGAAGTCTAGGATTTTATAACAATGATTTCATGAAACACACTCTTTATGATATAAATACTGGCTTATCACCATAGATAACCATCGACGAATATTCCAGTTAAATAACAATAAGTTTCGAGCCGCTCATAAGATGCCCAAAGAAAACATCCACCTGCGAGGATAAGACGGGCTTAAACCGAAGTGCCTTGAAATTGAAAGTGATTGCAGCATTTATGTCTATCTTTATAATCATTTGGCCCAATCACGCTTGCGTAATAAGGGGGACGTTACCCCTTCCCCTTATAAAGCTCTACAAACTTCAGGTCGCCATTATTCTTGTTGTATCCGGCAAACGTGTGCTGACTGCACACAGAAAACCCGGAGTGTTCCAGAACAGCCAAGCAATCTAAATATTTACGATGACGCCTCCCATTCGCGATGAAGGAGTCTCTACTCGCAACAAGTCTGGGCCATCTATCGGCGTCAGGATTGCCGGCTGATAACCCAAAGCTTTCGATGATTCCCATAACGAACTCGTCACCCATGTCGATATTCCCATGAAATCTGAACCAGCCCTGAGAAACATGGATGGACTTAGTTGCGTTGTCTATCCAGAACGGCTCTGGCTTCAACCACTCGTTACCCAATTCTTGGTCATGCCTCAGGACTGCTACGGTCGTTCTATCTCTGTGAACAGGGTTGAGACGGCAGAACTCAACAATATTGACGGGCTCTTCGAACGCATCACCTTCCCATAGAATTGCAATCTCGTCTTCGCCCCAGAATGTGATATTCAAACACAGCATGTCTGGCGGAATACCCTGCGAATCGAAGAATTGTGAATCAAGCTCATTCCCGAGAATGCGGTGCAGCGCATATTTTCCGGTCGCAGTGTCCCACGTCTGGAAGATGAGAATTCTGTCGCCATCATCATCTTTCTGATGTGAGAATGAAAAGATTGCCAGTCGCTCGCCACTTGGTGAAAATGCGATGCCGCCTAGAATGTCTCCCTTTGGTTCAAAGGTCCGACTGATACAGTAGGATGGCAAGACACGGGTAAGAGATGGGAAATACGACACTAGCGTCTCCCATGCAGAAGTGAAAACATTGACAATCGGTGAAAGAAAAAATGGAACGCCCCGGGGATTGCTGACATCAGAGACATTCCACGTCACGGCCCGGGCTGCTCCGCGCTTGTCGGGGTCGTAGCAAGCCGCCAACCGAGATCCATCCTCCGAAATTGCCAAGAACCGGTTCTTTGACATAGAAAGATGGGGAAGAAGGCGGCTGTGAGAAGACTGCGTGTTCCATACCTCTACACCAGTCATCGTGTTGTATGCAATAACAGATCCATTCGCGGAAAGCGTCGTGGTTTCATGTTCTCGTGGGCTTGGCACTGGAAAACCGCGAGTACATCTGCAAATGGAACTGAAGTTCCATCGGAGGCCAACCTCGCCAGGGCCACGATTCCAGCGACGAATCGATTTATCGGAGAATAATCCGACGAAGATCGCGGCATCTCGCGAGAAATGGAAAGATACCGGAGAAAGGGCCTCTTCCTCAGTGGAGTCTCGCAGCGTGTATGTTTGCACGCTTGCTTGGGGGTCTTGCCAAAATCGACTGTTCTGTGGATGAGAGTGGCTTGTGGAACCGAAGATGAGGGCACTCTGATAGCTCTCAAATAACCACAGACCGTCTTGGAAGCGAACCATGTCCATGATAAAAGTGGTAGCCTCTTTCAGGTTCGCCCTCAGCGACGGACTTTGCTGTGTCTGAGAAGCTTGTTAGAATAGCTCGGGCATTGATTCAAATTTATGGTGTAAGTCAGAGGATTGCAATAAGTAGGAAGAAATCGGATGGTTCACCAGCATATTGGTGCAAGGAATAGAATACTTTGGAGAGGGAATTTGTGTACCTCTGCAAGACGTGGCAGCTGTTTGACTAGGTCTAGGCCAACTCCGTAATCGAAGATGTCATTAACGTAACCGACTCTGAAAACAGTGTGGAAATCGCACGTCAAGAAGTCTTGAAGTAGGTGCATCGCGCGGGATCCTTCAGAAAGTTGGCCGTTATAGGAGGTGAGGAATTCTGCCCACTTTCTGTAGGCAAACTCCGCGACTTTCTTGTCGCACTTGTCAATCTCGAGCCCATCTTGGCGTTCTTTGCGAACCAGCTCTGATATCAGGGTCAAGCACTTTTCGCCCAGTTCGAGACCAGACAGACTATCATTGTACGGGTAGAAAATGCAATCTTCAGCTTCCGACTGCTTGAGAAAATCAAGGAGTGACTTGTGATATATCTTCACGGGTGAATCCAGGTCGTCGCCACGAGGGATGTCCAGGATCGACTGCATGTTCCTTCGCAGCAGCAAGAGATCATGATCCATATCGGCAGATTCGAGTAAGCGTAATAGGTCTGCCGTGGAAAGCTCAACTGTAATAGCACATACGCTGTGGACAATAAGCCTCAAGCGTTGGACGTCTGCATCGTGCAAACCTCGGTCTACTATTTCGCGGAAGATGTTCCGATACATTGAAAACAGTTGGCCATTATTCCCAATCGGCACATGGGTGGAAGAGTCGTTGTCTTGATTCGTCTCCAGCCACTGCTTTAACATGTAGCAAGGGTCGGCCCACTGGTTTTCAACAAAGCGGCACATGGTGACGGCGTAGATAAAAAGAGGCTTTGGATTGGTGGCAAGGTAAACGGCGCGATTGAAGTCTTTCTCCGAGGGCCATTGGCCACCCTTTCTTGTGGCTGGCGTTTGCATCCCCTGGAACTTCTTCCTCAAGAAGAGGGATATGTCCTCCCGCGATTCTGTGACGATGCCATCATCATCAAGGTCCACCATGAATTCTGGCTTGAGCTGAAACTGTTCGCCAATATTTTCAAGCATTGGTAAAGGACGGCTTGTAAAGACAACTCGGGCACGTATAGATGGAAGATCCCGAAAGTTTGACAGTATTTCGAGAACTTTAGATACCGACGTCGTACATTCGTCCAGCGCATCGACAATGATAGCAATGCTAGGCTTCGACAATCGTTTGGATGGGTCCACAATGAGCTTTTTGAATAGCTCCTCTGAGTTCATCTCGCTAAGTTGCTTTGAATTGTAGTCCGGGATACAGGACCGGAAGCCTTCAATCTTTTCGGCGAACTGGTCAGCAATTGTAATGATGAACTTGTTTATGTTACTTCGTTCAGGATCGATTCTCCTGAAAAAGTAGCTCCCCCCAAGCTGGAATTCCGGCGACGATGATCCTGAACCTTCAGTGCGAGGGATAGGTTGATCCAATCGAAGGCAAAGCGTCTTGGCAACTGCAGATTTGCCAAAGCCAGCTGGCCCTTTGAGCCAAATCATGTCTCCAGCTCCAGGAGCGGTGACCTTTCTCATGAGATTATCCAGCAGTTCTGATCTCGTTCCATCATAGCAATAGTCTTGATCTTCGTTGGCCTTGCTCTTGTAATGGGCTTGCCAGAGAGTGAGAGGAGGCCCTGGTGACTTGAAAATTTGAGTCCTGCTGTTGTCAAAGACGTTTCCGATGAATTGATGCGCGTTGCCACTGGCGCTAGCCTGCTCGACTTCGACGCTCACAGGGGTCACGTTGTGGTCGCTGGCAGTTGTCTCGGGCATCTTGGACCGATCAAGAAAACGATGATGAAAAGACTGCTCAATGGGCTTTCTGGCCATACTATCGTCAGTGCCCATTTGGACGCACAAAGAAGCATGAAATGAAACTTTTCGTTGGGAGTGAGGATTGTTGCTTGTGGGGGCTTCTGCATGTTACAAGGCTGTACAGATAGGGTGTCCCTCAATTGGTGCAGAATCCATCGAAGGTCTGGCAGCTGATGGTCATTCGCGAAAGCGACATGTCAAATAATACCTGCTAAGAGAAAAGTCGCACAGCACGTGCACGCAGACTTTTGCCGTAATGGTAAAAGTGCGCAGCATGACACACTTCTGGGTCACAGTGGACCTCGCTCAGACGTGGCAACTGCACCTGCAGATGGGTCGTGGGTCAACACAACACGTATTTGGCGCGCTCTGCAGATCCGTAAATATTGAAGACTTTGCCTTTGATTATCTTGGTTAAGGTACCTACCCATACTATTGACGCACCGCTGTCAATTTGGTTCATCGCAACACTTGGATTCTTCAAAATCACGAATCCTGCTTAGCGGCCAGCTGTTCAGCCAGCGTATTCGTCTACCCGTCGCCCACTTATGGTAGATTTTGTTTTCTTGCTCGAACTGTTACTGGTATCTTCATTGTCCCAACAAATTTGGAGATGGCAGACCCCCTAAGCATCACTGCCAGCGCGATTGGTGTGATAACCGCGGCTTTCCAAAGCTGTCAGGCTCTGAATGGGCTCGTTTCCAGCTGGGCCAATGCTCCAAAAACCTTGAAGGACCTTCGGGGCGATCTCAGCGCCCTCCAAAATTTGATCCAATCCTTGCAACGTGAGGTTGCTACTTCAGATGACCTGTCCGCTGAGCAGAGGACATGCATTCTCGAGCTCGTGCCTGCGATAGAAAGCTGCAGAGATGCGTGCGAAGGATTCTCGGCGAGGGTATCCCGGGCAACCTCTCACTCGAAGGATGATCAAGTCGCCTTCCTTGACAGGGCACGGCTGTATCTGGGCGAGAAGGACATCCAGACTTTCAAGTCACGCCTTGGGGACTGTAAGCAAACTCTGAATGTCGCTTTGGGAGTGGTCACACTGTAAGATTGAGCAATACACAACCTTCAATCCGACCATGATGCACCGAAAACATAAATTCTCTATACTGAAATATCTCTCCTGCTCAGCAACACAATGTCCAAGACCCGAGAACAGATCAACGAGATGGAGACACAAACTGTCATGACGTTGAGCAGTCTCACGGGGAAACTGCAAGGCATCGAGCTCGCTCTCCAAGCTTTCCAATCAACCGAAGTTGCGATCGGCAGCAACGACGTAACACAAGTGCTCCAGGTGTTGAATGATCATGACCGTATGCTTAGGCAGTGCCTGAAGGTTTGCACAAGCGGACTGGGAGAGACAGCAAAGACGACGGGGACAACTGTGAAATATGCTGAGACGTTGGATCAGGCTCGCCAATTTATTGGAAATATTGGCGACGTTGGGAATGGCGGGCCAGAGACCAACGTGGAGCATGGCCAGGCAAAAAATGAATCGAGGCAGGTGATTGGCAATATTGATGCGAGCTTTGCACGCGATTACTTGTGTTAGCGTCGTTAGGACGCGCTGAGTGAAGAATTGTTTCCAGGGCGAGGGAAGGAGAAGAAACAAAAATATACAACACCGGAGACTCCCCGGTCGTCATCGATCTGAGGATTGACCCAGCGGTAATAGGACATGCCTATCTTGTGGAGAGGGGCCGCTTTCGTAAAAGCTTGTGACACGGCAGCATGGTCGACTGATTACCATGATGTTGGACGTATCTATATCCACGATTAGGCTAGTTCTTTGTGTGAATCAGCAAATGCGATTCCTCCCTGCCGCGTCCTATAAGATTGCTACCCCGAAAAAG
This sequence comes from Pestalotiopsis fici W106-1, assembly GCF_000516985.1. Taxonomy (NCBI): domain Eukaryota; kingdom Fungi; phylum Ascomycota; class Sordariomycetes; order Amphisphaeriales; family Sporocadaceae; genus Pestalotiopsis; species Pestalotiopsis fici. The sequence continues at coordinate 971,698 of NW_006917099.1, forward strand.
AGTTTGCAGGCTCATCGGGAAATCTTTTTAAGAGACACACAAAAGAAAGGATACTCTCGTTTTTTGTCTATTTTCCTTCACTTCGCGTCACAAGGTGTATGACGGTGCGTTCTATGGGGGCTGTCACAAGTCCTGGTCATGCAGTGACCGGTTCGGATGCCTTGTTGTCGGGCGACCCAACAGACACATGAGAGCCACTGCGATGGCCAGAATGGTTACACCACCGATAGTTATTCCAGCTACGACACCTCGAGATAATTGTTTTCCACCATTAATTGGGGATTCTGAGTTATCCCCAGCGGAAACATACCCAGTTGGTGTCGATGGCGCTGGAGTTGCTGTGGAGATGGGTGTCACTGGATCCTCACTGAGTAAATATTATTTCGAGCACAATTGTCGGGACTCACTGTAGGCATCAGTGATCATCACTGTGTGTGTTTCAATAGCGGCTGTCATTTTGAAAGAACGTATTATGAATGGGGTGGTTGTTGGTCGGGTTTTCGCTTTTAGAGGCCGGGGAGAGTGGTATGTCCGTCAGCAAATGGATCAAAACATTTTCATGTCAACCACAACAAGATCTGATTGCGAAGATGGCGGTCATACTAAAATTTTGAGAAGAGAGCAAAAGAGAAGGAAGAGAGGTAGCCAGGTGATGAAAAGTATTTTCAATGCCTCTTGCCAGCTAGGCAAGGGGCAAGTCCTCGGAGTGTGCAAGCCCGGCCGATCGCACACACAATGTGCGCATAAGCCCAAAGGCGCTCGAATTATCTATCCAGAACTCTTCAATTGGAGTTGAAGTCAAAACGAGTAGTCAAAGTCTTCTTCGTGAGCCTTGAAGAACTTTCTACTTATCTACCCGGGTACTATCTACATAGGGAGTGTCACCTGAAAGCCCAACCAGCCAAGTATTCTTTAGGCCGAGCAACCACCCCACCATCATCCATTGTACGCTGGGCGTATGCAGGGGGCCAAATCAACAAGACAGCCCCAAGAAGGAGATTGCATGCATCGGGAGATGGGGTTACCGACACCCACGAGCTACGTCGGGGCAGAAAAAGTCTTTGAAGTGCGTTAGGCAAGTCCAGATGCAGATAGTGAGTACGTATCATCATATACAGGAATCAGATCCATTTGCCTAGGATCTTGGTGGTCACTTCTACGAATTTTGATTGGGTGTGCCTAGGTAGTATTCAGCGCCCACTAGGTGATTCAGCCACCCATTTGCCATGTACAGCCCCATCATTCACGGAGATTGAATATTTTACAGCCTGTGACAGCAAGGCTCCCCCCAATATATAGGTAATCGCCTGCAGCTGCATAGAACTTTACCGACACGAAATACGCAGTCCGCTAGTTTCGCAAGGGCTGTGCCACGAGGCGGAGCGAGCATACTTGATTTGAATCTGCCCATCAAATGAATCTAATGCTTGAAACATTCAAGGACGACCATCAAAATTTCGTCACTCAATCTCCCAGCACTTGACATCGTATTCACCGAGCAGTGAGGACTAACTACTGAATCAATAAGGACTCCCTGTTTGCGAAGATGCCTGACACCGAGTCTGGGCCACAAGACAAGCAATTTCTGGTTGGCGACGATGCATTGACGAATGAACAAATCGACGCAGTAAACCTCCAAATGCCAGAGAAAACGGCGATCCAAAGCACACAGAAGGAGAGTAATGAAAGGGCGACACTGCTCCAGAGAGCCCAAAGACTTTACAACAGGGTCACCACATTTGGATTTGGGAGAAGCCCCTGGCTGTTCCAGTCGCTATCATGTCTCCTTTCCGTCACGCTCTTGTATTGTTTGATCACGATAGCGCTCACATATGGGAATCGACCCTTGAACCAATGGAGGACCACCATGTTTTCAATGAGTGCCCTTGTCTCTGTGCTTTCTACAGTTATGAAGGGGGCATTAATGGTACCACTCGCAGATACAATTAGCCAGCAAAAGTGGTCATGGTTTCGTCAGCCACTAGAAGGAAAACCTTTCAAGGATGTCGAGCGAATTGACAGAGTGTCAAGAGGAACATGGGGCAGCTTCCAATGGCTACTCAACTCCCCAATGGCGTCCAAGATAATCAGTTTAGGGGCTTTCCTTACGATTTTGACACTTGCTTTCGATGTGTTTTCACAACAATTCATAAGCATTGATATTCGAACAGTCCCAGACCAGCTTGGGACAGCGTACTTTCCGTGGGTTTACAACAAGACAGAGTACGATCGACTCGCTTGGCTTGGAGCGATGTATAGTGGCTTCTTTAGCCATGAAGTGCGGGATCTTGCGGCGACATGCTCATCCAGTAACTGCACCTGGTCAGCCATCTCTTCCGTTGGTATATGTGGTGCCTGCCACGACGTGACACATACGATGCCAACGAATTGGAAGCAGTGTGATGATCATCAATGTCAATACACTGGCACATTTGTCTACAACGAGTCGGACCATATCGATGGATCAGGAGGCCGGAATATCTGGATAGCGACAAATTTGACCCTCAATCACGAGTTCAACGTTACCGAGCCTTACAAATGCCAAGAGTTGACGCAGCTCAACAATGCAGCGTCATTCGCAGTCGGCAGAGGCGATGACAGGCTATGGAAACTACTGGGAGTGTACCCCTACATGAATGGGTCCATTGCTGATGGCGATACTATGGAACCCAAATCGAATAGCTTCCTAAAATCGGTGGAAGTGATCGAGGTGCCGCGACTTGGAAGTGATGATGAGGGCAATTGTCTTCTCAGCCATGGCACAGCAGCAACCGTCACCCAATGTGGCCTGTGGTATTGCAGACATGATTTTGACGCTCAAGTAACTCTGGGCATACAGAATCAGACCATGAGAGAAGGACCGCCAGCTTATAGTCCCGACGGCAGCAATGTAGAGTGGCTTATCCCCGGTCCGGCCAATACAACCCATCTCCATGTCGCGCGCATCGGATCAGAATTGGATCTGAGCCATTATCTGACAGGCAATGGAAGCACATGGTCCGTGAGCACAAATATGGGTGCACAGGTCTGGCAATCTAATCGCGAGGATAGGGACGCATGGATTTCTAGAGTGGCAAAGAGTTTGTCCAACGAATTACGTTCTCAGAACAAAGTTTCTATGAGTAATGGGACAGGGCAAACTCTGTTGGAAGAGGCGTATATCAAGGTTTCTTGGCCTTGGATCGCATTTCCCACTGCCACTGTAGTTGCCGTGGTAATCTTATTTGTGGTGAATGTTGTTCACACTTCGCGATCAGGAGTACCAGTATGGACAAGTGGCTCGATTGCTCTTGCACTGGCAGGAATGGATGGAGGCATCAGAGACTTGGCGAAAGGCACTTATGATTCATACCATCAAATGATCGCCACGGTTGGTGATTGTATGGTATCACTCAGGGAGGATGCATCCGGATATACTTTTATACGTGTCAGCAGTCCTAAGAAATCTTCCACGAAAGTACATGGAAATAGTCGATATAGCATACACAACTCTGACGCTCAATGAGGACCCCCAAATTTTCTCCCGCAGTGCACTGGTTGCAAGAAGCCCCAGATCAGAAGACATTTGTCCCCCAATATTGCAGATACTCCGGAGAGATCCGCAAAGACCTAAACATCAAACAGACAGTCGGCCGCGCGCTTCAATTCGCTAACAGCTCGCCCAAAGGCCCTGTATATGTTGCTGGAGCACGAGAGGCTATGGCCGAGCTCATTCAGCCATATGCCTTGGACCAAAACCAATGGGGCCCCATCGGTCCCGGCGCCCTCCCTGAAGAGGCTATTCGTGACATTTCTCATGCGCTTGTTTGTGCCGACTCTCCTCTGATCATAACGGGGTACTCTGGTCGCGATCGACAAACACCAAAACTTCTCGTGGCTCTCGCGGACCTTTTCCCCGGTATACGCGTGCAGGATGCGGGAGGTAGTCATATGTGCTTCCTTTCTCCCACATTGCTTCAGAGGGCTTCTGTCTTGCGTCAAGTGATTCCGTCCAACGCGCAGACACAATCCTTCTACTTGATTGCGATGTTCCGTGGATACCATCTCGCAATCCACCTCAGAAGCACGCCAAAATCTACCATAGAGATAGCGGTCCTTTTAATTATCAAATGCCGTCATTGCAGAAAACAGGGGAATACTGATCGAGGTACTGATAGATGGGTAGATCCAATCAATAGAGCTGCATTGAAACGAGGACTTTATAACATTCGAGGATCATGTCAATCTCGATTGATAGATTTGCATGTTCTATTCCGGAGCCCAAAGAGATGGCACGCAGGGGGGAAAACATATAACACTAGGGGTTGATTGCCTTCGCAGCTTCTGTGCCACTAGCGACTGTTGGTGGGAGGCACTTAGTGGGTGAGGCGGGGCACACATATACCCTTTCCCAGCATCCATTCACTCATATTACCATATGTTGGGATCCATCTTCCAGGCTGCTTCTTGCTTTATGTTGGCTCTAACTTGGTCGTAAGTATGCTCGCTGCATGCCCCAAGGGATGCCGCGGGGCCTGACTCATCACTGGAACCTGTGTCCATGAACCACACCCGAGGCAAGTTGTGTAAAGGTGTCAAATACCTTGGCGTAAGCAAGGACATTTGGACCAGGTAGCTTCTGGTATTATAGCAGACAATTTTTCCCCACTTTCACTTTCGACCCAAACTCCAAAAGAATTATCCCTTTGAACGTTATTTTGTCGACTAATTTAGATGCCATGGACGGAGTAACAGACCCGGACATTCCCAAGTTCGTTCGGGGGTATGGACGACGGGCTTGTGACTGCTGTCATTGGCCCAGAATGACGGAATATTTGCATCTTTGCTTGAACTGCGACTTCACCATGTGCGAGGATTGCTTTCATATACAGCACGTCCGGAATCCGGGACATCAGATAGGTCGAACAGTCCGGACGGCGCGAGACACGTCACCTACAGCATCGCCGCGTTCTGTCGAGTCCATTGAACATGACAGGAGCCTCGTCTTAAACGCTTCGCCACCTTCACGCGATAATTGGCGCTGTTGTACCACCTGCTTCAATTTCACTCCAGACTTCATCACTCCCACCTGGGAAGGGGCTTATTACGATTGCTGGTGGTCGCATCGGGAATTGCGCATGTCTCACTTCAAAGCCTCGGCGGCCAAGGGCTGCGAATTGTGCTCGATCGTTTACCGCGGGGCATTGAAGGCGTTTGCAGACGTCGTGGCAGCCAACTCAAAGGTCATGTTGTGGGTATCAAAGCAGAAGCTTTCGGTCAAGGCCACCACCCGTGGAACGTGGCAACATGTAGACTTCCATACCATGCCCGGCTTCCAGCCAAGATGGAATACACTTGAGCCAAAAGAGTATCTAAGCAGGAGCCTTCAGGATTCGCAATGTTTCGACAAAATAAGAAAGTGGTTGAGAGTCTGCGAGACCACCCATAAACACCCGAAATGTCGTCAAAGAGCAGAGTCTCCCCTGCCTCGTCGGGTTATTACCATTCAGCCTACCGATGAGCCTCCAAAGTTGTGTCTCTATGAAACAGATGGCGCGACGGAGAAATACATTGCCCTCAGCCATTGCTGGGGCGGCTTCAAAGGATGCCAATCCACCACCAGCAACTATACCGATCGCATCAAGGGTATCGAGTTCGCAAGTTTACCGCGAACCTTTCGAGAGGCCGTCATTTTTGCACTGGAAATTGGCGTCTTCAATATATGGATCGATTCTCTCTGCATCGTACAGGATGACAAAGACGACTGGGAACGCGAATCCGCCAAAATGGCAGATATATACTCGAATGCCTACCTGGTCCTTGCCGCCGCATCGGCAGAGGCAGACGACAAGGGCTTCTTCACGGTTCCGGATATCATCTGCCGAGGAATCGGCTTGGAATCACAGGAGGGTAGTGCTCGAGATGACCTGGTGATGCACACCAGACTGGAGCACGACCTTTACACTGACGATATGCTTTCGCCGACTCCACTGAGCCCGATCAGTCGCGGGCCCTTGGGCACCCGGGCCTGGACCTTGCAGGAAACGCTGCTCGCTCGCAGGTGCATTGGTTTCAACGAGAATGAAATTGCCTGGGAATGCTTCAGCGCTGTTGACTGCGAGTGTGGTGAGAGCAGAGAGACCTCCGCCAGCGATCATGCGTCAAAGAACAATACATCCCAAATCAGGCACAGTGACTGGGTATATAAAGTCGGTGCCCGTCTAGAACTCGATTATGACAGTGTCAGTCTGCGATACCATTGTCGACCTCTTAGCCGGTTCGATGATATATCAACCACATATCTGGAATGGCGAATGATGATCATCCCAATCTATACAAGGCGGCGACTCACAGTCCCTGGTGATAAACTACCGGCTCTCTCAGCACTTGCTTGTAGCGTGGGTAAGTTCTCGGGGGATCAGTATCTCGCTGGTATCTGGTTGGCTGATATCAGGCTTGGTCTGGCATGGCGGGTGGGAGGAGAATCGCAGAGAAGCCCATCCCCAGCTCCATCTACTTGGGTGGGCCCGTCATTCTCTTGGGCCTCTGTTGACGGGGAGATTGACTACTTGTTTTCAGCCCGAATCTTGGAAGATGGCGGTAGCTCGCCATTTGGATTCGTCGATGTCAATGTCCTCGATTACGGTATGGAATTATCGGGCTTGAACCCTTATGGCGCTGTCAAAAGCGGCTGGATAAAGCTCTCCGCGCTCTCTCAGACATTCAAACTCGAATGGGACTCGACAGAGGAGAGGTTTAAACTAATCAACGAGTCGGAGTATGATTTGGAGAGTCTTCACTTCCAACCTGACACAGTGCTCTGCAAATCTCACATCAGCGGGCCCGAGAATGAAGAGTATGTATCTGTGCTACGCTCGACCTCTAGGAACGGCATCGAATCATCTTTGAATGCTTCTGTTCAAGGGGCATTCGTTCTAGATGGGCCCGTGGAATCAGGTGGAAGTGGGAGTTCTGAAAGATCAGGCGGAAGTTCTACGGACAGTGTTGGGTCGCACTTGTCTCATGATATTGTAATGGTGGTACTCAGTTTATTTTCCACATGTCCAGACAAATACCAGCGAATCGGTTTGGCGACGGCATCTTTGGAACCTGAGTCTGTTGGAAAATGGTTGGAAAGCGCGACACGCAAGGAATTCATCATCATCTAAGAAGAACCCGGGGCATTGATAGGCGGGAGTATATAAATAAGCACCCAGCTTGGATGCAAGCTGTCTGGCTTGATTGAGTGGAATGCAACAGCCACTTATATTTACATGATGCCATAGGCCGCGTTCAACACTTGGCGTATTCATAATCGTGGGTAGATTGATACAATCGACTAACCCGCAACTCAACTTAGAAGCGATATTGGCGTGGGTTAGAATTAGCTAGTGAATAAGATATTGTCATTGGTATTTGAATCACATGGATATATTGACCCAATAACTGGAATAGTGGTAGAATCTGTTTGTGGCTTCGATTTTGCTTTGCACCAATGGAATGGCGCTGCCGCTGAAACTGAGAGCTATTTCAAGTAAATATAGTCTAAAGGGCCGCTCGGAGTTGCTAAAGAATCAAGAATTCACGGGCCGTTTGCCAATTGGATCTTATTGGATTCCGGTAAAGAGAAGAACAGGGGTTTGATGGGAATATGAGTCCGGCATGAGCGGACCAGTAACGCCTCGCGACAGAATGGCTGGTTACCAAAAGGCGCGGCTTCGGTGTTGATCACACCACTCCGCCGCGGCAGGAGGCATCAGATTATCACAGCGCTCGCACAAGGCGGTCTAGTTGATTACCAGATCCACCAGAGTTCGACGGACCATCAGTGTCTGAGGAGTTAATCGAACGGCTTTTACAGCACAATACATCATTGCACAAATCGGTAACAATCAAAGAGTTCGTAAAAAGGGCTGCTAGTCTTTCTGCCACCATATTATGGTATCAGGCCAAAAAAGAAAAGAAAAAAACGCAGTGGGTCTGGTTCTTCGTCTGGGGAGGTACCATAGTACAAAGCTGCCCGCTAACCGACCAACCGGAAAAACCCCCCTCCAATGAATTCGGTACCTGCCCCTGTGCCTTTTTACCACCCATCACACCATAGTACATATGCCAACTAGATCGCAATTTGGCGGATACGAGAAAATCCAGAAAACCCATGCACAAGTAATACGAGTTTGATAGAACCGAGTTGGCAGGTGAATATATGCCTGTGACTATTTAATCGATGAATGCTCCCGCACAGATTATACTTTAGCTTCCAGGGAGTCTGCCATCATGCGCTGCACGATCATACTGCTACCCTTTATTGTAAGCTGCGCCGCTGTGGCCACGAGCTTAGCACAATCTTGCGTCGCACCAGCCGAACGAAAGGAATGGAGGTCTTTACCGGACACAGAGAAAGCGAACTACATTAGCGCTGTCAAATGTCTCTCGACCAGACCGTCCAAGATTGGACTATCAACAAGTCTTTATGAAGACTTTCCATGGGTGCATGCGAAGCTAAACTCATACGGTTGGTACTCCCCTTTGGACATCACGATGCATGTCTGCATTACTTATACGGTGCAGTCCATTTCGTTGCCTCGTTCCTCCCTTGGCATCGTTGGTTCGTCCATCTCTATGAAACTGCTCTCCGCGACGAGTGTAACTACACGGGTTCAATGCCATATTGGGATTGGACACAGGATTCTGGCGCGCTTCCCTCATCACCAGTCTTCTCGGAGTCTACAGAGACCGGGTTTGGAAGTGGAGGACTTTATTCGGGGTTCAGCTCGCCTTCTCGTCCAAACCCATTGACTTCATGTGTTACGACTGGAGCATTCGCCAATTACAGCTTGACATACTACGTCAACAATGTGAATCCACATTGTCTGAATAGGCAATTCAACAATGGGACTGGCACTTTATCCACAGACCCTTTGTGGCAAGCAGTTTTCTATTCGCCAGCCACAGTTGCGAATATAACTGACAACTCTACCACCTACGAGACATTTTGGCAGGCCCTGGAGAACACACCACATGGAGCTATTCATAACGTGATTGGCGGCGACATGGTTCCGTCGACATCACCAAATGGTATGGCAACGTTCACCAATCTAAATGATCAATAACTAACACATCTTCCTAGACCCTTTGTTTTTTCTCCACCACTCACAGATTGATCGTCTCTGGTGGATTTGGCAGCAGAAGGATCCTGCAAGGCGTTTGCTTGATTACTCAGGAAACAAATATGAGTCTCCTAATCAGGAAGCAGCGTCTTTAAATGATACTTTGTCATACGAAGGGCTCGGGGCCAATATTACAATTATGGACGTTATGTCTACAGTCGGCAAGAATCTATGCTATATTTATTCATAAAAGATCAAGCGTCAGGCCTTCAACTTTACCGATCTTAACGGCAGGCTATCGATGCGCGTACAGAGGAATACACTGCTTAAGAGCGACTATAAGTTATGCAAGGCCGTGCCTGGATGGTCAGTAGCAGTGACTTCACGCAAACAACGGGAAACGAGGGTTTGAATGGAAACGATTATATAAGCCAGCTACAGGCCACGAGACTAATGATTATCAGGCGTTGATGATCTTCTCCGACATACCTATGACACCTACTAATACTACAATCTCTAGTCGTAGTCGAGAGCTTATGTCAATCCGAATGCACGCCCGTTCCTAGCCTGAAAAAGCTGCTTTCGATGGCTTAATCCACATGGCCTCTTAGAGAGTGAGGATCTGACCAAAAGTTATAGCAAGCTGAAAGGACATCTCATTGAATGGTCGGCATTTGATATAGGGCTTATCCACTATCCATGCGCAGGCCACACGGTCTCGAATTTTGTTGGAATAAAGAACTCGGATGAACATGAATCGTCTTGGATCTGCTAAAGCACCGTCAATCGCCTCCGCATCCCTTCACCCTTCCCCCAAACACACACACACACACGCACAAACAGGTCCTTTATAAGATGGCATTTCAGATTATTGATTATGTTTAAAGTGATTGATCGTATTTGCAGAATTATTGTATTTAGAGTGTAGCGGTGCTTTATCATTCCGAATACCCGCTGACTCAGCGGGTATAATCCCGACAATGTTTTTAGTGGAGTGTCAATCCCCAAAGATGGAAGCAATCTTACGTATCAGGCGTCCCGCCCAGGGAGTTGGGAAGGATTTGGGGTCATTACCGAAATGGGCACTGCATCGGTGAAGCGTATGATCTGTCTTTAGCTCTTGAGTACGGCTTTGTGACAATTTTTGCCTTGATATCAGGCATGACTCTACAGCTTTTGCATCAAGTTGCATTAACTTGCAGGTTTTTATAATCCGGCGCAAGAAAGATTTTCGTGCCGTCTGGTTGTCTTTCTCTCCATGCATCTACCCTAAGAGTGGAAACAAGCTACGAGTGCAGGCCGATTGACGAAGATTACCATGGTTCGCAAATGTCGTGATGATCAACTTTTAACCTATTCAAATGACGTGCGCTAGTCCAGGCTGCCAGGCATCGTCCAGTATCTCTATTCATCCGGCAAGGGTGATGATGCCGTACGAACCTATATTCCCGCAGAGATCATCAGTGGGCCTTTGCATGGCGCACCATCCTCGTAGATCCACAGTAGTTCCGATCCTCCGCGGAACGCTCCTTGACGCTGTTGCGGTTGGTATCAAATGTAAGTACCGCAGTCTCAGTAATACAGCTACCTTGTTTCTGATTGAGACACTCAGACTTATGAGACTTTGCCACTATGGACCTGAAGAGAAAGATTTGCCTTGAACCAACACATGAGAATGTGGTGGTTGATGGCATTTTGAGATATCCTGACACTGGCCTGAAAGTTCTAGTGGTGGGCGCAGGGCCAGGTGGGCTCATGACCGCCCTTGAATTTTGGAGAAAAGGTCATACTGTCGAAATTCTGGAAAAAGCAAATGACATATCGCCGATCGGTACGCGTTCGTTGTCAAATTTCACCTCATAATGCCAGACGCTGATTTCAAGACTTAGGTGATGCTATATTCTTGAGTCCTTCTGGGGTATGTGGACTTCATAAATACCCAAAACTGATGGAAGCCTACCCCGCTATCTCAAGGGATATCGTCCTTACGATCCGTCAATGGACTGGGGAGTGTATTGTACCACCGTACGAATGGGAGTGGAACAGGCACGATGTGCCCCAGCACGTGGCGTGGCCAATGAGAATTCGAACAATGGTAGAGAGGGCACCATTTTCACTGATGCTGTACAAACAATGCGAGCGACTTGGCATCAAGACTACATTCGGTGTCAATATTGTGGATTATGTGGAATCGACAGACGCGGAGCCAGCCACAGTAATTAGTGAGAATGGCATTGAGTATATTGGGGACATAGTGGTTGCTGCTGACGGGCTAGGCACCAAGTCTCACAATGTTGTACTTGGGAAAGTCTCGCGGGCTTATCCGACCGGATTCCAGATTGCCCGTGTCATGTATCACATAGATGAGACTCATGATGCCCCAATGCTGAATCAGCTCAAGGGGTCACGATCAGATATGAGGATATACTCAGGGTATGGCGAGTCTTCTCCGTTTTTAGTCACTGATTCCAGGACATCTTGCTCACAACTTTATACAGGCGCAACTTTCATTGCATCGCTGCTGTAGCAGATGATATTGTTGTGATTGGTCTTACTACTCCGGTAGGCTCGCTCGACTCTTGCTTCAACTACCGCTCTTCCATGACTGATCAAGACATTATAGGACAATGGAATAGCAGCGGAGTCTTGGGCCCAAGGTATCTCGGCTGAAGAGATGCTATCTAGACTACCCGCTCAAGAAGATCTAGACCCTATCCTGCCCGAGATTATCCGCAGTATCCCCCACGACAAAAAGGTCGTGAGCTGGAAACTATGTTGGCGTGATCCTCAGTCGTCATGGACTTCTCCAGGTGGCCGCATTGTCCAGCTTGGTGACAGTGCTCATGCTTTTATTCCTTCGTCCACAATGGGTGCGGTTGCCGCGCTTGAAGACGCCATGTCCCTTGCAGAATGTTTACGGCTTGCTGGTAGGGGCAACCCAACAGTCGGGACGAAGGTTCACGAGTTGCTACGGTATGTGCTAACACCATATTCTGCTGATGTTTTCTTTGTACTTATTCGACTGGGACCCTCTAGTCTGCAACGTGTGGCAATCCTGCAGCGTACTGGCTTCGCAAACAGGCGAGAAGCTCACCAGGATACCGGAATGGAGGGCGCTATTAATGACGCGATCGACAACGATCCTTTGCGAATTGGCAAGTGGGTGTGGACCCATCATGCTGAAAAGTATGTAAGCGAAAAGTTTGCAGAAGCCAAGGCGCATCTCATGATTGGCGCACCTTTTCAGAACTCAAACATCCCGGAGGGCTTCGTATGGGATAGTGATTGGTCTATGGAGAAGGAATTAGAAGCTGAGAGGCAACGAATTCCTATGGAGAATATTAAACGGAATGGAGATTGGGGCATTTATTAACAGTATGACGAGGCGGAGGGACACACCTAGTACCAGTAATCTTGGAACATGTGTGCTCTTATGTAGAGAGTATTTGTCAATAAATCTGAATAGTATACACGTCGTATCATGGACCCAAGTGTACGAACCCAGTGACGGTGCGAACACCAAGTCTTTCATATAGGATGAGCTTCGCTGACTTTAAGTTGAAAAACAGCCTTTTCTCTTCTTCTTTTCTTTCCTTTTTGATATCCTCTTTACGTAGGGAGTAACGCAAGGTCATTCATCTGAATTTCCTAAGCATGAAGTTTGAAACCTCCCGGAAAAAGTTGTTGAAAAACTCGCTTGGGATCATACGTCGCTGCGACTCCTTTCATAAAATTGACATTCTCAATACCATAGCTTCCCAGAGGATCGTAGCTTTGATCTGCGTAGTTGAGGTAGACCCAGTCGAGGAGACCCCCTTCGATAGTTGCAGCAAACTCCTTGATGGCTTGCACGCCAGAGTTTACCTTTTGGTAGGCAAAGTTGTTCTGCTCGGATGTGTTGACCATGGTGTCCAGCTGAAAGAGCAAACCATCGGACTTGTTCCGTTCGATTCCCAAGACGTTACCACCCACTGCCACAGGGCGTTGGGCAAAATTCATGGGCAGGGGTTGAAACAGGCATTGTGTTAGGAATTCTCCGTCTGAAATGAAAGACTTTAGGTCGTTGACGAGTCCTTCGTGAACTTCGACAGCTTTTTCCATGATGCGGACATCATTCTTGACGGTCGAGGTGAACCACGTATCGCTGTGCTTTCGTGTCATCACTTTGTTCCACAATAGATAATTGGGCAGGGTAGTCAAACTTACAACATGTTATAGGGCAGGGCAGTCTCAAGTCCCATGGCCAAGATCAACTTCTTTTGAAGAATGCTTACCATTTTCGGTAGTTTCTCCCACCTCGCGAACGCAAGAGCATCTTCCACTCCGCGTGTTTCCACTATGGCTGCTCCGACACCAATGTCTTTGAATTGGGGAATGTAGTTGACGGCACCGATCAGGCTGCTATGCGGATTCTCTGGGAAATTCGTGGTTAACTCAGAAATAGCCCTAATCGCTTCCGGAATATATTCTTTCGACGACAGGGTGGTACCTCCCCAGATGTCATTGGACGGAAAGGTCATCATGGTGAAGCCAACGACGATGCCGAAATTGTTGGACCCGCCCTTGAGGACACGGAAGAGATCCTTGTGAGATCCATTCTGCTTTACCGTGATGATTTATCCGTCGACCAGAACTATCTTGTAGGAGACGACATTGTCGCAGCCAAAGCCCTTGTGTGCAGTGTACCAGGTATTGCCTCCGCCCAGCAGGAACCCTGCAACCCCAGTATCATCCTCACGACCGCCTGCACCGATGCGTCCGTGTTGCTGAAGTGCTTGGTATACATCCTTCCAGCAAACACCAGGACCAAAAGTGGCGAGGTCGGTGTTCGCATCGTAGCGAATTCCATTCAAGCTGCCGAAGTCCAAAGTGACGCCGCCGTTGATATTGTTCGACTCGCGTAGAGGCGCATGGCCACCACTTCGCACAGCAAATTTCTGCTGGGCGGAGACCAAAGTCTTGACTACCTCGGAGACCTGCCCGGCAGACTCTGGGCGGATGATGCAAGCTGGCTTCACCTTTGTAGTGTTGGAGAAGTAGGAAGTGATACTGGTATGGTATGTTGCGTCCTCATCAGTAAGAATGGGGGATTGCAGTCCAGCTGCTTTGGGGCTACCAATCAAAGATTCGTGCTACCGCTTTTCCATGGTGAAAGTAACAAAGGGGCTTGTAATAGAATGAGACCAAGACTGCGAATGAACGATTTCAGCTCAAAAAGAGAGGGAGGAGGGGAAGAGGAAAAAATTGGGTGCGAAACCACGCGCGAAAAGGAGAGAGCCCAATGCCATGCTAGGGTCATTGCGCCGCTGCGGGCGTGCAGATCGCAATGGCCCGCGCTGCCTTGTTGGGGGAAGCTGTGACGGAGAGGCAATGGGAAGATGAACATAACAGCTATTGGTGTTGCGATGGATCAAATGGATTGTGCTTAATTAAAAGGCTGATCCACCCATAATGTTTGATGTCGACAGTATGCGATAGATGAGTCAGCAATTTGGGATGCTACAGCATGGTCCGTGATTATCCAAAAATCACTCGCATTTTGGTCAGTTGAGTCGAGTTGATCAAGTCCTTACCCCTTGAAGCTAGTAGAGAGTAGGTAGAAGTATCTTATGAATCTATAAATGCCTGTTAGTGGCGTACTTGGCGCCGGTAGAAGGGTCTTCATCTGTTGCACTGACGTAGTCAGTACCCACCACCGATACTTACTCGAGTATGGTAGATAGCTCTTCATCAGCTCTATTTTGTAGCCCTTCAGGATTAGCCCAGGCTTTCTTCTGAGCTCCTTAATCTTCTCCCCCCTTCATAATCTGGCGAACGTGAGACTTGACTATTGGAAAAACGTTCACATATACACATGGTCTGGTAGACGCAGAGCAATGAGATCAGGCCAGATCCTCTTGCATGTTTTCGTCTGGTTGCTGCTGCATATCTGCTTACAAGTTCATGGTCAACGATAACGACGAGACCGTGAGCAACGAAAGCCTGCATCCCCCCACGACCTAGCTCCTCCTTTTCAATATCCAATCAATATTAAGAACACACAGAACTTTTTCGACAGCTCCCATATCACTGCTCATCGCCGTCAAACTGACTTCCCATGTACAGCAAGAAATAGTCCTGATCACTGCGAGTCTCAGTCTCGTCGTGGAACGTGTTGTAGCCGCTTGCAGGCTCGGTAACGTCGGAGTTGTCTTCATTTGCTAGGCGCTCAGAGGTAGAGGAATGTTCGACTGCGGTACTCGAGGGGTTCCTGGCTTTGCTCTTTCTTTTCAGAAGTTAGTGGAACGGAAAGGGTGTTGTAATGGTAAGAGACAGAGACAGGTGACTTACTTGGGGTGGCGTCGGCTTCCTTTCGAGCCTTTCTTGGGTGAGGATTCGGCTTGGTTGGGCATGATATATGCTGAGTTAAAGATGAACATGTATAATGGTCAATGGCTTGTGTTTCTCGAGAGTGCTGGTAGACAAAAGTGCCGGATGATTTATATACGTCTTTCAGGCTTAGTGACACCGAAAAGCACGGGGGATTTCACGGCAACATTGTGAGTCTCTGTCAGGTGGTTGAGCATCATGACTAGAGCCGCGAGGTTGAATCCGCCCGTATGTTCCATGGCTGCCATATAGATTAGACTTTCGCGAGAACTTTGATCGAAAGAAGTAGTAGTAACATCGCTTTACTAGTTGTCTGAACATGAAGTCCTTGTAGTTCACACAGGGTTCACACATGACACGTCGACGTGGCCAGGCCACGACAGAATGGTCAATCTATCTGATTATCCCATGTCAAGAAGATAGCTTTGCTTGTAATTGGAGATTGTCCTTTTGTCGGCTCCTAATGTAGACCTTATGGCTCAGCTCTCCCGACTTATACCACACCTTTAGCTCGCCTCTTAGGATCGCTACTGAATTTGCATGTCTCCTAGTGGTCCTTGTCCTTTTGTAGACTCCACAGGGACACAATCTCGGATGGTGGGACAACAGGGATGGGCCGGGACACTTGTGGCCATGCGCTTATCATTGTCAAGTCCTGGCTGCAAGTCGCTCTCATTGGCTGCTGTTCTTTTGTTCTGCAAGGGGGCACTAAGCTAGTAATCGCATTCTATGCATGAGCCCTTTGCCTACATACGGAGACTGCCAAGACTGCCCCTCCCCCAACGTCCAAGACAGCAGAATTGTATGCGACTTTGCTCACCGAACTTTTCATCTCCCGTCGGCTTGATCCAGGCCACCCCAACGCCATGCACCATGTAATAGTACATACCTAGCTCAAGCTTGTGAGACACCAAGCATGATCTCACTGGCCAGTGTCTTTTTGCTTGCATTTCCTTGGCCGTGTGAGCCGACATCCTGTAGCATAACCAAGGCCATGCACCAGAAATTTTCGGTTACGCCCGACTAACATGGTTTTTCTGCCTGAGACTACATGATGTCAATTCTGCACATACAGTACCAAGAAAATGAACATATAAGCTGAGCTATTCCAGCCTTGAAAGCTGCTTTGGCATCAGCACACCACGCAATCCTCATAACACACGTTCATTATGGATGCAGGGAGTTCCAGTCACGATCCATACTTCCTTCATGTCAAATTTGACCAAAGATGGGAGTGTCACAAAGACACCATCATTCGACTCTACCTCGACGAAAAAATGTCATTCGTGAAACTGGCGGAAACGATGAAAATGCAGTACCGTTTTGATGCAAAGTAGGTACCAGTTGCTCGCTGTAAAGCTTACCAAGCTTTGACAACCTCGACTGCAATCGTCCGTTGATCCAGGGGGCTGACGTATCTGCTCATAGTGTTCGACAATACAAGTATCACCTCAAGAAGTGGAATGCGACGAAGAACCTGAAGTCGAGCGACAAAGAAAAAGTCATTACAGTTCTCGGGAAGAGAGCGCGAGACGGCCATGAGACAGGGATAGTTCGTCACAGTGGTATGGAGGTTGATAAGAAACGTCTACGGAGACACTTGCAGTCCTCAGCGCGGCAACAGCCTGGCTTGCATCTGCAAGGCATTGTGTACGTCTTACTCAGAATCCTTTCTACACGAACGTGTACATAACTGATCGCCGTCTTGTAGATTTGGCCGATGGAATCTACCCCACGAAGCCTTACGAACGACGTTGATACAGCAACTCAATCCTCCTTCTCCCTTTCGAGTAAACGTCTCGACACCAAGCGACGTCAGTGTTCTGAGCCCACCAGCAACGACTCCACAACAGGGAAATGCAGCCAATGTACCAACCCCAACAACAACAGCCATTATCCACAGAACGTATGTCAATAGAGCGAGATACCTCGTGGAAGGAAGACTTCAAGATCTTTTCAATGATATGACTGCTGCTGAGTCAAGGTCAGAACGCATTTTCACCAAAATGTCGAATGAGATCATAAGCTAATTCTACCATCAGAACTACCACCAATTGGCTCCATCACTTCTGGCTCTTTTCATTCATGTCAGCGAAGTATTGGGGAAAGGGCCCAACCCAATGGTCCTGGGAGCTTCTCAACTTCATGACACTGGCAGATATCACTTCGTCGCCGAATACCCCGGGCTGCATTGGCGCATCGCCGCCTCATCTTGCTGAAACAGCGCACGCTCATACAGATCGGTCCTCGGCTCGCACCGTTATTGCCCCTACGCCACTTTGTCGCTGGTCAATTCATTACCAGACACCAAATTATGAGAGAATACCTTCTCCAACACGTAACATTCAGGACGAATTTCCCAGAAATGCACCAGATACATGGCCAGCTTGGCAGCGGGGCTCAGTCCGTGAAAGTTTGGCAGATCGCCTGAAGGAAGCCATTGAGCAGAATTCGTTCAGTGACATTGAACGAGAGTCTCTACCAATCTCGACTACACAAATCGTCGAAGCTGTCGCCAGATCACCAGAGGAACTCCGGGTTGAGTCAATAGGTTTTGCTATTATGGCTCAAAATGTCGAAGTTCTCTCTGACCAAGATTGGAACGTCATCAGTAGGGATCTCGATTTGTCTACACTACATCCATTTCACCTCGCAGCAAGCTATCTGAGTGGGGGCAAGACTTGTTGCAACGTGCTTACATTTCTCGCCTTGAATCTCGGCCCCACCAGTTCCAATTCCATCAAGAAACTGTATATTAATGACCTGGGCTATACAGTTCTAGATTGTTTGATGTTGTTGATTCTGAAGGGCCATACCTCTTGCACAATAGCAGTCGCGGACAGTCAGGTACCACGATCCCAGGCGTTTGTTGGAGAAGAGATTGACCTGTGCGGGCGTTGGGATGCAGATTCAACTTGTGTCATTGCCTTGCATAGGGAAGGTGTCGCACGTGCCCCTTTCTGTTGGAAGCATGTTTTCTGCCATACCTCAGTGCAGGCGATTTGTCATTCGATAAATGCCATCTTTCGCATGCCTTGGTCACCAGACATTGACACACCCAGTGGCTTGTTCATCAAGTACTGCCAGAACCAGAGCTGCAAACAGAAGCTGTCACTACTTCCTTTACACACACTAGTACTTGTGGCTTTCCACCTCGGTAACAGCGGCACTGAGGGAGAGACATTATTTGGTATGGTTGCCTGTCTGCTATGCCTATTGATGAACGGCGCAAATCCACTCGAGCGGGCTGAGATATCGCTCAATTCTCTGCTTGACATTGACGAAGAGGGCTGCAGTCACATCTTCATGACTCCAGCGGAGCTAGCTAAACGTGTTCCTTATGAACTGTTAAGAACATGGAGCAAAGAAGCCCAGCTTGGCTGGAATGTCTTTGCGGAGACCTTGCAATTTGCTGTGAATGAGCGAAGAAGCTCTATGCAAGCAGAGGCTCCATCCGCAAGCTCCAGCTCTTTTGGTCTGGAAGACGATACCAACCCTGATGGACCGAGAGCAAGATTTTGGTGGTCAGAAAGCGTTAAGAAAAAGGATAAAGTTGGACACGATGAAAGCTGCGACCACGAATACGACTGTCTAGTCGAAGGAGAGCGAAGGAATTTCTATGGAAAGAGCCCGGAACTTGGCAAGCTTTGGGGGATGATACAGGCGGAATTACTGACGTACCGTCGCGTCCAGGAAGGAGATCGTTGGCTGTCTTCCAATTTCAACATGCATGCCGTGCTGCAGGCTCTGAGTCGTCATCAAGACATAGATACACTCCCCATGTTCACAAGCTCGCTGACAATGCCGCTATGTGTATGCGGAAAGTACATGGACGCATATGATGATCTCTGCCCAACAGTTCAAGAGGCATGTGCCGTATACTTCAGCAACATGGATGACTGGTCGAGATCCATATTTATAGAGATGCCCATATCATGAGCGCCATTCATTAGAACAGTTGATAGTGGGGGGGGGGGGGGG
>NW_006917099.1:991236-1016398 GCF_000516985.1 Pestalotiopsis fici W106-1
CGATGAGATAAACAAGGGTGGTTATAAAAATATGAGGGACTGTCCGATAGCGAGGTTCCATTCTACGCAATACACCTGTAATTCGTCTCAACCGGTTTATAGAATTTTTACCTTATTAATTCCTTAAATCTAGCTGTCGTCTGCAGAATAAGATATCGATTAGCCTAATAAGATTTATTCCAGTTTCCTAGGCATGAAGTTTGAAACCTCTCGAGGAGGTCCCCTTCGATAGTTGCTGTAAACTCTTTAATAGCTTATACGCCAGATTTTACCTTTTAGTAGGCAAAATCGTTCTGCTCGGAAATATTAACTATAGTGTTTAGCTGAAAGAGCAGATTATCGGCTTTGTTCCGCTCGATGCCTATAATGTTACTACCTATTGCCACAGAGAGTTGGACAAAATTTATAGGCAGAGGCTGGAACAGGCATTATATCAGGCGTCTGATATGAAAGCCTTTAGGTCGTTGACGAGTTCTTCGAAAGAACTTTTTATAAGTCATATCCTTAGAAATCATCAATCGACATAATTAGCAGCTTCTCGACGATTTTGCGATTGTTTTTGTTACTATATAATTACTTCGATCCTTGGACCCTCCTTTGCAAAGATATGAAAAATAAAAGATAAGTCTAGTAGTATCCGAAACCGCGGTTAGACAAACTAAGTCTAAATCCTATTGCCGGTACTTATAACAGCATTAAAGCACCCGCCTTTTCCAGCCTCTTTACGATCTCCTGGTGTCCTTCGTATAAAGCAGCATAAAGAGCGTTACCGTAATCTCCGCCTTGGGCATTAACGTCGGCTTTGTTATCGATTAGAATTTGCACGATCTCCTGGTGTCCTTCGGCTGAAGCAGCCTGCAAAGCGTTGCCGTATGTTCCGCCCTGGGCATTAACGTCGGCGCCGTTGTTAATTAGCAGCTGCACGGTCTCCTGGTGTCCTCCCTCTGAAGCAGCCTGCAGAGCGTTGCCGTAACTTCCGCCCTGGGCATTAATATCTACTTCCTTCGTCTTGAGAAGCAGTTGGACCACTTCAGTATGTCCATTCTCGGCTGCCCGCAATAGCGGTGTCCCACCTGTACTATCTTTTGCATTTTGGTTCCTTTTATTCCATACTGCAGGTAAAACTTTTGCAAGCCCAAAAATGGCTGCAAGGTGTGTTGCTACCATTCTGCTAGGTGCCCTTTGACTGTATCCCGGATAGTGCCAGAGCCTACCAGTAAAATATGCTTGGACTGATGCATCGATCTGCGCAGGTTTCCTAAGAAATCCAAGCACTTCCTCACATCCAGGGGTTGCTCGTGCGTGGTGACCCCAATGAGAAGCCGCATATTCAAAGAATGGATGTCCCTTGAGACGGTCCTCATACTCCTGATCGCTCTGGCAGCGCCCGTTTGCAAAAGCGTCGAATGAAAGATATGTAGTGCAAGTCGCTGCTAATGCCGAATGCGCTGTAGGAAACCATGTGTCTCGCGTGCTTTCGAAGTAATGTTGTGTCGTGTAATGCACCAATCGGACAATGCTGCTCGCTTCATCGATTGTTACTAATCCTGCACAGACGGAAACCACGTCACGGATTTCTGTAATGTTATCATTATCGAGCTTTGTTTCACCGATTTCAACGGCAAGAGCATGCTGCAATTCTGTCTTGGTGAGTGGCCGTTGTGCGCATGTGATCCATGCTAGCACTTGCTTCGCACGCTTGGCTTGCCCTTCGAGCTGGCCTTCGATTCGTTTCATCGCACCATAATACGCTGCCTCATAACTTTTCGAGCCGTTTACCAAATCCTGCAATGCGTTCCGCAAGACCTTAGGATTATCTTTGTCCATGAGAGTATCGCAATAGAGCTGAGCAAGCAGAAACCTGGTCAATTAGCATAGCTCGGTTGGACGTGTTT
Organism: Pestalotiopsis fici W106-1; assembly: GCF_000516985.1. Taxonomy (NCBI): domain Eukaryota; kingdom Fungi; phylum Ascomycota; class Sordariomycetes; order Amphisphaeriales; family Sporocadaceae; genus Pestalotiopsis; species Pestalotiopsis fici. The sequence continues at coordinate 993,132 of NW_006917099.1, forward strand.
ACAACAGACCTACATTCCGTCCACTGTCCGACTAATGGTCTGCGTGATCTCGTCTTGCAAGTCGCTTCTCTCGGCAACAAACTTGGGAAGGCGTGATACGGCGCCTTTCAGATATCTTTCGATATCTTCTTCACTAGCTCGTATCTCAATTGTCAAGCCATTCGAGAATTCCTTCTCAATGTCAGGCATATGCCGAGACGTCGCGAAGACGCTAATGCTTTGATGAGTCTGGAGGCTGAAGAGTTGGTGGAGGAATCGTGCTCTGCAATTGTCTGCCACCTGGCATTCGTCTAGTGCATCAACGACGATGAATATCCTGGCAAAAGTTGCAGCCACAGCCTGAAGTGCCGTTGCGATCTCTTCCAAAGTCGGTCTGGTTTGTTTCCTCGCATGTTCCCCGTGGAGCTTATATAGAACAGGCGGTAAGAAGGGACCGTTGCAGGCCAGTTGTTTCAGCAGGCTAGACATGAGATGCTCAAGTTTCTGCTCCACTTGGCGGTTGAAATTGCAGTAGACGTAGACCACCGCAGTGGTGAGACCGGCAGAAAAACGAGTTTCGAGGTTGTCGATGACGATGGATGAGAGAATTGTCTTGCCAGCTCCAGGTATGCCAGGACAAAATAGTCTTTGTCCAGGCTCTTCTACCCACCTTTGGTATGTTTCGCAATCAAGAAGCCACTGTCCTGTGCCAGGCTGTCGTCTTCGCAAATAGTCGGAATGCTGCGGGCCGAAATCGACAGGAGTGAGCCAATTCAGCACTTTGAGATCCTCTTCTCTTTCAAGGATGAGTCTAGTCTGCGCAACTTGAGATTTCGTTTCAGACAGCTCACTGGACACTATTTTTCAACGTTAAAACCTTTGCTGCAGCACACAGAAATTGCTTGGAATTACTCACCTCTAGCTAATACATCCTTTACCGTTTCCTCTTGATCGACATCCTGTGGCTGGATATATCCCAGAAGCTCTTTCGCAAATGCTGCTGCAACGGCAGCAGCATGTTCCTGCCACGCTTTGTTTTTGTGCGAGTCGGCGTAGTCACAGATGCCTCGAATCACAATGCACGGGAAGTTGTCCATCAGTCCCGCAGCCTCCATTTCGACACAAAGGGCGTGCTTATCCATGTGTTTCGACAACTGATCCCTAACGCTGGCATCCTTGACCACCTGGTTACCCGATGCGATCAGCCCATAGTGCACGCGCATGTCTCTCGGTTTCCTTTTTACTATCTGGGCCTTGTCGCAGTGCTGGCAGTCATCTTGAACGTCATCCTCTGATTCATCCTCCCCATCCCCTGAGGAATCTTGATGCTGCTTCTCCACATGACAATAGCTTGCTTTAAAGAGGACATCTCGTAGAGAATCAGATCGCAGGTATTTCGGTACTAATAGTGGCCAGTCTTGCCGAATCTGATCCAGGTATTCTGGAATCCTTGTGCCCTTCATAGCAATATCCGACTCCAGCGTCGTCAAGGCAGATAGAAGCAGATTTGGTGGATTGTTCAGCGCACCCGTTCGTCGGAATGTCCCGCCTTGCTCGGCCTTGCCCATGTCCCACTGCACGACGCCAGGAAACTGATCAACAGGTACGCTGACAACGACGTCTCCAAGCCGTACTTTAGGCGGGATGCCGCCACCAATACCGACCATCAGCCCGAATCGGACGGCTGGAAAGGCGCGAATCAAGTGGGTGGCAACAGTCGCAGCTGAACTGGTGCCGATCTTGCCCTTTGGCAAACAGGCAATCACGACATTATGGCCACAGATTGAGCCGAGCGTGTAGGAGTTGGGGTCGTTGGGAGATTTTGAGAGGCTCGGGTGTCGCTCCTCGAGCATAGCGAATGCGGCCGTCTGCTCCTTAGGCAGGGCGCAGACCCAGCCGACTGTGTAGGCATCGTGCGTGCGCGGGCGCGTTGCCATCGCGAGTCCCTCGGTGAGAGTGCTCTCGGCAGTTGTTGATGGATACGCAATGACTCAGTTAAGAGTTCGGTGCCATGACCAGGCGGGCAGGCAGGTGAGGAGTTGAGGAAAGTCCTACGCAGCCTCGCGGGCTGACTCGACAGCGCTTAATGCATGTCGCATTGCTGCGACTATGGCGGTGATTGGCCAGCAGTGTGCATGATCATTATGTGCGGGGTCGCATAGCCGCGACGATTTCTATCCTGTTCTATGCGATAGTAACAATTGAAACAAAGTCCTAATCAACATGCATGACTGCGCAATTATAAGTATTTTGTGTTTTCAAAGGCATGTTCTAGGATGCACATTAGCGTTGACCTACAGTGGGCGACTGATCATGAGTTAGTACCTGGTAATTTAGGGTGTACGCACTGAGCGGCTAGCAGGGTGTAGCGCTACTTAGGGCAGAGCGGATGGGAAGCTGGGTTTTCTAAGAGCTATGATCGTATTTGATAAACATGATGGAGAAATACATACACACTGGCTAAGACTACAATCTCAGACTTCCAGCATTGGGTAGTTTGTACGCTCTAATGCTCCGACCGTCCTTTTTTTCAAACTTACAAAAGTCTCGTCTATACACTGGCCCGACACAGCATGGAAAACTGTACAAGTTACGTTTCAACACAAAACAAAGGGCAGAAATAGTTTGATCGCTTATATAAAGTGTATCAGACGATATACACGGGGATGCGACTGCCGTACACATCGCTCTTGCTGACCTGAATATCCATCTTATGGAAAGTGTGCAGCTGTAACCAGCATAGCATGCGGAATACGAGGGTGCACCACACCTCATCGACGTCTTCCGCACCGCTATTGCTTGGCTCGAGACTCGGATCTGTAGTTTCGCCCGAGACGTTGATTGACCCAGAATTGTCCTGGCTAGCTCCATTTTGGCTGCTTGCAGGAGCTTGCTCGCGCACGATTCGGACAACCTCTGGCCGTATACGATCGAAATACATGTCAATCAATAGAGACTCCTTCTCCGCGGATGCGGAATCAATGTCATGGATCGTAATAGCGTTACTATTCGAACCTTGGTCGGTTTCTTTCTTTTCCTCGTGAAGGATACGCATGATCTCTTGGATATGCACACGAACAATCTGCTTCACCATGGACGGGCTGCGTGCTTCGATCTTTCCAAGGTAATCATCGCACAGCTCGACTCCATCGCGTAGGTGGCTGAGATTGTCGATGAGAGAGGCACCAGGTGGATCCTCGCGAAAGAAGTCTGGCGTGCTTTCCTGAGCCCGAAGTAGCGAGAACTCTGGGACGTTTTCCGCCCAATTGATAATGTTGTTCAAATGCTCGCTCTCTTCCGAGGATCGGCCGTGAAGCAGCTTTAACGAGATGATGTATTTGTTTAGAAGTCTCGGTAGAGAAAAGGTGCTAGGATCCCAATGAAAGCCTGTGGGGTTTGGAAGTACCCGGAACACGGTGTCTTTTACGTGTAGCATCTCGCCTACCATGCCGAGGAGTTCGAATGCAACTATGCAGAATTAGATGAGCCGCCTTTCTTGATTCATTTAGGGGTCGTCTTACCAGCAAATAAATGACTGTGACGAGACTGGTCGAGGTTCTTCCGGAAATAATTGACAGTCCTGTTATTGCAGCCAAACACCACAAGGGTATTGGCAATCGCCGCGGGATCCTCCAGCTGGAGACTTTCGACCCCTTTGGCCTCATCGGCGTAAACCACTCGGTCTTGTTTGAAGATGGTAGGGACGATGCCAAAGCATAGCTTCTTGATATTATAGTTGGGAACTACGCGGTTCTTTTGAAACCACGTTGGTCCTTGTTTCTGGAAATTGAACGTAATACCCAGGCTCTGTATGGACGAGCCGTCAATGACAAAGCCGTTGCCCTGGGCACGATATCGGTGATTGTTTACATCAAAGATCCTCCAGTGGATACCTAGGATGGCAGCAATCTCAATTATGTGAGATATAGTAGTAGTAGCATAGGGCTTTGCAAAGTCCTTGGGCATGCTGTCCCAAGTTCGCCGCTTTCTTTGCATGCACACTACCAGGGAGTGGTGGTGGTGAGGCGCGTCGGGAGGCGTCGGATTCATAGGAGGGGGGCGAGGACCGATGGTGCTGCGCCGCTCCGCTGACTTCTTCGCTTGCCACTCTCGAGATTCCGTCTCCATTCGACAAACGGCCATAAGGAGACCATACCAGGTGGCCTTTTCGTTGTCGGCTGTATGAATGGCCTGGCGCGTGCTTTTCTTGGATTTCTTGATGTCAAACTCCTCGACGCTGTCAGTATATTCAAAATTGTCGGGGCTCCCGTCCATCCGAACGATGCGCGCGTCAATTGGGGCGAAGGCCTCGTCTCCTAGAGGACCCTTGGTGTTTTTCGGCCTAGCGACGAAAATGACTGGGACCTCGAATTGGACCTCGAAACGGAACTCGGTCCAAATCATGTGGCGCCTGGCAAACTTGGCCCATTTCCCTATAACAGCCTCACTGCAGGAAGAGAAGCCGGTGGCGGTAGCCAGGTACTGCTGGAGGGCCTGGAGGATGGCGATTGCAAAGGCTAATACAGAGATGACCAAAGCGACGACAGCAACAATGAGCTCGACGTAGTCGTCCCCCCCTTCGCTGCTCGAGGAGCTCTGGTCATTTGAAGACATGGCTATTGAAACGCGATTTAGTATTCATCCCGTCATGAGGTGAAGAGTCACGGCCAACCTTGGTAGTTTCAACGTGATAAAATTCGACATACGGATTTTGTTGTCTTGGTAGAGATGTTGTCAGCTAAGATTTGTTGTCATTATTTTTTTCACCGTGGGAATTGATCCTACAGGATCGACCAAAATTCAGCTCTTATACAGGGTCCAGGACCACATGTGCTTATGGGGCCGCCACGTAAACCTTGAACTCACAGCTGACAGTAGCCTAAAAGCGGGTGAGCAACTGGGTTACTCCACTAACTAGGCGGATTGAGGGGGTTCGGATCATACCTAGGGCACAAAATTGGCTTGGCTGCAACGGGCTCTGCCCCTACTAGCGCGGACGTTGCCCTATCAGACAGTATACCTAGTAGTAGCCAGAACAGCCCGTCCACTTTCGCTAGGTGGATATATCCTTTGAACGGTCAAGCCGGCAAAGCATAATGTTTCGCCATGTTCTTCGGTGAACTGCGCAAGGCTTGCGCCTTCAGCCTCCTTGATAATCACTATTTCTGGCATGCCAATGTCTCGGCGATACAGTTTATCCGCCTTGTGAATGAAACGAGCCTTTCGGTAGGGTTCATTCCCGAATAGAAGCAATCTTTAATTAATGACTGGGAAAGATCTGGTGCTGGCAACCAAAGCACGAGAAACCAAGTTGGCCTGGCGAACAGAACAAGAAGAAGTTCAAAGCACTCTTTATCCTTTAATAGCCATGAAGGTCACATGAAAATTCATCTAATCACATGTAGCCGTGGCCAAATACTCATCTATGTGATTCAATCTCATTCCCTGCATAATATCACCTCAGCACTCTGCGTGGACATGATTCTCGCAAAACTGCATCGCACGTAGCAAATTCATGCGGTGAAATATATTTGCAAACGTTCTGTGGCTTGCACTTTTGGAAAGGCTTATTGCTGAAGAGAATCGATTGACTCAGCCACGTGCCAATAGCTGTTGGTGAAGGTACCGGGGGCGCAGGCGCTAGTATCCGCCCAGTTAAATCTTAAAATAAAATTAAGCTCCGAAAGCCTCGAGTCAAACGACACTGAAAGTACATATGTATATGATTTATGATATAAGTCAGGTCAGTGCTGAAAAGTAGTTGCATAGTATCGTAAAAATAGCAGAATGAGTGCTTGGCAGTCAGAATTTCAGCTCGAAGTAATTCGGATAGCAAGCCATAGATCGGTGCGTGACTTTGATTCGTACATTTTGTGCGTTCACAAGTTGCTCGATAGCGTGCATACTCACAACTGTTTCCTTGGTTACCTCACGTTGTGCTGCGCCTCTAGAATACTTTGAGTGTCGGAGAATCTCCTTCCGGCCAATAGGTCGGATTAGCTGCCGTCCCAAGTGCACTGAGTGTAGCCGGCCCCGTGATCTCAGCCTTGTCTACCAGATGCCACACGTGGGATTCCTCCCCAAGATGCCCGTTATAGAATTATCTTGATGGAGGCTTGGATTGGTGTGGTTCGCGTTATATTAGCTCTCAGCAACAATGCAAAAATGATGTTTTGAAGCTTATAGAAAGTATATAAGCGTTTGCCATCTTGTGCTTGAACGATTTTCTTTTTTACCACTCATCATTGCAATTATTGAATTGTAACCAGCAGAAAGAATATTGTTACTCTCCACAGTGTTTTTTTTTTTCACCCCTCTTCTTCTTTTATATTCTCTTGCGTCTCCTGAATCCATCGGGTATTCTCTGTTCATTCCATACATGTAGCCATGTTACTCCTCGGCCATGCCAACGTCGCATCGTTGTTGCTCCTTTCTGCAACAACGAGTTCAGTCCTCGGTGCCCCTGTCAACGAGGTCGACTTGGCTCATTCATCTCTTGTTCCTCGTCGAACTCGCGATGTTGACGACCTCTCCAAACTGGACGAGATCTGCGGCCATGACATCAACAAAGAAAGTTTGAAGGATATATGGGAAATGACGCGCGTGGGAGGCTTCCTCGACATCATTGTGAACGGCACCTCTATAGGGGCGTACCCCAACTGGGTTCAGAACCTCGACAAGGCCACCTGGGATAAGCAGCAGTCCGACGCGTGGGACTGCACCAGCTTCCCTGGGAAATGTGGCCCCGCGGCTGACTGCAAAGAGTTCTTCCTCATCAGAGATCGGCCCCAGGAATACTGGATCTTCAAATCCATAGACGGTGCGCACAAGGTCATGAACAGGCTGCACGAGGAGCTCCAGAACGACGCCAACGTGGTCCAATTTGACTTGGACGGCATCATCTCCGACTTTCAAGGCGGGATCAAGGACCTCACCGACATCTACGGGAAAATGGCTGCGGCTTTCACCATTGGGGCTGGGGCCGTGAGCGTGGTGCCTGGCCCAGGAAAGCTCGCCAGCGCCGCGTTCAATGTCGTGGCCGGTGTCTTTAGCTTGGCCGCTCTGGACAAGCCTCCCGACTCGAAGCCGACTGCGCAGGAGTATCTCAAGAACTATTTCGAACAGTCCCAGAATGCTCTCAAAGACACGGCCCGCAATCTGTTCGGTACTGGTGATCAGAAGAAGCTTCCCAACCTTTCGAATCCTCACCACTGGCTAACGGAAGTGGCTCAATTTTTCGATGATGGCAAGTTCTTGATTGAGAATGTCGATGAAGCCACAGATACCACAGTCAAGACGGCCAGGATACATCTGGTATGTGTGCACTTATAGCTGCCCTTTTTTCTCGCTCTTTGTTGCTAAACGTGACCTAGCGACAAGCCATTGGTATGTCCGTTCTCGACTCACAGGGGTGGAAACTCTTCATCGATCCAGGTATCAAGGATGAGGCACGGTGCAAGAAGGATGGGAGCTCCCACATCTGGAGGAGCGAAAGCAACGAGTGCTGGGGCCTTCTCAAGTGGGAAAAGATCCCTTCTGGCGACCCCTTCTCCAAGGACAGGATCAAGGTCACCCAGTTGCCCGAGAAAACTGTCCAGAAGATGACAAAAGACTACGAGATGGATTTGAAAACAGTCTACGATAACGCCGTCGCTTGCAAGCTAGCGCATCCGGATGGCAGTGCTCGCGCCATCAAAGTCCAGGAATTGAGCCCAGATGGCAGCAACCTTCCGCAGTGCTTCTTCAGCATAGACGTTGCCAAGGGTACATTTACCGCCAATGAATACAAACCGCAGGATCTTTGGGGCAAATGGTAGAGACCATAGGTAATTAGATCATGTGCGGGTTAATATGCTGTTGGCTATATCTCCTTTAAGGGTCTGGGCTGCGCTATTCCAATCTACTTTTGCTTTTACGAGCGCAGGGGCAAATCCAAGCTCGGCTGATTCTGAAATCTATTTTGAAAAAAGAAAAAAATAGTCATTTAGCATTTAATGAAATCATTATCTGTGGGACATCGGTGTTGGATGGTAAAGAACATACCATTTTGCATAATCCTCCAAGACTTGATGGGTAAGATTCCGCCATCCGCATAGATAATCGAATGGCCGTCTCCGAAGCCCATGGGCCCAAGCTCGGCAATGTGGTCCTGGTCTTGGGCGGTGCAATCAGTCGTCGCATAGCCACACAACCAAGAGTCCCCGTTCGATTGGCCAGTGGGCTTATGATCAGTGGCTTAACCTGTTCGCGGCATGGGCGAATGAGCCCAATCTCTAGATTTCACCACTGGCCCTCGAGCTCGCGGACACTGTCGTCGTGCTTGCGCTTGACCTCCGCGAGCTCCGGTTTTCCGGCACCCGTCTCGGACCGGAGCTTTTACGCGCTGCTCTGTCCCTCCTCCTCCTCCTCTCTGCACCAAGGTCTCCAATTCGGTAACGTTGCGCGCACGTCATTGGCTTACAAAAGGAAGGCCTGGCTTGCTGTCCTTCGTCTCGAGAAATCCCGCTAAATAACTTAGAACTTTTTTTATAACTATTATATACCTGTAATTATATCCATTCCGTGTAAAATGATATATCCGGCGACAATCAGGTTCAGATATATTCAACGTGGTTGTACCTGCATGGTTAGGGGGCGTCGCGCCCTCCGCTAGGCGCTAGCAGGACAGGACAGCACTCTGTATGTAGGTTTATCCAGGTAGGTACCCGCTGGAGATTTCGGTCGCACTTTTAACATCATCCCCCCCAAGCTTAAGGACAGCGACCGAAAGCAGTACCCCGCTTTGTGCTGACCTTCTATAACCCCGGACTTGTCTACCTCCCTTGGTACCTAGTTACCCATCCTTCCGAAGTGAGGTTCAGGACATGTCTCATGTTTGTTATAAGTTGAATTTGCTGCACTGCTTCGATATTCAATATGCGTTTTTGATCCATCTGCCCATCTTGACATTGATAACCCAAAGCCGGTTCATCGAGAAAATGGCCAGCGACTGTACGACAGAATACACTCTCTACTCTTCCCCTTTCTCCCTCTATTCCATGATGGCCCGTCACACAATCCAGCTTGGTCCCACAACGCAGGACGCAAAAAGTCCCCCCAAGATTGACCTCGTGTTCATCAACCATCGGAAAAATGAGGCTTTGAAACAGGATTATCTTCTCAAGGTGAATCCCAAAGGACAGGTCCCCTCAATGACTGGAGCAAGCCTCAAGAAGTCACTGAATGACAGCCGCTCCATCTCCCTTTTCCTTGCTGAAAACCACTATCCTGCGATGCTACCGCCGCAACACGGTGCAATCATTCGGGGCCTTCTCGAGAGACTCCACGCCGTTCCTGGTCCCTCGTTCTCCAACAAGAACCCGACGGTCGAAATGAAGCAGCATAACCCTTCACCCGCGGAAGAGATTCTCAAGAGGGACGGCGCTAGAGGCCAAAGTTCAATTGTACGTCCATGCTACGCCCTCTACTGCTTTTTGAGATTCGCTCTCCTCACCGAAACTTTTCCATCATACAAGTCACAACGCCAACTATGGCGTCGCTTTCCAGCCGGCCATTGTGGCCCAAGCACACGCCGATCTGCATGCTATTTTTGCAGAGATCGTAGAACACCGCAAGGAGAGCGAGGCGTTCGGCAACCCGGCTGCATGGACTTTTGGCGATCAGGTTGGTCCGACCGTGCTCGACAGTCACCTCCTTCCCTTTGTATTGCGTTGCATGGAGGCTGGTTACGAGAGCCTCATTCCAGAGGAACTCCGGCATTGGGCTGTACACAAGTCGCAAAGTCCTACATGGTTCAAAGTCATGCGCGGCAGGCCAACACAGTGGCATCCCTCGATGGGACCTGTGGAGGATATGCAGGACATGATGGTTTTGTAAATACTCATGATTGACTGACACATACATTTATCGCTGCTAATCACACCTGGGCCCTTGTGAATTTGTGATTGAGGGGCGGAATCAGGGTCTCTTAGTCGATTTTATCAATCTACGAAATAGAAGTGCTGAACAGCTGTATGACACACCTGACCATGTGATAGTCTCAATATATCTGTACAAGATTTCACTCTTCATCCTAGATTCAGACGCTATTAATAGAATGTTATGTCGCCGCCATAAGAAACAAACATCAGGTAGAAATATTCAGCTCCATGACACCCACACCCCTGAGAATCACAATGAATTGGAGCGTACTGCTTATGACGCTTGTATATTTTATCACAATCTGCAGGGTCAGATAACTACGGCTGGAGGATCGCATCCTACAGGAAGGACTATTGACTACGATGAAGTGGCATGGTACAGGATTCTTGACAGGATATGAGCCTCAGCGGCACAATATAGGCAGATGCCAAGCATAAATACTTGGCAAATCCCACCTATATCGCAGCCTCCGCATTGTAATCAATCCGGGCCATCAAGAAATGCATGTATCTGACATCTGCGCCAATTCGCCCTCGCGAACTCCATACAAGGCAGTAAAACGGTCCCCTTGGGCTAGGGAGCTTCAGCACATTGGAATGAAGGCTGTGGTGGCGAAAGTCACAGGGACACTTGGTGGTGAAAGACCAGTCCACGATTAAAAAACGCCCCAAGTGTCTCGGACATTCATGGCTCCGGATACGATCTGATTATCTATTCAACTTGGCTTGGTGTTTCTAAGAATAAAGCCTAGGCTACGGTCGAGATTAGATTCTAGATCATTTGTATCAATATTATGCTTCCATCGTCATCGTCATCAGTAAGGCCATTATCGTCGACACGAGGCAGCGGATCTTTCTCTGATGGTAAGTCGACGTCCAAGCTGAAATGCTTGATACCCAAAGTCACAAGCAAGGCCGCCCCGCACAGGGCCGACATATAGATCCAAAGCTTGCCAACTGCGGAGGACACGGCAGCGATGATGGCACTTTTGGTGGATGAGTCGTTCATGTTGCGGAGTTGTGCGACCAGAACCAAGCTGAAAGATGGCTGGAAAAACTTATCTGTCGCGTTGCTGGGAAGTTGAATCAGTAACTCGGTCTTGAGTTCGTTCGTAAAAATAACACCCCCAATGGGCACTCCCAAAGCCGTCCCCAAAGAGCGAAAGAAGATGGTGAGAGTGACGGCGATCGCAAGCAAGTCATGTGAAACCGCTGCTTGAACGGCGAAACCCATGGCTCCAAAGATCATGCCCAGCCCAAAGCCGACCAAGAGATTCTGAGGAACCCACTGTCCAGCGGGGGAGTTCACGCCGAGGAAATACAGCGTGCCAACCGAAACTGTGGTTGCAACCCAAGCACTCCAGATAGCCCAGCGGTACCTCCCAGTGTGGCTGATTGAAACGCCGGACACAATAGATCCCAAAGAAATGGTCATCGTTTCCGGTAGCACAGCCACGCCCGTCTGTATGGACGAATAGCCCTTCACCCCCTCATAGTAGATTGGTAAGTAGTAGAGCAGACACCAGAGGACAAGGCCGTGTACCAAGCAGGCTATGAAAGTTGCAACACACGACAGGTTCCGGAACAGCTCGGGGGGAATCATGGGGTTCGCAGGCACAAACATTTCGTAAAGGATAAATGCAACGAGCGATACTGAACCGAAACAAAGCGGAATGATAGTCCTTCTATCTGTCCATGAATAAAGGGAACCTCCCTAAGCACGCATTTGGGTTAATGAGATTCCGGTATTCCCAATTTCTTATTTTAGCAAATGGAGGGCTTGTGCGGACTGACCTGTGTGAGAGGAACGAGTATCAGGAGAATAGCTGTGCAAAATATGCATAGACCAGCCCAGTCTGAATCTCGAAGATTTTTGAGGATGTCTCCTTGACGCGGCTTTGGATTGATTGCAGTATATGTCAGGAGTAGCGACAAAATAGTCATACCAGCATTGAGCACAAATATCATCCTCTTCATATTTGAAATTAGCCCGACGGATTCAAAGATTCCCGACTGATAGGTATTTTTTGACTTACCCAAGACCAATCATTGACCTGTGAGAGGAGTCCGCCCAGCAATGGTCCTGACACCGTCCCAATAGCGGAGGCAACGCAGATCCAGGCCAGCCACTTGCCCCGCAACCTCAGGGGCACCATCTCGGTGACCATGATCTCAATGATTCCAACGGAACCCCCCTCCCCAATGCCTTGTAAACTGCGCGCGACAAACAGCAGTGGAGCATCACTGGCCACAGCGCCGAGTATAGACCCAACGAGGAGAAAGGCCAGTCCTCCGGCCAACGATTCTCGTCGACCAAACGCGTTAGCCCATGATGCGCAACTAGGCTGAATGACGGTTGCCGTGATAGATGTTAGGCTTCCCACGAGGAAAGCATCAGAGTCAGTCAGCTTCAAGTGTTTTGCAAGGTCCTGCCGGCATCAAAATCAGCATCCTAAAAGAGCATGTCAACATGAGTACAGATTGAACAAGACTGACCGTTAAAGCGACACTCATTGACGTTGCACTGATTGTAGCCGCTAGGACCACGAAGAACAAAGATGCAAACGACAAGTAGAAGCTATTCGTAGGTCTCCATTGTTTGATCTGATTATGCTCTTCGACCAAGGAGGTGCTGGAGCTGGAGCCTTTGGCCATGTCTGAAGGTATTTCAAGCAGAAATGTGATTATGAATTTTCAAAAACTTGTAGGTTTTAGAACTAGATCGCCTACCTCTTTGGAAATGTAGCCAGTCATCTTTCGTTATATTGATACGAGAGATTTTTCATATCATGCCACTGCCCATACGTAGCGCATCACGTTGCTGACAAAAATTGAAGACTTCAGAAACGGACTCGGGCGTGGCGTCAAGTGGGGCGCGTAATACTTGCCAAGGACAAACTGTGTCAGGGTTCAGGATTACTTAAAGTAAAGACCAGATCCTTCCTAGGCGTTAGTAGCATATAACTCCACACTTTTTTTTCTTAAGACATATTGTAAATGATAAGGCAGGAGCAGATCAGGGGCCGAGTCAAAGGATCGAGAAGGGTCTCGCTACCCTCGTCGAATGCTTACTTCCTTGTAGTTATTAAATTAGAATAGTCATTCCCTGAGGTTCGTTTCATATCCACTAATTCATTGTCCTCTAGAGGTATCTCCAGTATAGTAATGTGTAAAGTGAATGGCTCGTATCCCGTGATGGTATCCACCTCATCATGACCGACTCTATCACAATGCTGTCCAGTTTATAGTCAATATCTATATTTGTAACCAAACAGCGAATCCCAATTTCTTGGACACCTAGGGACTCATTCCGTGCCCAAGTCCGTAGTTCGCGCCTCATTCCAGTGTGATCGATTCCCACTTCGCACCTGAATTCACGGCCTCGCCAAGCATGATGCCATGGACATAAGCCTCTCCAATGACTTGGAATCTCCCACCGGACCCTTGCCGTAAGACAACGGGAACGTGGGATCCGCCAAGTGTCTTTTCGAATTCCTCTTTTGCCGACTCTATAACGTTACATGAGAGTGACAGAAATGCCGCTTTGCCCAAAAGGTTGGGCGGCAGTATCAGCCTTCTCGTCGTCTCAATTCGAAGGAATCCATACATGGCCTCGAGAGTGGGCTCGTTAGGTTTCCCGGCATCATCAAATATCCCTCTGTCAGCTTGCCTGTAGTATTCGATGATGGTACTTATCCTAGCTGATAATTCGAAAGCCACGCCGACGTCGGAGTTATTGGAGTTGAGTACACCTGGGTTAGGATTTATTGAGTTGGAGGGGCAAGTGGCATCAGAACATATCGCGACATGCCACTTCGCCGCCATATCGCAAAATATGGAGATTTACGCGAAGGTGGATCTTGAATCACTTCAAGCTGGTCTGCATGAAGGAAGACGTCAATTCAAGAGTGTTACTGAAGACTGCGGCGGGGTAATTTTCAAAGAAGTGGACTACCTCTTTCGTTAAAGATATCGGGAACCTCGCTTGCAATGAAGTGGTACAAAGAAATTGAAGAAATGGGGTAAGACACCTCCCACATCTTGATTGTTTGTATGCAAGCAATGTACCTGGTACAAGGATTACTCGGCTACGGGTATAAGTAACCCTTATGCCCAGTATAGTACGTAAGGTAGCCTTAATACCTAAGCCACTGTACACACACACTCAACACCACAAAGGAGGGGTATCGTCTGAAGCAATGTGAAACTTGATCTGGGTTACGATTCTACCATTGCGGAATCTATCGTGAATAGAGGCTCCAAGCTCTTGATCACTTCTTCTTCTGCATACTAGCCATTCTTTTCTTAAGGGGATAACTGTCAGATACCGATGTTCGATCAAATACAAAATAAATAAATGAATCCCCCCGTCTGCGACTCACAAACGCATCGTATGTCGTCATTTTGTTAACCATTTACACAACCGAAACCTTGACTTTTAATCCTTGCGCCTTGAGAGTGGTGTCCTTTTGGAATGGAGGATGAAATCCGGGCACAACTTCCTCGAAGCAAAATCGCTCTACTAAGACCACAAGTAGCACCTTGATGGAAATCAAAGCAAGATCCTTCCCAACACAAATTCTAGGACCCCCAGAGAAGGTGTAGAGAGCTTGCGCTGACTTTGCGCCTCCAGTGGGAGATGCCTCCCACCGTCCAACATCGAATTCATGAGCATCCTCGCCCCAGAGGTCTTTCTGGCGGTTGATTGCATAAGGACTTACCAGGACCCCTTGGCCTTTAGCAATGACCACGCCACCAACCGTCGTGGAACTGGCCGCCACGCGTCCTATCAGCGGGACAGCGGGGTAGAAGCGGAGGACTTCCATGACGAACGCGCGGAGATATGGCATCGAGTTGATGGCATCTAGGCTGGGAATCGTGTCAAGGCTTTGATCGGCTCGCAAGATCTGGATCTCTGCTCGGAGACGATCTTGCACCTCGGGGTGTCTGGATAGTCTGTATATGGCCCAGTCTAGTGTCACAGCCGTAGTATCATGTCTAATGTCCAAAACTGATTAGGTACGGTCATGCCAAGCACGGCCTCTTCTTGCGTAGACTTACCCTGCTGCCATGGTTGTTAAGACGTGGCTGAGCAACTCTTTATCGTCTTTCAGGCCCGATGCAATCAGAGCAGAAAGAATGTCTCAAGAGGACAGTCAGCCCCTAATCCCTAACTATCCGAAGGAATGAGGAAAATTGGTACCTTTCTCTCTAGGTTCTGTATCATCGAAGCTAGTATTTTCAATCTCTTTTCTCTTCTGCCGAATTTGGGTTAGGTAAAAGCTTCGCAGCATCCTCATCCCTTTATGGTATTGTCGAATTGAACGTAGTGGCAATTTGAATAACAGTCTAGGTGGAACTAGGGTGGCGAAGATAATTCCAACAACTTGGTCGATTAGACTTGGATTGTCAGGAGATGGATAGACCATTTCATATGCCTGAAGAATCGAGTCGGATGGATTCCTGATTGAATCAAAGTTCACGCCAAGAGTCGTGATACCTACGATATCGAGTGTTGTAGCCATGGTCAGAGAATGAACGTCAAGCACTACTGAGCCTCTCGACTTCTTTACAAGGTCTTCTATCTTCTCGCGCAGGATCAATGCTATAGGCCAGACTTGTGGTACCAAGCGTCGATTGCGATTCAAGCCGAATATTGGGTTGAATATCCTCCTTTGAAACTGTAACAAACCATGAGAGATGTGATCTGTGTTGAATATGTATAGGGGGGAAAGGATGCACTTACGCGGTGGACATCACCTTCTGCCACAACAAGTCCAACTCCAAGACTTCTGACAAGACCTTCGCGATTGAGTGCAGGCTTTTCAAATGCGTACTGACTCATGATTTCAACGATTGCCTGTGGTGTCTTGGGAATGACACAGTCGAAAGGCCCCAGGAAAACGCGGTAGAGGCCAGAGGGTGTCGCACCAACCACGTGCTGCCATTTGGCCATGGGAATACCCCAAGGCTCGCGCAAAAAAGGTAGCAGATTACCAAGTACAAATGGCGTATTCTACATAAGGTTAATTGTCTGGCTGGCAATAGTTTCGTGCGGGAAGTGGATCACCTCGGGATGTGGTAGACCTCTGGTTGGGGCAACCAACCAGCGGTGAATCAGACAGTGGTAGGTAAGATATAGCATCATCTGGATTGAAAATGACATGAAAAACATTAATGTAACCAAAACATACGATGCACCTGAAAGTCTAGCTTGAATAGCGACGACGGCAGCAACGCAAGCCCAGGCTCGTGATTTGAAACCCATATTGAAAGGTAACTTCGCTATGTGCGATCAAGATGAAATGGTTTACACGCAAAATAGTTCGAACAGAGAGATAGGTTGAGTAATTATCGTGATGCATACGATTGAAGTTATCTGACTTCAAGTTCGAATATCGCCAAGCGTGCCAAGAATGGCGGCCTTCTCAGCTCTTGGCGTTTCCGACACGCATGGGATCATTATCTAAGGATCAATCCTACGAACTCACCCATGCAAGGAAGGATTGAATATTTTTTAGGCATCCTCACAGTCGCTTCTCTTGTAGTATTAATTGTATCGTACGATATAATTTCAATATAGCGACTTTGTCAGCCCTCCGCAGTTGATTAACACTGCTCGGACTGTGGTTGCCATACAGCTAAGTAATCATTCAGGATCAATCCTCCATGACTAGGCACCCATACCAAAAAGGATGAAGTATACATTTAGCATGGTTTCCCATCCTTTTTGTGGCTGTTCCATATGATACCTTAAATAATACCATTCTTTACTATCGAATGAATATTCATTTCATGTTATATCATCTCAACGGATACAACTATACCATGCTTTGATGCATATTCGTTTCTTCACTGCCTTGACCCTGAGTTGAGGTCTCATCTGTACTGACAGCCAGTGGGAGTGAGCCAAAATTGTGGTAAAAAGTTGTTCTATCAAGAAGTACGCCATACTGTGACCTCTCACGGGGCGTAGGTACGTGTTCCTATGGACAACCTCAGGTTCTTCCGTCAAGCTGGGGCCCACTCCGTTTGTATAAATCTTTCCACAGGTCCTGCTTTGACAACTGTTACACATACCTCGGACTCTTGCCATATACTTACATCCTCTTCTTTCCTGAAAGGAAAAAAAAAAAGTCACATTTCAAAGAGCATTTGAAAGAACTCAATCATCATGAATGTCACAAGCATTTTGCTCGAAAATGGCACATTGCCATTTTTGGACATGAATGATGGTTCATCCCCCATCATTACCATGGTTTCATCGTCCCCACCTCTCAGAATTGTCTCGCTGGTTGTCTTTAGCTTGGGATTTGTCCTCCTAAAGATTCTTTCGACGAGATCCAGCTTACTGGTTGAAGCAGACAAGCCTCAAAAGCTTCGTACTGCTGTGGCACCAAGAGCATACCCTCATTGGGAGCCCTTCATTGGAATTGATCTCATGGCAATATTTACCCGGGGCCTGCTGAGCAACAACTTCCTACCGATGGTACTTGACCTTGTTCAGAAATACGGAGGACCTTTCTACACTTTGGCATACCGATTTGTCGGGAAACCAGCTATCGTTACCTTTGAGCCGCTTAACATCAAGGAGCTCTTGTCGCCTAGCTTTCGAGACTATACGCATGGAGAAGACCGTCTTAATGTACTGAGACCATTGCTTGGAGATGGCGTTTTCAACAGTAATGGTCAGATATGGAGGGTAAGCTCACTTGACAACGGCGCCTTATCAGCGGAGCAAAACTGACAATACCTTAGGACTCCCGCATGTTCATTCGCCCTTTCCTCCACAAAATGGATGATAAGCAGCTCCAGATCTTTGAAGAGCATTTTCAAGACCTGCTAAATGCTCTTCCCAAGGATGCAGCCACAGTTGATATCCAGCCTGCAATGACGGATTTCGTCATGGACGTTGTCACGCACGCATTTGTTGGTCAATCTTCAGGTATTCTTTCCAAAGATGGGAAGTCTGAGAATCTGATGGAAGCAAAAACATTTGGCATCAGACATACACAGGCTACGGATGGTCTCGTGTTTGATGACTACAACATCTATGACCTCATCCCGAGGCTGTTCGGTAAATCCGAGCGTAACAACTACGCACGCGAGGTCAATGAGATCTTGGCCAAGATGATTAAACGTTGCACCACGAAATCGATGTCAAATGCAGCTACGCCATCGCCCATCCTGGAAGCAGCCACTCGTCTGGGCAAGGATACCAAGCATACCCATTGGGACCTGATGGGCTTGATAACTGCTGGAAAAGACAGTACGAGCTCTGCACTTGGTAGTGTGCTGTACTGTCTAGCTCGCAACCCCGAAGTGGTCGAGAAACTCCGGGCTGAGGTCGAGTTTCTCGATGGGAATCCGCCTAGTGTTGAGCAACTGGCTCAGTTCAAATACCTCCGAGACGTGATCAACGAGAGTGAGTGCTTTCATCTTCACCACCTCTTGACATGAACCAACTAACAACACAAAAAAAAAGCATTACGGCTGTTTGCACCCATTTCTGTCAACATGAAGACGGCTGTTCGCGATACCGTTCTCCCCGTTGGCGGCGGAAGCGATGGCAAGTCTCCTATTGTGGTCAAAGAAGGCGTCACGGTGGGCTACCTTGTGTACGGAGTTCACCGGCGCAAGGATCTCTGGGGAGCAGATGCAGCCGACTTCCGTCCCGAGAGATGGGAGGGTCTAAAACCTGGCTGGTCCTTCATTCCCTTTGGCGGTGGCCCTAGGATGTGTCTCGGATGTATGTTCATCTTCCAACTTAGCCCTGTGCTTCTCTTTGCTTGAATTACTGAAACCTGCTAATACGTCTACTATTACAGACAAGTTTGCGCTTACATTGATGAGCTATTTTATTGTGCGTTTCGTGCAGAGCATTTCAAAGATAGAGGCACGCGATCCACATCCATGGACAGAAAAGCTTGGCTTGACACTCTTCTCCAAGCACGGTGTCAAAGTGAGTCTGCAAAGGTCGGAGAAAGATCTCTAGCTGAATTGTTATGAAATTTCATGATTCGTTTCTTTCGTTTCCTCTTTTTTTTTCCCCCTCTCTGAGACAACCAAGATCACCTGCCACCAATCTCAGATATCTAGAATTTCATGTTGCAATTGATCATTCCCGACCATTTGCAATAGCAAGGTATGGCTATATAGGATGCGACGCAAATATATCTATTATCGATTAATGCGGAATTCCTGCCAACTTGAATATGTAGTTAAGCACTTGCTGCAACCCATGCTGTGCCCAATGGTGCCAAGATGCCACGCCGCAGCTGCACCTAGACCCTGCGCCAAAGTGCTGTGCCTCTCGTCGCGCCAGCGTGGGGTCCCTGTTACTATCCCCATTGGACAGCTGACAATTAACATGGACACACACCATCAACGGACCGTTTAAATATCAAAGTATTTCGCTTTGAGACTTTTCAAGGTAGTCATTCATAAACATAGTTGACTCGTCAGATGATTGAATAATTGAATATCACCATGGAAAATTACATTGTGTTTGACTCCGGCATCACCACTTCAGACCGTATCGTTCTGGAAGATTTGGTATCCGATATCAAGCAATTCGGCCAATCACGAGCTCGGGGGAAAAACAAGCCTGATGGGGACGGTGGTCAGTATTTCAAGGTCTTATGCAAAAGCTGTATTCACTAATATCATTCAGCGGCGACCAAGTCGGCGCTGGCTACTCTTGATGAATTGAACAACCCCAAGAGTCCAGCATTTCAGCCGACAGTTTTCACGAGCAAAGATTATGACCAGCTGCACTCTGGTCGGCCTTTCAGGAATTGGCTCCTGCAAACTTATGTCGGGATGGCTCAGTCGATTGTGCGATTCGAGTCAGACGTCGTCATGCTGACCCATTTGCTCCTCTACTTCACGACCACGGTCCCCAGCGCATTGTATCTCTTCTTTTGGCATTTTACTTGGCTTCACGGCCTGGCGCATTTCATGATGCAGATTTCATACATGGGGACGTACACTCTGATGATGCACCAGCATATCCATATGCGAGGGATTCTCAAGAAACGCTTCGCCCTGTTCGACTACCTGTTTCCCTACATCACCGACCCACTGATGGGTCATACATGGAACTCATACTATCATCACCATGTTAAGCATCATCACGCGGAAGGCAATGGTCCTCAAGATCTCTCCTCGACTATATACTATCAGCGCGACAGCATTCGTCACTTCTTGCTTTATTCGACACGATTCGTTTTCTTCGTATGGCTTGATCTGCCGATCTACTTTTTGAGAAAGAACAAACGCATACTCGCAGCTAAAACAGCATTCTGGGAATTGTCAAGTTATACAGTATTATATGTCGCATACAGGCTGAATCCGAAGCCTACTCTTTGTGTCTTCATATTTCCTCTGGTACTGCTTCGCCTCGGTCTCATGTTTGGAAACTGGGGACAACACGCTTTCGTCGATGAGGAAGACCCTAGCTCAGATTATCGATCTAGCATCACTCTGATAGACACGGCAGTGAGTAGAAAAGCCCTTGAATTGCCTGCGATGCACCTTCTCTCTGCAACATCTGGCATTGATGTCAACTGAATCGGAACCACTTGCTAACGGAATTTCAGAGTAATCGACATTGTTTCAACGATGGGTACCATACTTCGCATCATCTCAATCCTCTGCGTCATTGGAGGGAACACCCAAACTCGTTCATCAAGAGCAAGGCGCTATACGCATCTCAGGATGCGCTTGTGTGTACCCTATGGGCCCATATTTTGTGTTTGATTTGATTCCTAATCATGTGGCAGGTGTTTCACAATATCGACTATCTCATGATTACTATTCGACTCTTGCAAAAGGATTACAAGTGTTTAGCGCGGTGTATGATCCCGATAGGTGAGAGGCAGCTCTCCATGAGCATGGATGAGCGCATAGCCTTGCTCAAAAGACACACACGAAAGTTTACCCGAGAAGAGATTGAAGTGAAGTTTCGGCGACAATCTCAACGGTAGTATGATGGATCAAGCGAAGAGTATGGTTTCTGGAGGGAATAATCCGTCGACTCATGGCAGTCCCCGCTATCGGTCAACCTTTCAAACAAGCGCCTGTTTCCTCAACGCCAATTAAAGACTGAGATGGCGGCATGATACCCTTGTGTTTCATCATGAGAGAGCTTTGGCAGATTCCATTGTTTATAACCTGCTTCTATAAACATACGTCATCTATGTTCTCCGAGACCATTTCTTGTGACACATTCAACATATCAGATATACAACCAGCAATTGATGTCAGAGCCGCGTCAAGTAATTCATTACGTTAGTATTCAAATAAACATATTATACAAATCGTACAACGCTCTGGATATCTTTCACAAACCACTCTATACGCGCGTTGGACTAATTAGCCGCTCCATTTCCTTATCGCATCGTCGCCGAGCTGACTCTGCCTGCAGGAAGTCGCCGCCCTCCCTGCACCAGTTCTCTAGAGTACGCAGGTCCCTAATCACGTGAGGCTGTGCGGGCGACTCGTTCAGCCACAACTTGATGGATCGTTCGAGGTAGTAGCAGGCGAGGTCGTGGCGCGGGTTCCCTACCAAGATCTGATCACGACACCGCCGCTTTTCCACCCTCGCTACCGCGGCATAGTACATCCATTCGCCAATACCGAGCATGGGCACCTCGCCCCCGTCGATATTGCGGTCTCGGTAGGGCGGTGGCTGCCATTGGTCGTATCGCTCCATGCCGAGCGCACTGGCGCATGCCTCAAACACCTGCCGCAAGATCGGCTCCTTGATGTAGAGAATGCTGCGGTCGATACATTGTTGGATGAGAAACCTCGTCTCGGGGGTCCTCTTGAGATCCATGTTCATCTTGGGTTTAATCAACCATTGCAGAAAGGCTGGGTCCATGGACATGGCGCCGTTGCCTGACTGCAGTTGCTGGTTAAAGTTGATGTCAAGGACCCTTTCCATCAAGTCTGGAATGAGCTTAAAGTACACTTCAGGTGCCGAATTGTTGGCGCTCAGCAGCTTATAGACCGAGGTAGCAAGCCGGGTACCAGCGGTACTCTTTTCTACGAATGAGCACCGTGCCGCGAGGTATTTCCATAGCCGTAGGAGAATGTCGATCTTCACCGGGTATATGATGGATCCGTACATAGTGAATAGGAGAAACTGTGGAAACGATGCGCGATGCAACATCTCTATTCGCAGAAACGCATCGCGAGTCAGTCTTCCTGCTGCCTCGTAGTGTTTCTCGTCAAATAACCAACTAGCTTTGAACAGTTGTTCAAATACTTGTACCGTCTCGCCAATCTGTGACACGTGAGGGTGGCCTGGTCGAGGGAGCAGCGACGATTGCGAAGAGGGCAGTGATGTGCAGTAGATATGGATGAGTTCTTGGACCCTAAGGATATCGCTGGCGCCTATCGCGATTCGGATGCTGAGATGTGGTGTTCTTGGCCGGATGTACTGGGGTATTTCCTTGACCTCTGAAGACTCAGGCTGTGTGGCCACCTGTACGGAAGCCCGTGTGCGCCTGAGATACTTGTCTAGGTCCACGGTTCGACCACTAATCTCGAATTCAGTGGTCTTACCTTCGTGTGCACGCTGCTGTCGCAGACTGAGCATTTGGACAGCGTCTTGACGGCGAACGTTTTTGCTAAAGCCCCAGATCTGGAGTTGCCGCTTATATTGTCTCTTCCTTGTAATCTTATTAGTAATAATCAATCAATCGGGGACGGCGGAGTATCATACGTTGCCATAAACCCCGTTGACGACATGGCTCGCATCACTGTAGCCAAAGTCTGCCGGTTCTCAATATAGAGCTGGCGTATCTCGTCTCGGCGTAGATCCCAAGACTCTCGCCGGTGACGATACCGAGACACCTCCCGGTGTACTGTGCGTCATGAGCGTTTTTCGCTGTATACTCAGCTTGCATCCTCACCTGCATCGTCTTCGCGTTCAACGGAACTGCAGAGTTGGGCTGGTGCTGCAGAGGCTTCGCCCCCATCAAAGAGTGGTTCAAAATCGTATAAAAGGTTGTCATCTTGAAAAGCATTATAGTCCCGGTGAACAAGTGATTCCAAGGCGAGACTCTGTTTCTCTATGAATGAGTCGATGCGATATTCTGGGTCCACTGCAAGATGGTTGGCGCTGAATAATGCGTGCATTGTGAGATCATTGGTTGATGGAATAGAAATGGTAGAATGCAAGGATTTTACATTCAAAAAGGTTTATTGCAGTATATTTGAAATTCATGACACGAGATCCGGAGCCTAGAAATATCGAAAGACCGTCCAAGTTTCGAGATATATTAATCAAACGTTATTAGTTCGTAGACATGGTACTAATCAGTGATGGGATGCTCGCGCCATCAGTGATCTATTTGCAGA
>NW_006917099.1:1016498-1183022 GCF_000516985.1 Pestalotiopsis fici W106-1
GGGGGGTGGTACCCGGGTGGTTATTCCCATAGAGGCAAGCGTCGAGAAAGGTTATTTAGTCTCGGATATTCCGCCACAGGCCTCTTTAAGCCTTCGGGGTTTTCCTTGGCAGCACAGCTGTGCTATGGCAGTCCTCTTCTCTACTTCAATGATACAAATGCAAATTATTCAAGAACAGACGAAGGGAGAGAGAAATACTAGGAGAATTTATTTTTATTTTTTTTTTTAAAAAAACTATAGGAAACAAAATATGCCATATACAAAGAGCTTTTTTATCCTCGAGAACACACCTGGCAGCTCGAAAAGTCTGGCATCTCCCAAACCACTTTCTGCACCCACTGCGCCTAGATAGGAGACGATCGAGCTACGATCTGTCTTGCGCTTGTCTAAGGTACGATGCCTGCTACATATTTGGACGGGAATATCCGTCAACTGCTCCACCTCTGAGCTTTGTATGGTCAACTAGACGCGCTTGGCTTCCGATGCACCAATCTCAGGGATTTCCCATGGCACTGGGCCGAGTTTAGTGAATCCTATTTCAATTTCCCTCATCTCTACAAAAGTCCCATGCATGATCTCGACACCTGATGGCCACGTTCAAGCCCTGACTATGTATGGTAGGGCTGAGGTTCCATCCCCGCATGGATCGGTGGAATCGTGGGCGATCCTCTCCAACATTCTCTCGCTTGTGCGCTGGCATGACCATAAACAATGTTTGTGTTAGCAGTGAGCTCAAGCGAAGCGCGCGAATCAATCAAGTGAAAGGACAGGCGACCAAAGGGTAGACAGATAGGAGATGTAAGGTGAGTCTGTCTTGCTGTCGCTAGATCGGAATCTGTAGGGTGGCGGTCTAGAGAACATGATTAACAACAGCGGTGCATACAAGTCCTGTTACTACAATCACCAGATGCGAGATCATCATCTAACGCTGAAAGTGATCAGAAATCAAGATTGAGCTTCTGAGAGGGAATGTACCTACGCGTCCCAGTACCCAGATTTGCTTCCCAGATTATGCTAATGTCAACAATGGCCCCTTAGCAGCAGGGGTGCTAATGCATGTTGATCTCAGCCGCAAACTGCACTTTCATCAGCTTCTTCCAGAACCCTTTTTGTATTGGTCCATGAAGCAGGCACTTCCAACTTTTGGGTGGTCTCCCGATGGGGGGGATCTTTCCATGCAGTTACCCTTTTTCACTCGCCCCCCTGAATACTGCATAAGTCGACCACCAAGGCCTGAAACTTGGAGGTCCATGAAGTCTTAAGAAATTAGTCAACATTCAGATCGAGGAAACGGTAAATTATGGTACTACAGTACGAGCCTTGCACCTTTTTGGACATGTCGATTGGAGGCTGCCAATTATCGCTTAAAAATCCGTACATCTGTCCACTACTAAGGTTTCGAAGAGTTCAACCGTGGGGTGTGAAGAGCATAGTGCTAGGATCGCGAGGCCATTGCTCAATACGTTGTTATTTGTTTTCAATAGCCCTCACAAAAGAAGCAACTTTCAACATCCACCCAGTGATGGATGCAAAGATCAAGAAAGCTCGACCACTAGCAGACGAGCTAATAATTACAGACCAGGGTGAGAATAGCTCTATAGTGGTCTGCCCTCTAGCTGCAAATTTGGCAAGATTGTTGTGTAACTGCACGACAGCTGGGTCATGAGAGGGATATGTATCGTGTACTATATTTAGGAGGGCGACGATGAGCAGACAGATTGGGATAAGGTGCCACTGGCGGTGTGGTATATGCTTGGAGATCATAGTCCCTGGTATGAGGGGCTGGTCTTCTCTTGCTAATGCCAGTTTGCTGTAAAGGAATGTATGCAGGCTTGATAGCATTGGGAACGAACACTGGTAGAGCTCACTGAGGCTCGGGCGGATGGATGCGACTATACCCTCATAGTATGCAACCGAGCGCTGTAATCAAATTCAAGGTCGACCCAGATGGACAAGGGATTGATCCAGGCACCAGCCCAATCGGTTCACACGTGAGATCAGACCCGGCCCTTGACCCATAGGGCATGATGGAAAGCCTCTTACCATAGAATTCATGCTTATTGATCCATCTCGCCGGAACCGACCACATGGCTACAGGGATTACGTGAGATTAGGTATGCAACTTGCAACTTGCTAGCAATAGTTATTCAATATTACAGACGGATTTCGTGTTACCTCGCGGTCTCTTTTCAATCCACGAGAAAGGCATGAAAATGAAGATGAAAATGATTGGTGCGTGCGCACAGGTAATGTGACTTTGGTCATCCAGGGGGTTCCTTCGACCTGCCACGTTCGTGAAAGACGTGCAGGACCGGTATGGCGGCAACAGTCGTGTGTAGAGATCTATCACGCTTACAAAAGCCATACGGCAGCGATAGCAGCAAGGGACAGTCGAAAGCTATTATTGGCACCGGTAGCGCGTACGCAGACGTAATCATCAAGTGTACACCTGTATGGAGCAGCTTGTGACCAGAAGCCGTACAGATTCTTCCACTTGTCAGCTTTAGTTTCAGGCGCACGATGTCAGGTGCTAAAAGGAGACCGGCTAGTCAGCCCTGCTTTTAGCGTTATTAGCAGTTGACCGGCTATAAGTAGGGGCTCCCGCCCCTTACTTCTAGCAGGTCAGAGTTCAGTTTCGTCACAATACACCCCTATACTGCCCTCTGCCTTCTACCCTTCACTCTATTGCAAAACAACCCTGACACACGAAGACAGCGGCGCCAGCCTCGATCGACCTGCGCCACATCATCAAGCTGTTGGGGAAGGCCAGTCGGGAGGGACTCGCACCCTCTGGTAGTCAAGCAATCCCAGAAGACTTGGTTCTCGCCGCAATGCAACAAGCGAGGTGAGAGCAAACGCTCTTGAAATAGCCAGCCACGCGTGTATAGGTGGCTTCCAAGAAGGTCGTGCTGCCACAAGACGCCAGGAACGCCGCGCCAGCTTCTCCCTGCGAGGAATCTGTTCGCTCTACCATGCTGATCTGTAAAGGTGGCAGTCACGGTCTGTGTTGGAATTCGGGTGGCTGGACGATCCACCACTGTGGCTATATAAAGGAAGAGCTTTCCCCATCTTGTAGAAGGAGTTTTAAGTCTAGTAATCTAAGGAATACCTGACATCTTTTCATAGTCGGGGTGACATCCCGGGTACAGAACGACTCGACGCCAACATTTTTGCAATTCAAAGCCGCGATGTTACAGTACGAATTCCGATAAATGGAATGCATTTGATGTGCTTGCTCCTGCCAGTCTGGCTTACCATCACTGTCTTGAATAATGCATAGTCAGTCAATCCATTTAATGGGTTTGGGCTTCAGCTTGACGATGCTTCTTGGGTTGATCAAATATCTAAATCATTTACAAGGGTTTCGGTTTCCAATGGAATAAATAAGAAATGGGAAAATATACACAATAAAGAATGTTGTAAGTACTTACATGTATCGAATACCAATACGCCAAGTGACCTCTAGAGCGTGCTCAAAGTTTTTATTGCTGCATATTTTACTCCACGGGATCCCATCTGTTCTCCATTCCTTCACGTTGGCCGTTACTAGGCGCGCGAAATAAGAACCACCCCATGGGTGACTTAACGTTACGTATTGTACATTGGAGGAAATACCATCTTCAGCAACGTCGAGACGAACAAACTCGGGCGGCCACGATGAAACTATGGAACCCAGGTCCAGGAGCCTCTTTGGTCTGAACGATGATGCAGACACCAATGTTTGGCAGTCGGTATGGTATTTTGCACATGTAGAAAGCCATTTATCAACCTTTTGCCACGTCTAATCATATGCAGTATTATCACCGAGCTCCTGGGCAAAGGCAAAACTAGGATTCCTTTAGCATTCCTTGATCGAAACCGAGCTCACTGCTCAGGATCTTTAAAACCATGGACTTACCACTTTCTGAATAGAGATAGAATATATCATCAGGTAAATAATCACTTTCACTGGTCGCCGTCTTGTCTTTGACCTTTGTAGGTAGTAAGCGAAATGTGATTGAAATGCACTCTCCCTGCTCGCTCATGCCAGCTTCTTTGCGCATGTTCCATCAATAAAGAGCCTCGCCCGGGCTAGCTCTAGAGCGCCAGAGCTCAGTAAACTCAATTTCCGAGAGCTCCTCTTGCTCGGAGGACGATTGCTTCTGCCCCGTCAGATGGACAGCCAACCTTTTGCAAAAGGTACAGCCTTTCGAGGCAGAAGCTATAAATTCTTTTGGTTCGGGGTGATGGTAGTCGCAACTCTCATCGAGTACAACTACCAAAATGTTCTTGTAACAAAAGTCACAAATCATCTTCGAGCTGAGGCGACTTCGTCAGGTAATCGACTATCATTGGTGTTTAGTTTGAGATGGCAAGGCACGAATCCTGGTGAATATGACTTTGAAATAAGTAGGGAAGAGGGGATAGTGATTGCGGGGAATGTTGTCACCTGGCAGTTTGTGAGTGCATCGACTGAGGATCCGCGCAACTCGCAGCCTCGTTGTGGACCTTTACTGCCACCGGTCAAATAAAGTGTGGGTGGCACAAGAACGTAGGCCACAATCTCACCGGCTCAATTATTGTGATGAACCAGTTTCATTTCAACCCACCATTATTTTTTGGTTGCATTGCTTCGAGCTTTCACTTGAGGGGTCTTATTTTAGCCAATGCTTTTCAAGAGATCCAATGCACTTGATGCATAGTCAAGGATCCATGCTCGCGAGGTTTGATTGGTCGTAGCTTCGCGAATATGCAAGGCTTCTCCGCCGAGAAATCTTCAGCCCCTCACGGCCTCATTGCAGGGCGTGAAAAAGAATTATCAAATGTATGAGAAGTGTGACTCCAGTTGAACTTACTGAAGTAGCAAAGAAAAAAGAAACAGATTATTCTTTACACCAGCCTCGCTCACCATTTATGAATTCATTTGTACATATTCCGACAATTATAAACCTATTCTTATCCTTCATATGCATTGCGACACGCCACAACACAACATAAACAACTTCCTAAAGTAATGCAATATGATCAGGAAGCATTTATTTTGAGAATCCCTGCAGCTGCCAGTTGGGTTTCATTGCAGGGCATTACGGCGGGGGCAAACCCCGAACATGCCATATGCGCTCCATATGTCAACCTACGTAGCCTTGCCAGCTTTGCACCCAAACCAAGGAACCCCCAATTTAGATAAGAAAAAAAAGTGATTCAATTGGATGAGTTCAAGTAGTCGAAAAGTTCCTAGCAGGATGATTGGTTCACACCAACTGTGAGTACCAGTCTCATTCATAGAGAGGTTGGTACCCAACCAAGAATAATAGAGACGAATAGAAAAATTGGAGAGCACACACCGAAAGTGCTGGGTGGGATATAAGACTTTGTGGATACCGTAAAGGGCAGTTTAAGAGAAACGCAGTCCCTAAGCCCTTCCCGTCCCTTCATCCTGGTTAAGTGTCACAGTTTGATTTTCTCACAATTTGATTTTCTCACAATTTGATTCTCTCACAATTTGATTCTCTCACAATTTGATTCTCTCACAATTTGATTCTCTCACAATTTGATTCTCTCACAATTTGATTCTCTCACAATTTGATTCTCTCACAATTTGATTCTCTCACAATTTGATTCTTTCACAATTTGATTCTCATTCCTTACACGGTTAAAGAATGGCTGAGGCTTTCGCGGTTTTAGCTAGTGTGATTGGTGTCTTAGATGTTGCTTGCAGGACATCTGCTGGTCTCATCGATGCTGTTCGTACTTGGAGGAAGTGTCCTTCACTTCTCCTAGCTCTGAGCAACGAGGTCACTGATCTCAAAGTCATACTAGACCACCTAGCAAAGGTTTATCAAGATCCCGATGCGAGATTGAAGCTGTCCAACGATGAACTGTCGACAGCTATCCAAGGGCATATTGAGATAATAGCGCGCCATCTAAGAAAGCTAGATGTGTTGATCAGAGATCTGAAGCTCTTGACATGCCAGAGACAGAAACTTAGGCTTCTGTACAAGACACGGCAAGTGGGAGAACTTGAGGGTCACTTGCGAGATGGCCGTCTCAAGATCAACCACCTTCTCCTTATTCATAACGTGTACGTCCATTTCGCGCCCATCTCACATAATTAGAATACACTTCTTGGAAGCTAATACTTTATCAGTATTATGACTGGCAGGGTAGATGTCGAACTGAATTCGGTCAAAACGGATTTAACACAACTTCATGCACAGCATAGAAGTGCTTCTACCCATTTTGAAGATAGACTCAATATGATACATGAGCAGGTCATGTTGACAACCGAACTTGTTCAATCATCTCAGACTGGTGCAACGGGACTGATGCCGGAGATGGATAGCACACTGCCCTCACAGCATTTCCCAGAAGCTGCAAATCACCGCGGCGAAGATACCCCACAGTTGTTATTAGGCTCGACAAGACAGGGTCACGTCAAATGCAATGAAGAGGACAAGGCCAACTGTTCTGACAGTACTCGGATAACATTACAACGCACGACCACTGCTGACCAAGACACCGAGGCAGCACAGTCCGTGGTATTGGAAGCAGAGTCTTCTGGCTTCCCACTCAAATCTATGCTCGATGAACAAAGCTCGGCCAGGACATACGCTTTCTCAGTGTATAGCCAGTCTCCGGGCTGTCAGAGGGGTTGTCCGTGTTCCTGTCACAGTCAAAAACCGGCGGATATAAAATTCTCAATGCCTCCTCTCTTGGGGAAGATCTGCGGAGACTTGTTCTGTAGGTATATAGGATATCCGACAACTTCTCCAAAATGCTCCCACCGGTCGTGTCTGCGACAGGGTCAGATGCACCTGCGTATGATCTACCTCTTTCCTGGCTGGTTTATACGGAGATCTCTCGAACTACTGATAAAGAGATCTTTCGGAGGCATCACGTTCAGTTTGAAGACATATCGCGAATTGCAGTGGGAATCGGGCAGCATATACCAGTGCGCGAGGGACGGAAACGTCCCACTACTTGAACAACGCCTCAGAGAGGACCCGACATGCGTGAACGCTCGAATAGTCGGTCGTGGCGGCACTCCGTTGCAAATTGCTCTCGCACATGCCGTCTCTGACCGTCATGTGAACCTCGTGGAGGTCCTGCTTCGAAACGGCGCAGATCCCTATATGGCAGGGACGGGAAATATCCCGGTAATAGCTAAAGCTACCGAATTTATTTTGAGCAATCGAATACCTCGGCACATATCCCGCAGGATTACGGAGCTAATGCCGATATCGGCGTATATCGATGATATAGGCCTCAGCTTTCTCACCAAAGTGGTTTTGGGGTTGTGCCCAATTGACCTTAAACTGGTACTTGAAGGGGCCGACCGTAGCGTCCTGCAACAACTGGAGAGTAGAGATGAGTATTCAAGAACGCCTCTTCATTGGGCTGCAGCGTTGCAGGACGGCTTGAGTGTTCGCGAGCTACTGAAAGCCGGTGCCGCTGTAAATTCACCTGCTGATTTCATTCAGACCTCCGTATTACACCTGGCTGTCCGGAAGCGGCTTAGCGAAGATACGCACTTAATTGATTGCTTGTTGGAAGCGGGCGCCGATGTCAAAATGAAAAACGATAATGGCCAGAGCGCATTCGGCTATGCATGCTATCACACCGACGTGGCCACAGCTCGCAAATTATGGAAAGCTGGGGGGGATCTCAACGGCATTGATAGTCCATTAACGACTGCTGCGGACAACAATCGATTTGATATCATGAAGTTTCTACTTGAGGAAGGTGCGGATATTGAGCAAGTCCATTTGGCTTCAAATCAAACGGCGCTTCTTTGCGCTGTTGAAGAGAACGCGCATGAGTGTATTGAACTGCTTTTCAAATACAAGGCAAATTACACTCATATGAATTTTCAACAAGAGACGATTCTGCACTTGGCTGCTCAAGGCGCAGACCTCGAGACAATCAATATCTTGGCGAAACAAGATTTACGCGGCTTGGACCCGGCCGTGCGTAATGCGTCTGGGAAGACGGCTCTGGAGATCCAGGAACTATACGGTCCGCGGGATCCTACCATAGCACAAGCTTTTCAGAATCTGGTTCATTCCATCGAACGCAAGAGGAGTACGAACCAGGGTTTACTAGATGAGGATTTATTTTACGATGCTCTTGAGGAATGATCTGCTACATAGCCTTCTAGAGAAATGGTTACTGAATATGTACTGAATGTATACTGAATATAAACAGAAACTTGGGAAGCTACCTATGTCTAAAGAAAACTACATCGCTCTTGTCTACTGTGTAGTTGACTGAAAAGGGGAGTTTGGTCTTTGACATGCGTGCCGTGCCGTAGGGAAAACTCAAAGCGACGAACTGTAACGGGTCCAGCTGTAGTGGGAAAGCTCATTCAAAGAAGCAGGGGTCACTTCGAGCAGGATGTTTCTGAAGATTTTGTTCGCTGCGGGCCAGCTGCTCCTCGTGCCGGTACCGAGCCGTCAGTCAACATTCAGTATGATCTCGCACACAGAATCCATATATCTAAGCACATTCACTCAAACCGTCAGAGCTGTATGCACCAAGGAAATAAGAAGAAAAGAAGTCCTCGAGTATCATATGGATAACTACCGCTAAATCTTTTTGTGTGATTATAACGCTTAATTACGGAGTTCGCTGACTAAGACATGTAGGTACACTCTACATTCTGGATCATGCGCCAGACTACTACGTTTCTGAACATTGCGACTAGAAGGAAATTGCGGGAATACCTTGAAGAAAAGACAAGTAATCCAAAGTAAGGATGCCAACATTGAAATGAATTTCTGCGAAGTCAGCATGCGAAGTAAAAGCATATCGGTTAAGCTTTTGCGCATGGTAGCTAAACTAATCTTGTGAGTTACCGTCCGGCATATACCTATGCACCTACTAACCGCGACATGAATAGCCAGACTGGAGAACGTAATCGAAAATCGTTATCCCTCAATCCAATGTCTAGTGATTAGCGAGAGCCATCACCAGGTCTTTTACATCTCTATCGACTTGATATTCTACTGCACCCCATGAAGTCCTCACTTATTCTAGCAATGGTGACGGCGATAACGGCCGGGGTTGAAACCACAGCTTTTGCCTCCGATACAGCATCAAGTTTTCTTGCGTCCACCACCAGGCGCACACCCTATAGTCGTTCGCCTTCTTTTAGCGTCTCTCCGCCATTTTCTCGGTCTTCTACTACTTCTACAGCCACTCTCTTGACACCTTCACCCACCATTGCCCCGATTACTCCTAGGACAACATCAGAGACTACTATTTCAACCATATTTGACAGTGCGGATTCGACAACCTCATCCCCTCAATCCAGCACTGAAGCTTCTGCGACGGATTCTTCTAGTCTCTCACTGCGGCATGGGGGTTGACCCCCACTTCTGCAATGATACCCTGGGCCCGGCTGCAGAGATGCTCTTACCGACCATTTTGCATTCCTTCAAGGAAGCCTGTGTGTTGTGTTGCATTTGTGGGATAAGAATAGAGTCATTATTATTGGAGTTCGTATCATTGTATAACGGAGCTTCTCATTCCCGCACAAGCTATCACGGTGGACTTGCGAAGGATAATACGACTAGTATCTGAAATAAAGAGTAAAACTAAAGATGGTCTACATCTACGAAAATAATGTGTGAACAAACAGACTTTACCAACACTTCCCGTTGTGTCACCAAAAGGTTGCCACACAACCAGCCACACTATGGCGCATCAAAGGAGAAGGGCACCTAACAACAAGCAGAAAAAAATGGATCAATGAAGGCAACTAATTGAATGGGAAGAGATTCAGGCTCTGTGTCGAACTCTTACTTTGAAGTCAGCCAATAAGGCTCTGGCCGAAATGGCGACAGATATAACAAGTGAGCCGATTCGCTCTTTGAGCATGCGCTGTTTGATGGCAAGATGAAAATAACATGTAATCAAAGCATGATATTTAGTGGTTAAAAATTTTAGTTTATATTTACTGGAACAGAAAATAAATTAATAAATCTTTTTGAATATTTATTTTTACGATATATTTTTACCCTTGATCAATACCGGCCCACTCTGGGCAATTAAGCGAGTCTAGTACCAAATGAGGGATAGAAACAAAAACGTTGGCAACTTGGCAGCGGTGGCTAGATCTTCTCTGACATTCATGTCACCACGCCTTCGAGTTCCTGGAATCGATTTTCTGCTGGGCCGTGCCCAGTGAGTATCTAGGTTCGTGTTTTTGCGCTACGCTGTTGGTTTGGTTTTGATATTCAGACTAGAAATCAGTTCTGAGGATCGGAGTTCGGTACTCGATCAATGATAAGTGTGAAAAGATATGATAGGTATGGGTAATGGTTGTTGTATTAGTTGAGTTGTTCACATCCAACAGAGGTTGGATGGTCAAAGATAGATATATGTGTGGAGAAGCGCTCCACTTATTCCTACATTTTGACAATAAGCACTAACCTGTAATCATTCAGTTCGATTGAGAGTTCCCCAACAGTTGGCGGTGAGGATGCAGAACCGCTTTGAAATCAAACCACAAAGCTAGAAAGATATCTGGTATCCCCAGGATCACCAAGCACAAAATCAGGAACCATTGCCTTGCAAGGTCGAGTGCGCTGCTGATTCTCTCTCTTGGTATGCGTGTGGATATGAACAACAACAAAAGAAGGTTGGAAGCTTGAGAAAAGTCCGAGATCAAGTTTGAAAGCGACTTCTGGTCGCAAATAGCTACCGAATTCGATGGAAGGTACAGACCCTGTCCACAGTCCTCTCTATACTCTTCAAGACGAAATAGTGGCAGCCAAAGCACTGTACCCTACGAGATGTTCGCCGTGGGAAACGCGCTTGTTGCAGATTGATCCGCCAACTGCAATCGGTCTCGACCCAACTCTCACCTGAGCCGATGTGTGAAGGGGGAACTGAAGACGAGATGATCGAGGAAGCATTGAAAGTTGTCTGAGTTGATCTCTAGTCTACAAAAGAGAGGTGCTGAAGAGCGACTATATACCCAAGCAGGTGATCTGCGGTGGGTACTGACTACGTCAGTACAACACCAACATATCGACTTCATGTCGTAGATATTATTGGTTTCGATGGCATGGGCCTGCGTCAACCCGAAGGCTTTGACGAGGTGCTCTTTGATGCACTGTCGTATGAATGGGGGATCCAACCTTGTCAGATTCAATCTGCGTCAATGGAATTGAGTTGCCCATCAGATCGAATTTGGCGAAAGCCCTCAATCACATAGCCCTAGCGGAGCCTCACGTCGCCAAGCGGTATATCTGGATCGACGCCTTGTGCATAAATCAGCACGACAACATCGAAAAGTCGCGTCAAGTGGGCAGGATGCTCACAATATACAAAAAAGCCCGTAGAGTATTGGCCTAGAACCCACAATGGAATGAGGATCAAGACACGGCCAGTATATCTGCTTTGAGACTCGCTTCTTTACCGTACGAAAATGAACGTGTCTTATCACGCGGAGAAATCCTCATCAAGCAGTTGAGAACCGCAAGGGATCCACAATGTCTTAACTTCCTTCAGAGGATTTGCTGCCCAACTCTCTTGAAACGAGCTTGGATCAGACAGGAGTTTGCTGCTGCTCGGGAAATGGTAATGCAATTCGGCCCCTTGGAGATAGGCTGGAAAGTTCTCATGAAACTGGACAACCTGATGCACATGGCCAGGACCCCTCAAGTATATCTCTCACCTCGCATGTACTCTTCGCCCGCCGACCTCGAGCTCATGCGAAACCCATCACTTACAGTCCAGACTTTCTTCCCATACATTGTGGGGATGCAAAAAAAACCTGTAAGCGCAGCTGAGCCAACTCGAGCTCCTCTGCTTGGAATACTGCTCTGCACCCCCTATTTCCAGGTTTCGGATAAGCGCGATCACCTGTTTGGAGTCCTTGGATTTTCTGACTGCCTGGTAGATACCAAGGACCAAGAGATGGACGAAAAGGGCAAGCTGCTCAAAATTGACTATTCCTTGAGCTTCTCACAAGTATATCAGAACATCACATACTACTTCATTCGGAAGACTCAATCGCTATACATACTGTCTCTCATCAATGACAACCAGGATATTGAACTCCCATCGTGGACTGTGGACTGGCGAACGGTAAACACTCCATGGGGTCCTCTTCCAGGCGGTCTAGAACGTCTCTACAATGGGGAATATGCCTCTGTTTATGACTACATGGAACCCGGGGCCCTCGGAATGATAAGAGACTTGCGACCATCAAAAGTCGGCTCCCCGGAATGGCAATCGCGCCTCCTTGGCTTATTCCTGCATGAGCTTGCGCGCCGACTATACTCAACTACTGAAAGGTCGTTGTATCACAATCGCTATACCAAGAAGCAGTACTGGCATCACTTCGGTAGAATGATGGATTTTGACTGCAAAACTGGAGACGTTCGCCTGGTAAAGAACACCCTATGCGTTCGAGGTACCCCCTTAGCTACCTTGGAGTCGGGAAATATCGAGGACGAGCCTTGTACGCCGTTTCTATATCTTGAGGGGACTGCTCGAGGAGGCCGTCCTGCCCCGGGCGGTGGTGGCTGGGAAGGCTATGTTCAATACAGTGACCTCGGCCGTTTCAAACGAAAGCGGCTACGAAAGGCGCAGGAGTGGGCCAAGCAGAACCTCAAACAGTGGTATGACGAGCCACGGAAAGATGGCATGGTCGCCACTACTGTGGCCAGTACTGTACATTTGAGAGACGAAATCATGCCATTATTGACGTTCGGCGCGGCCACACCCTGGCTCGATATTCGTCAGGATGAACAGGTTCATTGCTGGATGACTCGTGTGGCCATGGTGCCCCGGCACAGCAAGGAAGGGGATCAGATCGTCCTTTTGCGAGGCTGTGCCTATCCATTTTTGTTGCGGCCTTCGGGCGATAAGTGGAAAGTTATTGGGATAACACTCTACCCATTGTTCTGTCAGGCTTACAAGAGGAACGCATTCGAAATATGTGACTTGGAGAGTATGGATATTTGGCGCCGTGTATTTGGGGAACGGGGACCGAAAGCTTCACAGCAAGAATTTCAATTGATATAAGGACGACTGGCACATCGCGGCCCGAAAAGTGACATCTGTCAAGCATCAGACTTCTGCAGTCAGTCCTTCCGTCTTGCTGTTACTCTGCCGCGTGAGTTTCTTCTTCTAGTTTCCTGGCCATGGGGATTTGATGGCAATCCATGCAAGTTATCCCATGAGGTTCTAGTAGGTCAAAGAGACTTGATCACGCACTTGCACGCAGCACGGCAAAGCACTCTGCACAAAATGCCTGATCCCCTGCCAAAATAGCCAAGTCCTTGGTACCGTTGCCACATTCTGAACAGCAGAAGCACTTGTCGCAGATCAGCTTTCCATCCTGGAGAGGATAGATATCGGCTTGAGCATCGAAAAGCACATTGCAATAAGTACAGCGATAGCAGTCTAGATGCCACCGATATCCGACTAAAGCACGTATTATGTCAGCGTCCCAAGCCTTGACAGCATCGTGTGTTGTGTGACTTACGTAGCTCCCATGCCTTTCCCGCCTCGAGTGTCTGCACCGCTATTGTTAGCTATAAGCCCATTTCTCACATTTGCTTCATGAATCACCCACTTTGCTACAGCCATGACATTGATTATTTCTTTTGAAATCATTAAAAATAGCATCATTCGTGTAAGGTAAAGTTCCCGCATCGGGCTCAAGCATCTGTAAACTTCGAGACCATGGCTCGGACGTCGCCTCTGTGTTGGTATGGCGATACTGAGCAGATCGGTCCACATGCGGCCAAGTGGACGCTTGAGGGTCATCCTTTTGGACTTTCGATGGCACCGGAAGAGAGTTCACGCCTTTCGGTGAGATTTCTTCTCCTTTGCTACCGTCCTCGGCATAAGACAAGCCAGGTTGGGGGGTATCATCACTATCGTAACTCTCCACGACGTCAAAGTTGTAGGAGGTAACACTTTTGATGTCGACTTGTGTGATAGGCATGGATACCATGGAGAGTACAGAAACATCCGCTAGGCTGTACCCTGTGAAGCAGGACCAAGCATGGGAGCGCTGGTCGGAGTGGATGAATGATCTATCGCACTCGCCATTGCGATTTCTTTTGTAGACCCAGGACTGCTCCAATATACGTTCAAGCGCAGTATTTAGTGTGCCTGCCTGTGTACTTTGGGTCATTGCAGTGTGTCGATACGCTTCTGTCAGGATCGATAGATTGTCTTCTCTATCTTCCTCGTCGTACGGTCTGGTCATGTTCGTTTCTGCATTTGCCTTGGTGAAAGTGCTCCGCGCATCGAATGTATCTTGCATCTGGCTCAACCTCTGTCTGAGATCGTTATTATCGGCAAGTATTTGCTCAACCAAAGTCTGAAGTCGCTCTTGGCTTTGTGATGCCTCCATGTCTGACTGGCTGTCTATTGTGTCAATTCTAATGTCACTCTAGTTGGCATTCGGTTTTTACTAACCATTGCAATATATTCAACATGAAAACCAGTGTGGACTTGTTACGTTGTGTTTTGACAATATGTTCGTCAATTTGTTTCGCATACATGAACCACGATATGGCAACCCGAAGTCGCGTCAGCCTTGCAAGCGAGACCAACAAGTTCTCAAAGTCATAAAAGACACGCATGGCATCACTCAAAGCAATGATTAAATCATTCAACTGGATGCATTCTCTTCGTCGAGCATCGATCTGGCCAAGGTGCCAGAGATATCGCTGGAGTGACCGCAAAGCAATCTCGATGTGCTTCACTTCAATCTCCGCTTCTCGAAGAGTAGTAGGGGCATCTTTGGCTGACGAAATATACTCGATCATGCCGTATATCTTGGCTGCTGCGCCAATGAGCCCTACAACGGACGCCGTAACGCTGAGCGGATCCATCGTGAATGATTCAATCCTGAGAAATACATAGAGATTGATGCATGTCAGAATTGAATGGTTCGCTCGGTGTTCATCGGCTGGTTATGTCTTCTACGAATCTGCCCCGCGAGGCAGTGCGGCCAAGGCTGCAACCGACATCACGTTTACTATGGAGCTGGGAGACAATCTGGACCAATAAGCACCTTCACACTCTTACTGCACCACCGGAATCTCCAAGAAGTGGCGTCGATACGTCGTTCAGACTGTTATTTAAATGGCCTCTCCGGACAGTTGGAAAGTTTTGTCTTTATGAGGCGATATTCTGAAAGAAATTTATTAACGCCAGCCGTATCGTTGCCCTGCCTCTTTTTGATTGGTCTTGGCTTTTGCGAAGCTCTCTTCCAAAGCATCCTTTTGATTGTGCACCTGGTTGACCAACTGTCGCAGGCTGTGCTTGCCAGGCGCAATGGCCCGGACAGGGTTGTAGATCTGTTGCTCTCCAGAGGCGCGCAGCTCCTCGTTGTGCGCATATTCCTGGTCCGTATTGAAATTGATGACTCTCGATGCCGATTGCGTTGGCGCAGGTACGCCGCGACGTCCAAAGAGCGCCCGCCTAGCTGTAGCATCTAGATTCATATCCGAGGCAATGGATTCCAGCGAGTCGGCATGCATCGTCGTTGCTATTGGTGCGGCAGGTGCTGAGCTTCCGGGGTCTGCAAATGAGCTGGAGTACTGCGCGTCGTAGGCTGCGAAGTCGTCTGTAGCTGTACCCGACTCTTCAGGGAACATGGGCTCGTATGCGCCGCTACTAGGTGCGACATCTGGGATCTCGTCGCTTTCAGCGGTTATAGAGAAGAGTGAGACCTTCTTTTTCTTCATTGGCGGCTCTTCGCTAGACTGGACTTCTACCGTTTGCGGTGATGGATTCGCAGGAGCTGCTGCCGCTGCCTTTGGCACTGCTCCCATCTTGGCTGCTACACTCTTCTTGGGTTTCCTTGCTACAGACAAAGGCTTGAACATTAGAGGCTTGCCCACGAGAGTGATGTCCTCCGCAGCCTTTTGTCCATCGGGTATCGAGGGTTGTTTGCCAGCACCACCCTCGGTCTCGTCATCATCTTCGGTGCTCCTACTGAATCCCGGGGTGGCGCCAGTCTTCAAATTGACACCGACGCGCGGAGGAGGTTTTGTACTGCTGCTAGCACCACCGCTCGTGCCATTGCTCTGTGCAGGCTTTTGCGCTCTGTTCTTTGGTGGTGGAAGCAGTGAGGCGAAGCCGCCAAACACACCCCCACCCGTCTTAGCTCTCTTCGCAGGTGGCTCGTTATTGCCCATTTCTGTCTTGCTCTCATCTTGCGCTGTGGCGGCGCCGAGATTCACGACGATTTTTCGCGGATTCGACCGGTCGACGACCTTTTGTATAGGCTTCTTGGCTGTCGTACTGCTGGACGGGGCTGCTGCTGGAGCAGGCTTTGCTACTGGCTGCGCGACGCTTTCAGAGTCTGACTCCGAGTCGGAGTAATCCACCAAGGCCATATCAAAAGTTTCGTGCTTCCTTTGGTGAATAATTATCGCAGATGGCTGATTCAGGGTGTTCTTGCAGCTGTTTGTAGTTTCGTGGGTGTTGGGTGCAAAAGGTTGGACTGCCTAGGTCGGTAGAGCTGCTGAGATCATTGCTCATGTACCTAAACATCAGGTACGCGACACTAGCGTGGGACCGCAACGGGATACCCTGTACTGAGTGTTCCGCACTGTCATCTGAAAATGGGCATTGTAGGGTACCACTTACATGGATAAAAAAGAATAGGAAACATGTACTAGACTCTCGGACCTTCAATGGCGTCAGTCATATTTTAGGAAAGATCATCTTTAACTTAAACATAAATGAAGAAAAACAGTTCCAAGTGTCAACATTGCTCGTATTGCATAACGTTCAACTGCCAACCTTTGATCGTTCGCTTCTTATAGCAAAGCTCACCATCTTGTGAGCAACGACTCTGGGAATGAGAGAACATACGAAAGCTATGTTGCAAACCTTTGAGACAAGTGTTGTTTCTGTGTCATTAAAGGCTCACTTATGAAAGTCATTCACATGTCATTAATAAACAACCTGGTAGATGGATACCATCAGTTCCTGCTCACCATTGCAATATCATACTTCAATGTATCCATATCGTAAATCTAGAAGTATTTAGTCGACAAAGGATGAAATGGCCACAGAATATTTCTTCTTCTACTCTTTTCAAGAGGAAATATTGCAGATACAAAAGAATAATCACCCAACAGAATGTATGAAAGGTTGACTCTGCACAAGACCAAGCACAACCTGTACTGCACATGTGAGCGGCCCTATTCCGCACCCATCATTGATGCCCCGCACTCCATGAACTGAGATAAGGTTAGCGACCGCGCGCGGCGGGCTGGTTGGTGCGACACTGGCTGTCAATGTCGACCTCAAGGTCCTTACAGACCAGGCTGCCTCGGTCTCCTTCAAACACTACATTACTTGACCTAGATCAAACAACTCTTTGCATCCGTCCCTTCTTGTCGGCGTGCACATTTCGACAACAACCCCACATCAACTCAACCGAAGCGACACCCCTTTATCATCAC
This sequence comes from Pestalotiopsis fici W106-1, assembly GCF_000516985.1. Taxonomy (NCBI): domain Eukaryota; kingdom Fungi; phylum Ascomycota; class Sordariomycetes; order Amphisphaeriales; family Sporocadaceae; genus Pestalotiopsis; species Pestalotiopsis fici. Next base: position 1,033,931 of record NW_006917099.1, read on the forward strand.
CGATCCCGTATTCTTCTCTGTTGTGCTATAAATGACCCTCAAGCCTAATCTCACTGTGGACTGTCACAAAGGGATCTTGGACAATTGAGAGCGCAATCGCAATCAACCCCAATGCGCAATCTCACCCTTTAGGGAGGATCTTGACCGCAGCTTGCGCCGGTTCGCATTGTGCTGACACTCGTTCTTGACCATGTCTCTCATTCAGGTGGAAGAGTAAAGTTGCCCAACCGCACTGGAACGTGCTTGCGCTGACACGGACCAATTCTAGTCTGGTATCTTACCAATTGCGCGTCAGCTACCTCGGTGAGGTTGCTGATGGCGTCGGCGAGCGACTGATTTCCTTGAATGACAACTTTCTCAATACTGCACCTTTCAAAGCTGCTGGATGGCGCACCAATCCTGCCCTCATCAAGCGAACCCACTCCCCGCCGATACCTACAGCCACTGCCTCGGAGTACTTTCAGGCCCCGCCTCGATTCGGCCTCACCCTCGAAGATGACGTGGAGGAGGGCGGCATGCTCACAGGCGGTGGAACAGAGACTCCAGGGCCAGGAATCGCAACGAGACGGAGGAGGGAGAGGCGGCGAGAACGCGAAATGGAAGAGGATGACAGCAGTGATCTAAGCGATGAAAGTGATGAAGAGTCGGATCAGAGGGCGGCGCAGCAGATACGATTTGCAAAGATGCCACTCAGAAACCGCTCAGGGTCTTCCCCAATCCAGTCTTCGCAGTTACGACAGACGGCAGTAGTATCACCGCAGAGGCAAGCTCCAGGTGCTCGAAGGGGTTCGCAGTCCGCGCTCGAGACGGTCAAGGAGAGGGCTCGTCGCGACACTGTCACTAGTAGTGAGGTATCCTCAGATAACGAGTTTGACAATTCCGGATATCGTAAGCACAAGGACTCTGCGAGGGCGGCAGCTAGGTCTGCCAGATTACAAGCCCGAATTGCAGAAGAGCCGGCGCATGGGATTGAGAGGATACGGAGCGAACCGCTGGCAGAAGAAGAAGATGACTCTGATCTATCTGATGCCTCGTCAGCTTTCGTTGAGAGTGTGGACTCGGCATCGATTCTGGCCGATGTAGAGAACACGGTCTTGCCTGCTTCTCCGGGACAGCAGGTCGTTGGTACTCCTCCAAAGCAGCTGCTGCGACAATCTACAGTACGGAAACCCCCAACACAACCACAGCCCTCGATATCGCTGGTCCTGCCGCCGCCTCGACCCATGAGTACTCTCAGGCCCTTGAGTATGATACAGCCCAGAAGTCTCTTGGGTGATGCTCTCAAGGCCAAGAATACCAAGCCCAAGATGCCTTTGGAACAGTTTGCTTCTCTTTCTGGAAAAGGTGATCCAGATCCACTATCCATCCGTATTTACGCTCCATTTTCAAAGACGTCCTCTAAACCTTTTGAGGTCCCCATTCGGAAGAATATACAAGACCCAGATGGCAGCTTCAGGCCAGTCACTGTTGCAGAACTCATTGGACTAAGTCTTTGGAGATACCACGACGAAAAGCTCGAGCCCCCCATTCCGAACGATAGACAAAACGTTAATTGGTGGACGCTACGTATGGTGGATGGAGATGAGGTAGACGATGACTTTCCACCTCTGGAGAGGAAGAAGCCGGTCAACTCTTTCACCACAGCAAATAATCGAGGTGGTAGATCACGAGGCCCCTCCAAGATGTACGACGACTTTGGTCTGGTACAAGCATCTCAAGAATCATTCGAGGAGAACCAAAAGTTGACGCCACAATTTGCCCAAGAAGAAGTGGCCGTCGAAGCTGTGAACGAGGAGGCTACGCCTAAGCCTACTTCTCAGTTACCACCACCTCCTGCTTCAACCCGTCCAAAACCGAACCCAATCACCAATACAATGTTCCGCATTGAGACGGCACATGCTGATAGGCCCGCGGCACCTGAGCCCGCACCAGTTCCAGCAAGCAGAGGACAAAAGAAACTTCTCAAGATCCATATCATGTCTGCAGATGTGGCGCCAGGGCAGATGCTGACACTGGAAGTCACAACGGATACATATCTTGCCGAAGTCCTCGATATGGTTTGCAAGAGGCGGCAACTTGACAAGAACACGCACGTCCTCAAACTTCCAGTCTCGGGTTCTGTAGTCTATGTCGACCGGGCAGTATCATCGATTGGTAATGTAACAGACTTGGAACTACATCGCAGACGTTTTGCAACGGATGGCCCACTCACCATCACCGGCTCGCCCATTGGCTCTTCACCGAAGCAGCACATATGGGACAATGCCCTTGCTGCACAAAAGAAGAAGAAAGACAAGGGCGCACCTCATCCTCTGGCTCAAGAGGCAATGAAGCTGGACGAAGTAGGCAGCAGTGACGTTAGTCTGAAGAAGTTTGTCGTTTGGAAGAAACAGACTATGCGTTTCGTTGGCAATGAGCGTCTCCTGACGATCGATGGCGAGTACGTGTATATACAACCATCTTCGGGAGGCAAGCCCACACGAGAAAGTGGGAAAACCACGAGCGTACATTTCAGCAATATCCTCAACTGCAGCACCTCGCGCAAGCATCCGGGCACTCTCAAGGTATGTTTATTCGCTTCTTTTGGTTACCGCGTATTGAATACTGACATGCGGCGACTTGCAGCTATATGTCTTCAAGGATAATTCGGCAAAGCGTACAGACTATGAGGCAAAGAGTGCACAAGAGGCTGCTGAGATTGTAGCCGAGATCAAGAAGGGCTTTGCGCCATATAACAAAGATTAGCTGTTGTAGAAAGGCAAGCTGCAAGAATCTTCAATTCCGCCAAGACTTTTGTTGGTGATCAACCCTGCCCTCACGAGTGTCGTGATGTAAGGTTTATGCCAAGCGATGCCGAGAAAATGGCTGGCGGTGCCACATACGAATCGGGCAGCTACTGCGACAACCCCTGCCTTGATTTGTTTGCGACAACAAATATCAGCTCAACAGTCGGTGAGGCAGCCTAGAATACAAATCTTGGCCACATCAGAGATTGTATGCCAGACCTGTGGACCTCACCAGACTACGATACAGGTTTATGAGCCTCGACAACATAATTAATGATGTTTACAATGACAGCATTTAGCTTCATGCCTTTGGCTGGTCTGGCCCAGATCTTCGTGACTGTGGCGGCAGCCGCTACAACAAAAACAACCAGCAGCGTTGCCTCATTTCTCCTGCCATCGCGCTCAACTCCCGCAGGCGACCATATTTATGCATCAGTCATCACCTCGGATGCCACAACTACGCAGTACCTGCTGGCCTGTCAAAGCCAGGTCTCGGCGACCTCTTATTCATGCGATGGTGAATTCAACAGCCTGACCCTTACCTATGGCCCAAGTTCAATGCACCTGAACCTTGGCCCTTTGGTCGGGCTGGAATACGATTGTCAACTATCACCGGCGGTCTGTACAGTGACGAGCTCTGGTATTGTGGCAACTAGTACTGTCGTGAGTCTGGCTTCAGCAGAGATGTCTCAGTCGATGACGCCTGTCACGGTGTTGATGGCGGCTGCATCCACGACGTCTTCGTCCAAGACGTCTTCATCCACTTCCACAACCACGAATGCCGCAACGACTTCTGGGGGAAGCGAGGTCTGCAAGAGAAAAGTAAAGAGTGGAAGCGACGGCAGCACTAGCGGGGATGACGGTTCAACGTGCTCTTCTGGAGGCAGGTTCGAGCTCGGCTTGGTTCTTTTCGGTGCTACGGCAGTTGCTGCCTTGGTTGGGGTGGTGATACTGTGATACTAGTTGTCAGCAGTGATTTGAGTCCAGGCTGGTTGGAAGGCGACACGGATACTGTACCAAAGTGGCTTGACCTCTCTGAGTACTCAAGGCAAATGCAATCGATCCAATCATTTATCCGAGTGGTTTGTGGTACTTGCGTGTGTGATACTCTGTTTGCCCAAGCTGCGTCTGTCTGGTGGGGAGAGTTGGGTTGATTGCCCTAAAGACATGACGCCGAACTGTGAATCGAGGACAGTTAGGAATGCTGTCTCTTCTCGGGTGATTTACACAACTACGAGACATGTAAAGTTGTTTACTAAACTACAACCTCTACAAGACTTGTGGAGAATTTCAAGAGCGTCCACGGTTGCTTAAGCATGAAGTCATGTTATGGGTCGGCCTTTGCAGGTGGAACGGGTATCACTCAATCAACATGGTGTGACATGTCACAACGGCCAGAAACGAGATAATGGGAAAGGGAGTCAAACGGTGATCTCGGCTCGCTGCAGGGGGATAACAATGAGAATCGCTGGTGGAATCTCGTTGCTGGGCTGCAAGTGATCGATCTCGTCATGCAAGTTCCCTTACAAGAGGAGTGCAAGGACGGGGGGCATTGATCCGGTCCAAACCTTTCAGAGAGAGTCAGCCAAACTCAAGACGACCAAGACTGGATCCAAGGCATCAAGTTGAAATCAACCATCCAGGTATCTACGAAAGCTCGCTACGGTTGCCCCGTTGTCTGATTCCTGGTTGCCCGGTTGTAATTTGATGCGCCGTTGCCCGCTGCCCGCTGGTATCAGTCCTGGCGTTTTTCTTTATCTGCCGAAGCAACGCCTGCCAGCTGTTCTGAATCAGTAATCGACAAACGCGTTCCTGCATAAAAAGGATAGAGGTCGAGCGCCGGCGGTTTCCCATCAGTCGCAGCCGTCACCCACCCCCCGTCTGTTACTATTTCTTGACCCAAATCCGCCACTCACCAATCTTTTCCCCCTTCCCATCCACCACAAAACAAGCAGACACTCAAGCAACTTTTGGGACTCTTGAACTACTACAGCTTCTATTTGTTTCTTTTCAAAGCAAAGCAAATCATCGTATTTCACTTCATTCTTCCAGAATCATCTCCACTGTTGACATCAGCAGAGATCCGAAGCATCATTTCGAGCCTTCGCCCCGTTGGTCACACATCCATCAAGCATCAATCGCCCATCCCACACACATCCCAATCGTCACTTGTCAACTTTGATCGCCAAGATGCAGTTCACCAAGAACATTCTTCTCGTCGGCATTTTCGCCACTGGCGCTCTGGTAAGCAACTTCCATTTCCATCTTCCACAACCATCAGGCGCATCGCAACCATTTTTCTTTCAGCGACAGCCCAAATTCAAACAACACCTTCTTTCGTTCACTTTCATGCTCTCCCATCTAATGTAGACTTAATTTGCTAATGGTTCATCTCATCCTAGTCTGCCGTTGCCCGAGGTCCCAACGCTGTCAAGGTCTTGGCTGTCTACGATGAGGACTGCGACTGCACCACCACAACCACTGTCACCATGAGTGGTAGCATCACTCTCACTCCCACTGATGAGGGTGTCGGTGCTTCCACTTCTATCTGCACCACCAGTGGCGACAATGTCACCCCCACCAACACTGCCTACACTCTGACTACTGCCACTTCTGAGACTACTGCTTCCTCTGAGATCTCTACCACCACTGCTACTACTGAGGATGGCAGCTACGGTGGTGGCAATGGCCAGGGCGAGGACAGCACCACTAGCGTCTCTGTTGGTACCTTGACCTCTGTCATCACCACTCCTGGCGTTCCCGCTACCACTGGCACTGTCTCTGGCACTGCTCCTTCTGGAGTCTCTACCACTGCCGAGACTGCCACTTCTCAGCACTCGACTACTGGTTCTGTCACCCAGACCTCCACTACTCCCGCTGGCGGTGATGCCACTGAGACCCTCAGCGCTCCCTCTTCCAACAGTGCCACTCAGGGAACTTCTTCTGCCCTGGGTCTGTTGGCTGTGGCTGCCGTTGCCCTCTTCTTGTGAGGAGTAGACACTCGCTTCTTCTTTCATGTAGGCTTTGGGGCCAGCAAGTTTGCAAATAGGTAATGGCGTCACACAGGTATGGATGGTTTGGTTTCAGGCAGGAAAGAGGCTCGCTTTGAGAGCATGGTACACTGCATAAGGAGTTTTTTTCCCCCGGTAATTGCATACTCTGAGAATCGGAATGGTAATCTTTAGTCGCTTATGACGACTCTGGCATGAGAGAAACGATACAGGCATTGGTAGACTCGTTTCTTATGCAGATAGAAACATTCTCACCAGATAGCTGGTAATAAACTATTGATCAATACTCTCTTTGTCGATGCTGCGAAGTAAATTATGTGCTGCCTCGAAGAATGGGGTGGCATACTTTATTATTATCTTATGTCTTGTTTATCTGATCCAGCGGAGCGTAATCTTTTGCGTTAGCGACAACAACAAACAATAAGGGTCGGCGCGGTCTGCTCGGACAGCCTCGCCTGAGGAAGCAAGTTGGTAATGGTCCTTGAATCTATTTTTACTGGCCAATGGAAAACCCGGTGCATCAACACGCCGCACTCTCTAGCCTCGTACAACAGGTGCAGACTCCCTGGCGAGGGCCACGGCCCAGCTTTCTCGACTGGGAGACAGGAGGACCGGTCCAGCCTCCACCGAGTTGGTCTTTGAAGCCTAGAAACCTGGATTGGGATCCGACGTTTGTTTAATGCCATGGACGCTAGTATACGGTTCACCTCATGCTGACTGTAGAGGCTTGGCGATAACGGCCACGTCGAAGCCACGAGTCAGTCGCGATGATTTACCAAGTTCGTCTGTGTTTTGTATGATCCTCGTCTAGCCTGACAGACAAGAGAGACGCTAATCGATCCTTGGATTGGACATGTTGCATCAAATTGTAGACGTGGAACTGTTCGTGCCAAATTCTGAGGTCAGCTTTCTTCTAGTCCTACATGGCACAGCTAATGGTCTTGTTCGACGATCATCACTGATTCTTTACATGGAAATAGGCTTGTGTCATTTCAATCATTCCCGGATGTATTCTGGAGCTGAGGCGAAACTTGCACCGAGTCGTTTGGCGGCTTCTTGGCAGTCGGCGTGCTTGAAGTACTGGCGTCGTTATCGATGAGCACCTAGTGCAGTCATGCTGGAGCTACATTACTGGTCACATTGAAAAGGGGATCTAAATGGGATATGTCTCTGCACTAGGATCGAGAGAAGTATGTACATATGATTACTTGCCTTACAATACTGGCAATGCATCAAAGGCTATTGCAACGTCACGTCGCATTCGGGTTGTGGTGACAGATCCCGACGCTGGAATGCATCGCAATCCCAAGCCTGGCGCAGAGCGTCGACGAATTATGGTCATGATAATGGATTCCAACTATTTTGGCCTGGCTCGTGGACATGGCAAGCAAAGACCTACCCACAAATGGGAAAGGTAAGTTTTGGTTGCTCATGATCCGACCCATGCAGGCTGTGCTGACCTGCAATAACGGCTAATTTAGCTGCAGTGCATGTTCGGTTGCTCTAAACATAATTCTAGTCGGGGTACAGGGCAGTTGTTTTTTGCATGCATGCATGTCGGGTGGCCTGCTGCTGCTTCCCCCAGCCCGTCAGCATAGCCTCGAATTTACGCCATAAGCACCAAAGACTTGGCCATTCCAGCCAATCCCGATGCTCGTCGTTTATAAACAGCCCTATGAACGGCAGCCAACACTAATCCGGCTGGCTGGAAATCCGGAGGAGGCCCATATGCCAAATTACCCAGATGGGCTGGTTTTTCCTTTTCCTGACAGCGACAGTCAGTTGAGCCGGCCGAGTCGGGTGATGAGTGCTCAGCACCCGGATCTTGACCATACCGAGCCGGGGTAGTTTGATTGTTGCACTGCACCTATTTTGGGACTATACCAGGCAGTAAACGTGATTGCAAAGCAACAACACCAAATATTCGCGGCTGACGCCAACACTGCAAATATGGAATGTCTTGTAGGACAAACAGGTCTGTATATAAGTCCCAGATGACTCCGAGCAAGTATGTTTTCCTCTTCTCTATCATCATCAACAACATTCACAATCTAATCAAAACTTTCAACTCTTTTTTTTGTTTTTACCTTTTCATCTTATTTCCTATTTCCTTATTTTTTGGGTTTCCTTGGAAAATACTTAAAAACAAAATCAAAATGTTTGCTCAGACTTTCACCACCGCCTTTCTCATCGCCGCTGCCGTCGCCGCTCCTACTGGCCCCAGCACCACCACCGGCACCAAGACCCCGACGCGCACCGTCCCCTTGACCGGCGTCACTCACACCGTGGCCGCCGGCCGCGGCGCTCTGAGCTTTGAGCCCAACAACATTGTCGCCGAGATCGGCGACGTGGTGGAGTGGCACTTTGCGCCGCGCAACCACTCGGTGGCCCAGTCCTCGTTTGGCGAGCCGTGCAAGCCCCTCAAGGACGCGGCCACGGGCCACGAGACGGGCTTCTTTTCCGGCTTCAACTTTGCCGTGCAAGAGGGCCAGAGCGCCAATGTGTTCCAGGTCGTCGTCGAGGACAAGACGCCCATCTGGTTCTACTGCTCCCAGACCAACGGCAACCACTGCCAGAACGGCATGACGGGCGTCGTGAACCAAAACTTCAACTCGCCCAATACCCTCGCCGCGTATAATGCCCTGGCCAAGGTCTCGGGGACTAGTGTTTCTCCGGCTGTTCAGCAGCCTGTTGGAGGTGTCATCCCCAACCCCAACCCGCTCTCTGGTTTCTAAAAAGGCCGTGAGGAATACGTATAAGTCGTTGGACTCGATGGTTTGAATTTGGAGAGGGCGCATCGGATGCATGGCGACGGTTGTTTTCGGGATATCATTTTGGGCCGCAGGACTTTTTGATTGGCATGGTATTGGCATGGCGAGGGCGTTTATCATCTGATTTCACTGCATTTGGGTTTCTAGAGAGAACTTTAGATCACTAGAAGTACATTCGCTGACCAAAAGAAATTCATGGCTTCGGCTATACTTACATTCCTTAGCTACTACAAGTTCTTCAATTATATCGCTGTATCATGTGAAATATCATTATAAAAAGCATTGCACCAGACAATGAGTATGCTTCTTCTTAACCGACCGACTTGATAGTCACGCATACAATCAACATACCCAAGACATGTTATGACCTAAGCATATGGCACTGAGTCTATATTTGTTCTATATCCGATGGGGGTATATACAAATTAAAATGGAAAGCAATAGTACACTCGCTCAAATGCAATAAACCGCAAAGTTAAAGAGATAGATATTTTGTAGGAAAAGACGGGCCAGCTAAGAGACATTCCAAGTACCAACCATCCCAAGGTTTTACATCATGCCAATCGTATCGGCTGACAGAAGACGTATCGAAGGATAGGACAAGGGATGTGTCTAAGCGGAAAAGGTGAAACCGCGGCGGTTGTTGTTCTTGTTCTTCTTGCCCTTCTTTCCATTGCCACCAGTGTTACCAGTGTTGGCGGTACCATTGGTAGTGGCAGCCCCCGTGGCCACGGCACCGGCAGCGCCGGCGGTAGCGGCCGCGGCGCTGTCAATGGACAGCAGGGCGTCGACGGCGGCGACGCCCTGGTCTCCCTGGGTGGGCGCCTCGACGTTGGCGGCCTTGGCGGCGTCGAGGTCCTTTTCGTTTTGCGCGACCTGGGCCGTGATGCCCGAGACTGTCTGCAGAGTGGAAATGTTCTCGGGTGTGTTGACGTTGGGAGTGGTGTCGGTCTGCTGCACTACAATGACAACATGTGTTAGCAATTGCCCATCAGGGTAGATAAATGGGTCTGAAGCAGCTCTTTCAAGTGATTTGTCTGAGCCTGCTCTCTTGGAGCACCAATTTGGGCAATGCTTGATCATGAGATCACCCAAAAAAGGAGAGACATGACATTATAAGTGACTTACCAGCTACACAACCACCAAACGGGCCAGCGGCTGCAGAGTTAAAACACCGGATTGTGCAGACGTCACCAGTAGAGGCTGTATTGATAATTGAGGTTAGCTTCTAGGTTAATACCCATCTAGGATCGGGAAGCAGCCTCACCTCCAATACACTTCAAATCAGCAGGTAGCGTAGCCACCAGGGTAATGGTACCATCCTTGGCATCCTGCTCCGAGACAGCGAGCTGCTTCTGGCCAGTGGCGCCCTGGACGTTGCCGGCCTCGTCGAGGTCGCAGGTATAGGGGCCCACGCCGTCGTCATTGAGCTGAGCAATGGTAAACGTCACGTTGCTGCCCGCGGTGACCTGGGTAACGGTGCCATTGGCCAGCTGCGTCTCGGTGTTTTCGCCCACGTCAATGTTGCCGGCTAGCAGCGTGCGTCCGCACTCGTTGACCACATTGGTGGTGATTTCGACCGAGTTGATAACGTTGGCATCGGCCTTGGTGAGGTCGACTAACTCTTGGGTCAGTTTTCTTTTTCCTATGTGAATGGACTGTTCTGCTCACCTTGCAGCGGCAGACTGGCTGGTCCAGCTTCACCCTGAGCCTGTTGAATTACACCTTGTGCGTGAGCCAGGGCCAAAAATGCCGGAGCCACGAAGCAAGTTTTCAAAAATGAAGGCATTTTGAATTTCTGATCTGGAGAGGACGAAAGAGAGGTTCTGGTCGTAATATAAACTGTGCCCGGCACGATCAAAGAATGAAAAGAAGTGAATAGCGGTTCCACAAAATAGACCAGCTTACGAAGAAAAAAAAAGAGGAACCAGTCCTTCTGTACCCAGAAAATAAAGATAAAGTAAAGTGGGTTGAAGAGAGAACAAAAACTGGCGACTTCATTCCTGCATCCCCATGGGGGGACGGGCATTGTTTAAATCACTTCGGTGGTATACGATGCAGTCCCATTTTACAGCCCACCCAGCATCCCAATTGAGCATGTCTCTTGAGCATGGTACCCAGGGTTGATCTGCCAAGGTCCCTCCCGTCCTCGTCCTATCCTATCAGATGCGTCAGACCGTTGGAGGAACATCAGATCCACACAAGGAGGGCATTTGAGCCTGGTTAACCAAGGAGTCATGTAGTCGACGAGGTAGCACTCTCGGGGAGAGCCATGTCACTTCTGCGACGATCTTCTGCTACGGCTGCCGTCTCGTGGGTGGGGAATAGTTGGGAATAGTCGCCGTGATTACAGGGGTCTGGGACTTGCCGAGATCTTCACAGACCCGCGACAGGGATCCTGACGTTTGAGCCGCAAGCAAAAAAAGAGTCAGTCTGGTTGAGCAATAAGCATTGAGATGGTGGCTGGCGGCTAGTCAGACTTGTTTGTCTTTTCTGTTTCCATGAATCAGGATGATGCTGGTTGTTGTTCTTTGCTCTTGAGTCGGAACATAGAAATAGATTATGCTTGGAGTTGCCAAAATCTTGGTGGATCACCCGCCCTACTAGCCAACTCTAAAATACACAATGCTCACTAATAAGCTGGACGAGTCGGTTTATACAACAAACTTGGGGGAGGTCTTCATGAAACCAAATAAAGGCATGTGGCAGGTCGTGAATCAAAACCTGCAGTCGTATTTCATTGCAAGCAAACACACCACATGGTCACACCGTCCCATATTTTTATTCCCGAAGTTGTCACAGTCTTGGAGGTTATGGGCTGATGGCGAGCTCTTGGCAGCTTCATGTCTTCCGCCAGACCCCTGCTCAGAGTGGAGCACCGCGTTGCAGGTGGTTTTCAGGGTCAAGAACACTCTTTTTTCCTTTCTTTGCGAGGCTCGATCCTTCTCTCTCGCATGCCATGAGGTCCAGTTTTTCCCTTTCTCTCCCTCTACTTCTTTTAGAACTTGAAAATAACGTTATGGAGAAAAGAGGGCCACGTATGCATGGAGAAGTGGAGCGGCTTTACTTGCATTCGTGTTCTGGACTTGCATACAATATGAGCATAACGGTAATTGACATCATCAATGGTCCTCAAGCTGACATTTTATGAAACCATCGCCAATATACAGAACAATTATTTAGTCATTACGAATACTGCAAGCTGGACTTGGTGTTATTGAGTCGGACCAGAACAGGAGCAGCGCCATAGTCGTACTAGTCAGGTCAGATGCACACACACGCAGTGCGCGCAGTCTAGTGACCCAAAGAATATAGCCTTGAATGTTTGATGACTTGAATATCGAATTATATTTGACAAGAAGATTATGCATCCTCGGTCAGTCTCAAAATCTTGGCGGCATTGCCTCCCATGACCTGCTTGACTCCTTCATTATTGCTGCCCAGTGCCTTTTCGACCGCATTCTTATTCCAAGTCATGCTCTCCCACTCGCCCTGCTCATCGCTCTGCAATGGGGGGAAGAACGGGTGGTCTGTTCCAAACATGAGCCGGTCGACACCGCTCGCATCGATGGCCGCCTTGAGACCGACTTCATTGTAAATGACAGCGTCAAGGTAAATTTGCTCCTTGAGGACCTGCCACACGGTCCTACGCTCTGGCGTGACCTTGCCCTCGCGCACGAGGTGGCCATCGTGTACGATGCAGCTCTCGATACGGCCCGCGAGGAACGGAAGGGTACCGCCGCTGTGAGCGAGCAGCATGCGTAAATCTGGGACTTGGTCAAACACGCCGGCCAGGTACATGCGTGCGACGGCAATAGTAGTCTCGAGCGGGAAGCCCAGCGCCAGGGGGAGAACGTGACCGTACTCGGCGGTGGCACGAGGACCCCAGACCTCGCTCGGCAGTCCATAGTGCGGGTGCAAGAAAATGACGAGGCCCGCTGTCGCAATGGCCTTGAACACGGGAATCAGCGCCGGGTCATCGAGGCCCTTGCCCAACCCCGAGGTTCCCAGAATCACGCCGCGGCAGTGCTTGAGCCCCTTGACGAAATCAACGTGCGCCAACAGCACGTCCTCCGGGGCCGTGAGTGGCAGAGTCGCGAAAAAGAAGAGGCGGCCCGGGTACTCCCCGCACATGGCCTCGAACTCGTGGTTGACGTCCTCGGCCGTCTTGCCAGCCTCGTCCGAGGCGACAAAGTCGAGCCACGGGTTGGCGAGCGAAATGACGGAAATGTCAATCTTGTGCGTGTCCATGAAGTGAATCTTTTGCGTGAGCAGCGAGTAGTGGCTGGTCACGGGCCGGCCCGGCAGGTTGGCCGACTCGCCCTGCGCAATCTTGTCGAGCGACTCGGCCTCGGCCGGCAGGATTATGTACCGCGGGTCCTTGGCCCCGGCGAAGCGCCGTATGAGGGGGATCTCGGAGCGCGACTCTAGCAGCTTGACGTACTCTGGGGGGTACATGTGGGTGTGGATGTCCACCACGGGGGTAGTGGTTGAGGACATTTTGGCGTGGCAGATGAGGGGGTGGTTACAGCCCGGCTAAGATGAGGAGTGCCCAGATGTGTCCCAAAGAAGTTGCGAAAAGAGTCCTGGTACAGTCTGCCGATTCGAACCTGGAGTTTCCCCTCGCTTGGAAAGTCTTAAACGATTGTTGATCAAATTGAAGCCTCTGGATGGTACAACTATCTAGACGTTGGAGACGAGCAGTAGTATGTGAGGGCCCTTGTGATATTCCGCTATCAGCCTGTCTAATCCGCCGTATTTCGTAGGTGTTCCGTTATAGGTGTCCACCGCGGAGTCCTCCGGTGGTGGGGCAGGCGGCGATGCCCCGCGACGAGGAGTTTATGGGCGGGCAAAGCTAATACTCGGTACTCTGATTGCCTGACTGGAGCAAGAGCTTTGGTTTTTGTTTTTCGCCAATTATTGTATCAATTTCTGTCTCTAAATAGATATTTCCAGATCCTGGTCTATGCTTTGCGTTTCGACCAATCTAGTCTTTTTTAACCTTTAACTCGACGAATTCCCCCGTGTCCACCAAACTAACAAATGTATTCTTTGCCGTTTCCCTTGCTTGGCCCGTCAACTCAGCAAGTCTTAACTGCTTCTGAGTTTCCGCATCTACAGAGTGTGTAAAAGTAGCCAAGACGTCGCTCTTCCAGGGCTCTAGTCTCCTATGGTTCGTCTCAAGGATTGCAAACAGAAGAACAAGACAAGCTCCCACGACAACGAGCAGGGGAAGTATCAAATACGCCCATCGTACCCGTATATGGAGGGCCCATTCTTTCTGTTGGCCAGTCTGCGTCGAGTCCGACTGATCACGCATGAAAGTCGTCATTCTTTGCGCCATATTTTCAAATACCGCGTCGTAATCTTGGGTCTGCTTCGTACCAAGGACCTGTGCAACAAAAGGATATAAAGTTCCATTGAAGCCGGTCCTTGGAATAGGCCATGATACCAGCTGGCCACTGGAGAATAGCTGATCAGTGACGGCATACGAGGTTGTCTCTGCCGAGGACTGACTTATATTGAAGGCCATGATAGCGTCCTTGGGAAGCCCGACTTGACGTGCTCGTTCATCAGACCAGCGGAGCTGGAGATCGAATCGGTGAAAATTCACCTCGGAGTTTACCAAGGAGTTATTGTTCCAAGATTCATACTCTGCGAAAGTGCTCGCCTCCATACCCACTTCCCACTCTGGCATGCCTGGTTGGTATGATGCCAAGTTTCTGTCCGACCATGTGTCGATTACAGACTCCTTAAACACACCATTGTCGACTCGCGTTGCAAAAGCTTTGATGCAAAAATACAAAGCACATTCCTTGGCCAAGGGGTTTAGATGATATTTATCTGGAAACCGAATTATGCCGACAGCTGCGATGAGTGTGTTGCTCTTTTGGAATGAAACCGTTAGCCCGGGATTGGAGACGGCTGCTGCAGCCATATCTGCAGTTTCAGCAAAGATTCCCTTTTTTTCATCAATTGATTCGACGTATGGTAATGAGTACAATGTCTTCCCGCCAAGTATCTCGTTCTGTTCCAAGGATGCTGTCACGTCGTTGCAGGTGCTGCAGATTGCCAGGGTCGAGTAAGGTGCCCACGTACAATTGCCACTAGGACAAACGAATGAAGCCATTGGCTCGGTTCGCTTTGTGTCGTTCCCCAAACCATCTATGAGAGCAGCCGTCATGCCCACATCAGGTATTTTGGACCAAATAAATCTATCAATAGCGTTTCCTGATGGCAGTTGGAACGATCCAGCTTCTCCTCTTGTAGTGAGGTAAGAGTATGATCCGACATCGAGACGTTCGCATACTCCGATGGTTGGAGGCTTGAGACTGTTTGAATCGTCTAGCTGCCCATCGTAATCGACTATTGCTTGAAGAAATGGATCAAAGCCTAGAAGAACAACTGTCATGAGAGCACCTAGTACTGACCAGTGGCTGAAAAGGTCAGCGGCGGCCGTGTTAGAGTTTGTATACTCACTTACCGAGCAGGAAGCCAAAACAAAAACACAAAACTTCCCAGGGGCCCTCTACTTGCGTCTTCAAATTTTTCAAAACCTTCTAGACGGCCGGGTTGCCTTTTGAACCAATTCCACTTGGCTTGACCAAGACAAGATCCCATTACGAATCCCAGTGGTGCACGAGCGACGGCACCCAGAATGGAGATGAGTGCGTTAAAGGAGATCAAGAAACGCCATTTATCCAAAGGTCGATTATTCGCAAGGACCAGGAGCACCAGAAGCGTCGTCATTGCAGTCAAGCTTAGGGCTACAGCACTCATCTCGAGCTTCCACGTATGAGGAGACTTTGGTCGCGTTTCCTGATCCGTTTTGACCGAGCCGTCATTTCTGGCATCGTCTTGAGTATCCAGACTTTGAAAGCCGTTTATACTAGCGGACCCGGAGTCCTGACGAAGGAGTGGAGAAGAGTGTGTCGGAGTTTGATGATAGGTCACAAATGTGACCTCTGCAGTCTGTTCTACAGATTCCCCGTATCGTGCCGCCTCTTCAGATGGGATTGAATTCCGTCTGCTGCTTGGGGCCGACTGCTGCTCCAATCCACCCGGACTTTTCTGGTGAGAGTGATTGGCTCTCGTGGGACTGTGAATGATTTCGTCCATTGTGACATTGACGGCGGGTATCAAGCAAAGATCGTCCGTATGTTTGCGATACAAGTACCTCTGAATATTTCTTGATCTTCTCTGCAGAGGCTTATGTATCAACCAGAGTGGCGAGATTCAGCCAGGGTACTTTCGGCCACTACAAGTTCCACTGTATTACCAAGCGACAAAGAAGGCTCAGCCCCTAAACACGCCATTTTTTGACTCACACGCATATTGCCGTTGCTTTTTCAGTGAACCGTTCGCACTATTTTCGGCATACAGCTTTACACGACATTAGTGTCTCGTATCACTAAGCGCATAGCTGCACTTGCCTTCATGTACGGATGCACGTTGACTCGATGATCTTGCGGCTAAGGCTTTTTCTACTCTGTCGATGGCGCAGGTCAAGTTGGTTCTGCGTGTCTCGGATGCGAATCATCTCGTGATCCTGATTACATGATGGCGACGATCAGAAGAAAAGTCCAAATTGAGAAACTAGTGATCAGATCTTGTATTTGGCTTTCCCAAGCTAGGCGAACAAAGGGTCAATGAAGAGGGACAGCCTCATTGCTGGACAGCCTAGTGAACATAAGGCTGAGCGCGCAATGTCTACACATCCCTCAGCCCCATTACTTGAACATCTGAGCGAATGATCCTGCGTCCATCTGTCCTTGAAAGGCTCTGCTGTTGTTGATGGCATTCAGCTTTCCAAACGATTGATCCACGCCTTGTTGTGCCTCGCCGACGATTCCCTGCATTGCCATGGACTGGTCTGTGTGCAAGTCACCAAAAGTTTGACCAATTCTCTTCTGCTGGAGTGCCTTTAGGGCAGCTTGGTTGGACTCTTGAAGTGCTGTGGTCCGTTCAAGGCTTCCTTGATTGTTTTCTGTATCGCCTTCTCTCATGTTGTCTTCGGTGGTTCGTGGTAGCACGTCTGTAGTCGCAGATCTGGTCGACAATTCTGTTGACAGAGAAGACAGGGCCTGCTCCTGCGCTTGAAACCGCGAGCTCAACTGTCGGACATCCTTGGAAGTGTCATTGGAAACGATTCTGCAAAGAGTGAGCCATAATGGTATTCAAGTTCGTATCTTATTAGGACGCACAATGTAATAGTCCCTGTCATGAGATGAATCGTCCTTTGGCAGTCACTCAATTCCCCGTTGAACGTGAGTATTCGTGACTCGTGAAAGGTGATGGAAAGCCTATCACGGTTGCTGAATTTTGAGTCTGTCGATCGACTTGTGTACTTTGTAATGATGGCGCTGAAACCTTTGCAAAGCTCATTGGTCGCTTGCAGTGTCTTTTCAAGTGCGATTGATTGCAGTATACCGCCGAATTGAGCTTGCATGTGTTCGTTTTTCTCCAAGGTTTCTGTCAAGATTTCCAAGGAGTTTTGCGTGCCAGACAGGAGAGTCTTTGAGTGGGCGATGGCCTGTGGCGCATCGATTAAACCATCGATGGTTCTATAGGCGGCTTGGGCAGTTTGCGCTGCAAGTGTCGCAACGGCGATAACACTAGCAGTAATGCTCAGGGGGTCCATGGTGTTGAAAAAAGGATGATTCGGAATGCGATGACTCTTTTCATCGTGCATGGGCAATCAATATGCAGCCTTACCGAATCCCAGCCATTCCATTCGTGGATGACCAGACATTGCCGCATGTGTGATTTCCCCGCTCGGTTGCCTGAAAGCTCAATACCTTTCCATTTCTTTTCTTTTCCAACTATCTTATTCTCACGATTTTCGAGCGACCCGTCCTCATGGCGGAAGGCCTGCAAGAAGGACCGATGGCGAGCCAGCAATTTGGCAACACCGTCGTCGACCATGGAAGTCGCTTGTTCCAAGGCATTGTACATGGAGATATACACCTTGGCCCCCGCGAAAGTCGACTCCACTCTCTCGACATTGCCTCTGGGGCCACATTCGATGCCGCCAACAAGCAGAATTCGCCTTCCTGTCTCGAGAACACAAGAGTGGATCTCCTTCAACAGATTGAGTCGTGGATCGAAAGTCACGACGAGAAACGAATATACTGGCTCAGGGGCATGGCCGGAACTGGAAAGTCCACCATTGCCTTGACAATTGTCAGCCGATATGCAGAGAAAGGACGTCTCGGTGCAAGTTTTTTCTTTTCAAGAGGTGGCGGTGATCTGGGCTCGGCAAAGAAGTTCGTTCCGACTATTGCTGCCCAACTGGCGGAAGCTGTGCCCGGACTTCACGAGTGCATCGACCGTGCTCTAGAATCGAATCGTCACATCTTTGACCTGGGAGTTTACAGCCAGTGGCAGAAATTGGTCCTTGAACCGCTTGCACAACTCGGCAAAGATACGGTTATGCATCCCATAGTGGTCGTGATCGATGCCCTGGACGAATGCGATGATGACAATGATATCGCTCTCCTGGTAAAGTGCTTCGAGGGCGCTACAACGACCGATAACAGTCCACTACGGCTATTCATCACTAGCCGGCCCGAGTCACTCATAAATCATGCGTTTGATGATATTCCACGTCATACACACAAAGATTTTGTCCTTCACAATATTGAAGATTCTATCGTGGATCAGGACCTCACGCTATTCTACCAAGACCGCCTTTCGAAAATAGCTCAACGTTTTCACCTTGATGCTACGTTGTACTCTGAGGGTACTATCCAAATCCTAGTACAAAAATCTCATCGTCTGTTCATACATGCAGCTACTGTATGCCGCTTCATTCAAGAGGGTAGAGGACTCGCTGGCCAACGCCTCGCTCTACTCATCGACAGAGGAAACGCGTCACTAAGGTCCGAGAGGGAATTGGATCAGATGTATACAACTGTCCTTACACACTCATGGTCCACGTCAGCACACCTCGAACCACAAGAAAGTGCTGATTTGAAGACCTTGTTCAGTGGCATTGTCGGCTCAATTGTGGTGCTGTTCGATGTTGTGAATGTACTTGAGCTGGCAACAATCCTTGACAGATCAGTAGATGAAGTTGGTCGGATATTGCGTTCATTCCACTCGGTACTCGACGTTCCCGAGGAAGCAACAAAGCCTATCCGTCTTCTCCACCCTTCCTTTCGAGATTTTCTTCTAGACCGATCAAGATGTAAGGCGGAACCCTTTTCCATCAACGCCGAAGAAATCCACCGTCTACTCCTTGGGAACTGCCTCCGTCTAATGAAGTTCCACCTCAAGCGCAACATATGCAATCTCAATCACCCTGGAGTCCGCGCCCGCGACGTACCCAAAGCGACTGTGAGCGATTCCATCCCTCATGAAATTCAATATGCCTGTCGTTATTGGCTTCATCACTTGCAAAGAATTGGTTTCGATGCAAATGTGAATGACCAACTGGAGAAATTTTTCACCACTGATTTCCTTTACTGGCTTGAATGCCTTTCGCTACTCCACCGACTGCCAGACAGTGTTACCATGATCAGGTTATTGGACATGAGGCTTTCTGGCTCTACATCACCTGCACCAGCTGCGTCATGGATCTCAAAAATGAAGCTGAAGTGGCAGGGGAAAACCAGCCGGCCGCCCTCACTATCCGATATTGTTCACGACGCGATGAGGTTTTTACTCTATCATGGCTCAATCATCGCAGAAGCTCCTTTACAAATATATTGCTCAGCTCTGGTGTTCAGTCCTGATATGAGTATTATACGAAAACTTTACTCGCATCTGATTCCAACATGGGTCACATGCCAAAACATAGGTCGTATCGATTGGAGTGCTCATCTGCAAACTATCGCTCTGAGATACGCTGGCGAGCAAATTATATTCTCGCCTAACGGTCAGCTGATTGCGACATCTTCCAGTGGATATATACAAGTCTTCATTGCAGCAACAGGAACAGAGCAGGCGAAAATTCTGGTCCCATACGAGGCCCATCATAGTCGAGTGTCCGTGGCATTCTCACCAAATAACCTCTTTTTGGTGTCTGGGACAAGCCATGGGGTGATACAGGTATGGGACGTACATACAGGAGAACAACAGTTGGCAGTCATTTGGCCAGATCTCAATCAGGACGATAGGTTGACAGCTGTTGCATTCTCGCCAGATGGCCAATTAATAGCGGCGGCAAAGAATTGGAAAGAAGTCCGTCTTTGGGATAGGAGCACAGGTCAAGAACACTGTTTCACCTCGGGAAACTCGGACTGGCTGAAGCGCATTGTGTTTTGTGATGATAGCTTCTTGACTACTACGGGGTCGAATAAACAAACCCGCACCATCCGGCTTTGGCACAAGGCTCCGTATCTGGTAGGCGAAAATCGGGACACACACCTCGCAGCATTTTCATCAGATCTTCGACTAGCAGCAGTATCTCGTCGCATCTCGTCTGGTATACAACTCTGGGATATATCTACATCAGAACATATGCACAGACTCAAACGACCATATTATCTGCTGGATTCCTTAACCTTTTCGCCAAACAGCGAGATTCTAGCGGTAACATCGTCGGCAAACATCACATTGTTGGACACAAGCACTGGTACAAGACTCTACGAATTTGAAGACAATTCTTCCGTCAACGCTCTCGCGTTTTCCCCGAACGGCCAGTTGGCCTCGGTGTCTAGGGACAATACCATACGCCTTTGGAGTATGGTTCAAAACTGGAAACAACGATCAATCAAGGATGACACAATCCGAACATATGGCAACGCTATCGCATTATCGCGCGACGGAAGCAAGGTGGCGTCAATCTCGGGGTCTTCCCAAGCGATCATCCAAGTTTGTGGTAACATGGCGGATCCCATGTTGCACGTGTACAGAGTCCCTTGGAAGAATTCTCCCTTCTATAATGCGATCAAATTCTCTGATGATTGCCTCTACATAGCAATTGCACTACCTAGTCGTGGGGCAGTTTTGGACGCTGGTACGGGCCATATCCGATGGTCTATACCACTCAGGGAATATAGGCAATTTTACAAAGAGAAATTCCCTGTGTCCCTCGAATTCTCGCCGGACAGCCGACTGATCGCCTCTCAAACAAGAAACATGTTAGAGGTCTTCGATGTCGTGACGGGAAAGTTGAAGTACGACTTCGAACGGCCCCCTCATCTCAGAGAAGAGGATAGGAACTACGCTAGCGCGTTTTCGCCAGACAGCTGCCTGCTTGCATGTATGATGGGTCATGAGGTCCGTATACTGGACGCAAGTACAGGTCAGGTAAAACACTGTGATGCATTGAGACCGGGATCAAAGCACACTATCTTCTTGACAGGCGCCATCCAATTTTCGCCAAATGGTCGACTGATTGCAGTGGGAGGGGCTTTTGATGCCATCACCCTTTTCGATGCGGTGACTGGGAGGTCGATATCCACGATTCAGATACTTTCGCTCAAAGCCGTTGTGCGCATCATGTTTTCACCAGATAGCCGACTGCTGCTGTCCCTCTGTAGAACTGAGCAGGCCAGCCTTTGGGACGTGACTACAGGCAAATTGCTGTACACGATTGATTACGCACACTGGAAGGATATCATCGTGACCTTTTCGCCGGACAGCCAACGAATGTTCTGGAGTACTCGGCGCGGCAACATTTATCTTTGGGACTTGGTCAAGTGCGAGGAACACTGGATCACCTGGAACTTGCCCATTCTCGAGGTCATGTCGGTCTCCCCTTGTGGGGCTTATCTCATCACGGAACGCGGCACTCTTGGGCTGCCTTGGCTTCGTCCCCATCCATTATCTCACACCTTTGCATTTGAGGATTGGATAACAAATGATGGAAATGAGCTGATATATATCCACCACGATTACCGGGACCGCGTGCATTTTGTTCAGGGAAATTCCGTCTTCTTTGACAATCGGCCGGGTTCTTTTCTTCGCATCAACACATCGTCTGACTTTGCAGTTGGCCAAGATATCCCAAAAGATCGGCACAATCGAGAGGGTTCGACTTCTGGTGATGGATGATTACATAAACCCTGGTGTTGTCAAGCGAAACTGGATGGGCTATGACATGTACATTACGAAACGGCTATGCTGTGAGATTACATTGGAAATGACTGCGGAGAAAGTGCATGGGCATGGTTATCAGCCACTTAGGCGCAATATTCTGTATAACATCTTAGATACCCAGTTTTTTTAATACCAATTCCTTTTCAGCCAGGCATAAAGCATCTTTTCTGGGTGAGCAGCTCGAGTCTTTGCACGGTAAGATATTCTATTACTGGGAATGTGTATGGATATCGAATCCGAGAACAGCTAGTTTGCCCACCTGCTCTGGTCGGTGGGCACTTCTACTGCTCAAGACTTTGTCGCACGGCCACAACGTTTTTATCGAAGTCATATGCATCAACAGCAAGGTCGTGCCAAAAGTTGTCATGCGCGAGAACAATGATTTATCATTTGCCGGAGCATGGGGCGGCGCGGCAAGCGAGTGAGTAGCCAGCACCTACCCAATCGTAAGCAATCCCGTGTGGCCTGCCGACGAAGTCCACATCCCTAGGTATCATAGTGAGTGCAATCACTCAAGGTCCCGGCGGAGCTTGATCCTGTAAACTTGCCCTGGCGAGTATGGATGAAATACTCAATCAAATTATCAAGCTTAGGCTATATATCATTGATGAAGAACAAGCAGAAATGCTGAGTTGTCCAAACGTGGGCATTGTATAGACCCTGAAATCCCGAAGACAGTGATCATGTCTAAGCTAACAAGGCAACCCTCACGTATTATTGATAGACTAAGGCGGTAATCAGTAAATATCTACAACGTCCGCATGTCAATACTCTGCTGCTACTGGATTTCTTTCATTGAATAGCGGGCAGCAAATGTATGCAAAGGATCTATTAGTCCTTCAGCACTCTTGTGTGGCCCATAAAAGCAAGGATACGAATCCAGCGCCCGAAAATGCCCTTTCATTCCACTCCCCTGCCGTGATATTTTGATCCTATTCAAGCAATTGAACATCATATTCGCGAATACGGTATGTTCCGTCTACACCGGCTGCAGCATCCCTGAGCTCTGCGGAGCCTCGACGGCGATGGTGCGCCAAAGCCGGAAGGAATATACTTGGATAGGAAAATCTCGAAACCCACCAAGAAGCCTTGAATAAATAGAAATCTAGTATTCTTTCAGCGTCGATCTTCGACTTTTTCTTTAGCAAAGGCCGTCGGAAAAGCAACCCCAGCAGGTGACGAACCCCAAATTGCCAAAGGCTGCATATGATAGCAAGTCTCTTTGGTTCTTGATTGGATCGTTTACATGTTGCAGAGTCGAGTGACTTGGCGGACGCGCATCAAGAGGGCAACGCGAAAAGTCGGAATCACCTCATATGTCCTCGGGTACAACCCCAACCCACGATCCCAATCAAGAGTATTGCTTGCATTATGCAGTGATAAGACAATTGCCATCCCTATAGCTTGGGTATGTCGTATTTGTGTAGCCCACCTCGTTGCATAGTATTAACGGTCGAATACAGGAATATCACTATTGTCCCCCGCTCTTGTACGACATCAATTCCTTTTGTCAAGCAGATCAACACCATCTCGGGTTGTATACTCTTATTGTGATTCAACTCGTCCAATGAGTGTGGTATCCGAGTATATCAGCCTGTGGTTTTATTGGTTGCAATTATATTTGTTTTCGTTGCCATACATTGAACGGCGATGCATGGCGATGCTGCCCAATCCTGCGAGCCTTACTATCAATCCTGCCATCGCCCGAGGAAGGTCCAGTTATGAAATGCATACTCGATTGTACGTGGAAACCATGTTCCTGTTTCTCATTCAATTGAGGTGTGATGCATTTTTCTTTTCCTGCGCCAAAGACGCGTCCATTGAATCCAGTGTCTAGCAGTTAAAATCAGTCGGCCGATTATAAATAAGTGAGAGCATGGTACATGTTTCAATGACCTGCGCAATGGTTGACTACTATACGCTCCTGCCTATCGAAGCAAAAACAGTGTATTACGAGTTCCATTTCTTCCTTCTCACGTCGTCATTATGGATTTATTCCATAATACACTAAATCCACTTCTTCAAGACCATGGAGTTGGTGGGATAGCTATTTTCGTCATCGCCGCTGCATTGGCCAGCTTCACAATCTGGACAGCTGCGCAGTGGTACCGCCTTAGCCATGTCCCGGGCCCACTGATTGCATCCCTCACCAGCTTGTGGGCATTCCGTGCGTCCCTAGGCGGGCAATACCATACGATTGTGCAAGAACTCCAAGAAAAGTACGGCAAAGTTGTGCGCATTGCGCCTAATGACGTGCTTATTTCGGATCCCGATACTCTTTGGAAAATCAACTCAGCTCGCTCTCTCTGGACCCGGGGTGGCTGGTACGCAAGTATGCGGTGAGTGTATACAGGTCTCATGCATGAAGGGCTACTGGGTATGAAGGCCGTAGTACCTAAGCGTCTAAAGAGGTTGAAGTCTGCCATCTATTGTCCAATTTTCCATTCCTGTATCTAATGTTTCATCACTTGGGCACATCTGAACTATTGCATTTACTATTGCTGCTGCTTATATGTAAGCTTATTCGTCAAGAGACTGACCTTGATCTTGCACAGGTTCAACCCCTACGGCGACTCCGTCTTGAGCGAGATAGATATGGCTGCCCACGACAAGCGCAAAGCCAAGCTTATCTCTGGTTTCTCAGGCAAAGGCCTTATGGACATTGAAAGCAGCTTGGACCTACAACTTAGCATTCTAGTCGATGTGCTGAAGCGAAAAGTGAGCCAGGGCAACGGCCAGGCCGTTATCGATATTGGCCGCGTGCTCCAAAACTTCCAGGTCGACCTTATAACTCTGACAGGGACCGGCAAGGCATGGGGCAACTTGCCTACGGATAAGGACCATTTCAATTACCTGGAAGACGGCGATAAGTCCTTTCAATTCATTCAGTCAACTGCCATGGTACCACCCCGTAAGTGGTCCGATCTTCCAATTATGAATCTATACACAAGCTGGGATTGCTGCATGGGCAATCTCGAAATCGCTTTTGTCGGCGACTAAACAGGCACCATTAACTGATGCTATGTATCATTGGACAATATATACTTACATAAGCCAATCTAGTCCGACACCTGTTGTTCTCTCCTCTCTTCCTCCGGTTATTTGGCAGTAAACCAACAACTGGATGGCTGGGGTCAGCAATTCCGCTTCTTTTGTTATGCATAAGTTAATCACTGCGCTAACTGTTTGTTCTTCTTCTTCAGATTCCTGAAGAGTGCTGTTGAACGGCATACAGAAGATAACAATGATGAAAAGCCATCAGACACAATGCTAGTAAGATCCCAGGCTTGAGAGAATACAGGATACCAAATGTTTGATAAGAGGCCATGCTAATACTATGTTTCTCTCAGGCCGAGTGGTTGAAGCACAAGATATCGCCCCTGGAAGCAGAGCTTGATCTCTCGATCCAATTGCCCGCGGGAACCGAGACTTCGATTGGTACTATAAGAGGGCTACTGTTGTACTTGATGACTACACCACGTGTTTATTACAAAGTCAAAAAAGAGATTGCCGAAGGTATCCAAAACGGTCGTATTTCGAGTCCGGTCACAAACGATGAGGCCAAGAATCTCCCGTATTTGCAGGTATGATTTGCAACCCGATCCTTTGGAATATGTACAAGCGCTTCTGGGATATGGCTAACGCGTTCTTCTCTTGCTACACCAGGCCGTCATTAGTGAGGGTATGCGTGTCGCATCGCCAATAGTCGCCGGCTTCCCGAAAAAGGTCCCTCCCGGAGGAGAGGTTATCTGCGGCCAGATGCTGCCAGCAGGCACCGATGTTCACGCCAACTACGTATCAATGATGCGCGACCGCGATATATTCGGCGACGACATTGAAATTTTCCGACCTGAACGCTTCATCGACGCCGACGAAGCGACCATTGTAAGGCGCCGCAAAGTCATAGACCTGAATTTTGGTTACGGTCGATGGCTATGCTTGGGCAGGATCTTGGCGATTCTGGAAATCAACAAGATCTTTGTCGAGGTAAGTAGATTACCCAGACTCCTGCTGGTATATCCTAGAGACGTAGCCACTGACCCTATTCTCTCGCTAGCTGCTTCGGGCTTTTGACTTTCAAGTCGCTAACCCCGAAAAGCCTTGGAGGCGAGAATCGGCCACCACAACCTACATCCAAGCCTTCATTGCCCGTGTGACGAACGACCCAGTTGGCTGATATTTGAACATCGGGGGCATGATACCGGAATAGGATCATTGTAGTGTTGATCAAGATCATGCTTTCCCATTGGAGTTTGAACTGGTCTAATCGGGGTGTCAAATGAGTGGTGTAATGATCCGTGTTACCTACCTCTTATTAGTTTGGATGAAGTGCAGGCTTATTTGGGTGGCCCCAACTAAACACCGGGGAGCCCCGTAAATTCATTCACTAACGTGCTGCAACACACTATAGGGATCCATTATCTACCATCTGATAATAATTGATTCCGAGCCGTGACTTTCAAGTCGCTTCCCAAATTCTTGATTACGTGATGAGTTACAAAGGGAAGGCTAAGAATTTTTCTCTTTTTTTCTTGCAGTCCCTTGAAACACCCGAAACTTACGATTTCGACCTGTGAAGGCATATCCTGAGGTTCTTGTTGCGATCACCGGCGGTTATCGTATCTAGATCTTAGAAGCCGTCGGAGGTCAACGACCCCACATCCCCCGGGAGCCATCGACAGCTTATCTGGCGGGGTATCATGTGTCGAGACTATTTATTAACAGAGCTGATGGCGCTCAGCCGTCGCAGAGACGCCTCGGGCCTTTTGGTGAATTGCCGTGTGATTCCTTATCAGCGAGAAGCAGTTTGTTGGACGTACCTTGTCTTGAAAAAATCAACATCAAGCAAGTATAAGCAAGGTCGGATTCTCAAGTAAGCCGACAGCTATACAAGTTCAGCGCCAGCGGCTTGAGATAAACTCTACTCTGAGCTTCTCCTTATCTACCGGCGCTCTTGTGACAAGACGTCAAATCCCTCAGTCTCTTCTCGGAACAGCAGAGTGTCTACATTACAAAGATGGAGAAGGCAGCAGTCAAGAGCGAGGGTCTTGTGATCCCGGTAGTTTTACTTCATATCCCAAGTACTTGATTCGGTGTACTGATACACCAACAGCTGATCGATTTCTCCAAATTCCTCAATGGAAATCCAGAGCAGCGCAAGGAGACGGCAAATGCGATCCTCAATGGATTCCAGACTGCAGGATTTGTCTATTTGAAGGGACTGCCCTTTACGTCGGAATATCGCCAGAGCATTTTTGACACATCGGCCAAATACTTCCGGTTGCCAATGGAGACCAAAATGTCGCACTGCTGGACAACAGCGGCAGCAAACCGAGGCTACTCGGCGCCCGGCCGCGAGAAGACGACAAACCTGACCGATGCCAGCGACGTCGAGAAGCTGCGTCAGGGCAACCCGGACCTCAAGGAGTCGCTCGAGATTGGTCGCGAGGGCGAGCCGGACCACCCGAATCAGTGGCCCAAGGAAGAGGGCGAGCTGGTCGACTTCAAGGCCACCATGACCAAGTTCCACGACGAGTGCAAGGGCCTGCACATGGAGGTGATGCGCGCCATTGCCATTGGTATCGGCCTGGACGAGCACTATTTTGATGGCTTCACCGACGTTGGCGACAACACCTTGCGCCTCCTCCACTACCCCGAGGTTCGCAAGGACATTTTTACCATTAACCCGGGACAGGTTCGTGCCGGCGCCCACAGCGATTATGGCAGCATCACCCTGCTGTTCCAGGACATGAGGGGAGGTCTCCAGGTCCAGAGCCCCAACGGCACGTTTGTCGACGCAACGCCTATTGAGAATACGTGTGTGGTGAATGCAGGTGATCTGTTGGCAAGATGGAGCAATGATACCATTAAGAGCACGATTCACCGTGTTGTTGAGCCACCCAGTGGAGATGCTGATGTGTACCCTGCCCGGTATAGCATTGCGTAAGTCAAGTCGCAAGCAGAAATTCCATTTGGTGAGGAAGAGTATGATCAGCTAATTTATTGTGCAGATACTTTTGCAATCCCAACTTCAAGAGCTACATTGACACGATTCCCGGAACTTATGCTGTCGAGACTGACAAGAAGTATCAGGGCATCAACAGCGGTGTTTACCTGGAACAAAGGCTGGCGGCCACATACTGATGATTTTCATATTTGGAGCTGTGGTAAACATTTTGGTATGAAAAAAAATTTCTAGCGGTAAATATGACTTCAATAAAAAAATCATATTTCAAGTTCGAAAAGTAAATATGAGCTTCATAAAATAGGTGTTTGCAAGTGTTTTCACTTTACATTACTTAACACATGTATGGTCAGTGCCAAGCACCTATACAAATTCATTACTTAATTCCCCTGATTGAACTGGCGGGGCTCCTTCTGCCTGCTAAAGGAACAGGAGCTGCCCCGCCAAATGCACGTCACCAGACTCGACAGCTTACGGCTAGTTAAATGACACCAAATCATCCAGCTGCTTGATTGTAGTACCTGCATCTTAGCATTAATCAACCGGAGGCTGCGATACGACTCACATTCCTTTCAAGTACCTGGAGGAACAGATTTCCTTCTCCTGTAATAGCCTCATGGCCTGGATCTGCCGAAGGAGATAAAACCCCCTAATCCAACCTCTACTCTTGCCCACCATGAAAAAGACACTCCTCCTCGTCTTTATCCACGGCTTCAAGGGTGGCGACGACACGTTTGGGGCCACGGGCGACTTTGCCGAGCACCTGGCAACGCTGCTGTCGGTCGAGCTGCCCAAGGTAAACATTCGCACTCTCGTCTATCCCAAGTACGAGACCCGCGGCGACCTGGCCGAGTGCGTGTCGAGGTTCCGCGACTGGCTGCTCGAAAAGGTCATTGACATTGAGGTCGCCGCCGGCACCCCGAGCCCCACCATCGACCCCAGCGTCCGCACCGTCCTCGTCGGCCACTCCATGGGCGGCATCGTGGCCGCCGAGACCGCCATAGGCCTTGCGGGCGACAAGGTCATTCCTGCGGGCGGCACCACGGCTGCAGAGGATGAAGGAGAAGAGGAGAGTGGCGAAGATGAGAAGCAAAAGGCCGTGCCGGATCACAGCGATGAGATCAATAGTCTCATGTTTCCGTATATTCAAGGTGTCCTCGCCTTTGACACTCCGTACCTCGGCATAGCGCCCGGCGTCGTCGCGCACGGTGCAGAGGGCCACTACCAAAACGCCGCGGCCATCATGTCGCAACTATCTGGGCTGTCGGCGATCTGGGGCGGGAGCAAGGCTGCCGAGAGCCCACCGGTGGGAACCAAGAAGCCCGTAGCTGCCCTCGAGGCGCCGCCCAAGGAGGAATCCAAGGCCGGAATTTGGAATAACTGGGGTAAAATGGCCATGTATGCTGGCGGAGCGGCAGCCGTGGCAGCAGGTGGTGCTGCGGCGTGGGTCAACCGACAGCAGATATCAGAAGGCTGGGGCTGGGTTGGCAGTCATTTGGAATTTGTCGGGTGTTTGGCTCGCGGCGAGGAGATGAAGAAGCGCGTTGCGAATATGGTGCGCCTGAACAGGGAGCTGGGTGTTGGGTTTGCCAACCTGTATACCCGCCTGGGAAAGGCAGCCGACTCGAAGCAAGTCAGCACTGTGGGCTTGGTCATGGGCAGTCAGAGGACATTTTGCAACCTACCATCAAAGATGAGGGCCGGTGAGTGGAAAGAGGCCGTCAATGATGCGGCCAAGGACGAGACAGGTGCGCACATGGCCATGTTTGAATCCAACCAAAACCCAGGCTACGCGAAGCTCTCGGAAGACGCTGTCAACATGATTGTCAAATGGACCAAGAATGATTGGTATGAAACGAGCAACCTGGCGTTGGAAGAATAAATGCCAATGGTCTTTTACAATTACAAGTTTTATTTGATTATTGGGAAATGATACCACCTCTAAGCAGGTTTGCGTTGGCGTTGGGCATTATATAGGGTTAAGATATTTCTAAGATCTATTTGTGGCTATTGCTGGCCCCATGGTCATTCCTCCCTTGCGTCTCAAGCATGGGTTTGGAATGCTGTCTTGACCCGGCTTGTTTTCTTCGCCCGTGGCTTATTGGGTAGCCTTGACATTCTGCTCCTTGGCGGCCCTCAACACCTTTCTTCTCTGCTTGTTCATGTGTCCAATCAAAATGTATGCACCAGCGGGCCAGATGAGACCCAGGCAAGCAAGCAGGAACGCCTGGTATAGCTGACCAAACTTGTGGCCGGCAGGGCCTAAAGCCAAGTACATCATGCCCATCTCGCTGAGGATGCCGACCGGGTATAGGACGAGGTACGAGCTGTAGCGCACCCAGAGGAAGGTATAGGGCTCAATACCGGCCAGCTTGAGCGCAAGGTATCCGTACCGAATCACCTCGGTCAGCGACCAGGCAAACAGCATCGACGAGTAGATGGGCGACGAGCACAGCTCCGGAAAGGGGTACTGAACGGCCCAGACGGCGACGTATCGGGAGGCGACCTGGGCAGCGGCAGTGAAGGGATCGGAGCGGACGACACCTGCGAAAGGGGGGACAGTGTTAGTGTATATAGTTGCCAAAGCTCCCCACGAAACGGAGGAGTCAGTCAAAGAGTGAGCGCCAATTGCGCCACATACCAAACAAGGCGTGCAAAACGTCCATGATCATGAGCGTCTGCGTCCAGAGCACAAAGTCTCCCGTCGTAAAGTGCACGAAATCCGGGCCCCTCAGAATGTTGGTGCCGACGGTGCGTCCGAGGACGGTGGCCCAGAGGACGGTCGAGACGGCATTGTACAGAATCAGGTAGCCATTTTTGACGGGCGATGACCGCTTGGCGGGCTTGGTTGCTTCTTGCGCCATGATCTTGAGCGTGTCAGGTTCCGTGGGATTGGATGGGAGAAAGAAGGCAAGCTCGTCAATGTTTGGGTTGCGTTCCCAGATTGCTGGCACCAAAGCTCCAAATCGGTACAGAATTTGGCGTTGAGCTTCAACAAAAACGAGCGTGCTATTACCCGCTGTGGACCCCTGAATTCGGCTGGGGGAAGCCGGGAATTAGGTCCCTGCCTGCTGCAGCATTTTGCATGTGTCTGGTTACTGCGACGAGATTAGCGCATTCGCCTCTTTGGCTCGGACTCATTCAAACTTATTGATCAATCACGTTCCTGGATTTTAACTTCTACTCATATACGATATATTACAGAAGGACTCATCTGCCATAGTTGTCGGTAGACAGGCAGATAGTTGAGTTGTGGTCAAGTGATCATATTCTCACACAAATGAAGCCTCTTGCTCTATCCTATATTCCTAGATACATCTCCACAATTCAAAATCATTATCTAACTCTCTAGATTCAGAGCCATTCGCAGATTGCGGGCATTATAGTCTCGCGAAAATTCAACATCGCCAAAACCAGGGGGCCACTTAGAATTTACACCCGCTGAAGACTGATCCAGATGTTGTAATACCAAGCTGAAAAGATCCTCTAGACTAATATCATAGTCGACCGGCAATGGATTCGACTGCAATGTTTCGCGGGGCAGAAGACCAAGTAAGGAATAGATCCTATCCCTAGGATCGTGGCATTCTCGATCGAGAAACGAGTTCAAGAGTTGTTCTAGTCGCAACTCCCCACGGAACTCTTTGTTAGCGTGGAAGAACCCCCGCCAGAATATGGCTGAGCTCAAGCTGGCCAGTGATAGATCCGCAGCAACACCTTTAGAAGCGATGGAGGCCGCTGCAAGTCTGCTCCTGTTGAGATCGCACTTAGTTCGGCTACTGACAAGCCAAAATTCTGCCAGCTTTTCCCACGGGCATATTACGTTATCGCATAAGACCCATATGTCCCGGGAGAGCATGACCTCTTGAACGATCCACATTCGTTG
Organism: Pestalotiopsis fici W106-1; assembly: GCF_000516985.1. NCBI lineage: Eukaryota > Fungi > Ascomycota > Sordariomycetes > Amphisphaeriales > Sporocadaceae > Pestalotiopsis > Pestalotiopsis fici. The sequence continues at coordinate 1,065,397 of NW_006917099.1, forward strand.
GAAATACGTATTGCAATCAATTTTCGCCAAGAAGGCACTGGTGCCAGGCTCTGGCCAAGTAGTCTGCGCAGATGGCAAAAGTTCAGAGGTCTCCTGCCCTAGACCCAACCAGGAGGCTGTCAGACTGGCCTGGGTGAAGATGTCGTTCATCATCCCGACTTGGTGATTGCGTTCCCCCGTGTCCTTTTGGTTGATGCAGATGGCATCAATCCAAAAGTGCTTCTCATCTCGCTGGGCTTGGAGGTCCGCCAAGCGCGGCAATGCATGGCTCAGGTTGTTCCGTATCTCAAAGGGTTGCCCGTTGATGACGATGGTGTTGGTCGGCTCATCGTCTCCCCAAACATACGACAGAGCAATGTACCGCGGACATGCCGAGGTATGAAATGTCGTCAGAGAGCATTGCAAGCTGTGGTCGGCCTGGGGCAGTATTTCGAGGAGGCGGATTTGCGACTTTGTCTTGTCGAGGGACGGATATTCAAAGCAAGATGTAGACATTGCAGGTTCACGTAGGCACTTGATTTTACTCGTAGCTCTGCTTAATGGAGAGTCGTCGGCATTGATGCGGTCTCAACAAGCCTTTTGACATTGAGGCCCTTTGAAAGATTGGACTTTGGTGGGTCTGCCACCTGTTCGTCTGTGCAAGCAACTACAGGCAGTCACAGCCACACCAGATTTTACAGTTCATGGTCAAAAGCCTCAATGGATATAAAGAGCCAGGGCTAATAATTATCGTTCTAAGGCCGGGGATGCAGACAATGGCATTTCCACGAAAATGGCTTTAACATTTGCGCATGCCCAGCAAGAGCACGATTTTTGTCACCCATGCATTTAAGGAGTGCGCAACCAGTACCCGTACAAAAAGATGAACGGGCACGGGTAATCCACACAAGACCAAGAGAGAGAGAAATGTATGGAAGAATGGACTGAGCTACTGCTCTTTGTGTGTACGCAGTTCTCGACTTGGACGCGACTCATCAGTAGGCGCTTCCAGACAAGTCGACAAAATCGGTTGGCTTATGCGCGGTCACCTAAACACTACTCACGTAAACCGCATGCAGAAAGATATAGGAGAACATATATATAACCGACAAACTTAACCATTCATAGCGACGATCTGAAACCACCTGTTTCTATAATGCAATTGCGCATTTGAAGGAAGATTGTGGAGTTTTCCAGATTCTGTGATATCATGGGTCTAGAATTGGCGATCTGGGGATCAAGACTCAAGAGTCAAGACCCTGACCCACCGAATATGTGGATCTCCAGATTGTGTATGACACTGTTCGAGAACATGGCTATCACCTATTATCAAATTGTAAACCATTGACAGGGGATTTCAACTTGCATCCGTCCTCCGTAACCTTATTTTGTGCACAGAGCTTCCTTTCCGCAAGGTCTTGAAGGCAGCTGAGTATCACCTCGGCGGATCTGGAACGCCAAGCGGTTTCCGCCGAACTCTTGAGAATCTCTGGGCACCTCAGAACCGCCAGTGGGCGCTGACCTGGTTACCATCTCAGCCATTGCCAAGCTATCATTTACAACACTCTTTTCATGCAATCCTATCAATCATGGGATATAATTGGAAAGATTCCTTTCTTGGATTGGGATGCGTTGCGGTTAGGTCTGAGATGTCAGACTATAGATCTTGTGTATATTCCTCTAATTAATGCTGTATGTGTCTTTCTTTTTTCATTGATTAGAGATTGGTCGTGCAAACATTCATCTGTCGATCTTTTCGTTTCTTTTTTCTTTGGTTTGAATTATACTATAGTCTTTTTAATAGTCTTGATCGTCGTTGAGAGGCCGGTTCCTCTTATTGTAATCAAGATGCAACTAATCTCTTTTGTTCTCGGGGCATTGGCCCTCACTGATCTGTCGCTGGGCGCCCAGCACAGCTACTCTGTCGTGAGTTTTATTCCTCATATACATTGAAGAGTAATCCATTAACAATTCACAGGGAAGTCTCGCTAGTCGAGCGAGCGCAATGATTGGCTTGAGAGAGGCCGCCGAGGGTTCCGAAGGAAAGCGATCTATCTGGACCTCGATGGTGCTTCCAAAGATGGTGGTCAAGAGTGACCAGTCGGTTGAATACGTCAAGAGACAATTGAGCATCGGCAATGGCGGAATCTCCATTGGAGGACCAGGTGGACTTACTCTCGGTGGCGGTCAACGAAGCGGGAACCAGGCTGGCGAGGGCGCTCAAGCTGGTACCAACAAGACGGCCGAAGGCATCGCAGCTCTGGAAAGCGCCAGGAACAATACAGGAGGCGGCTTGACGATTGGCGGTCTTACTCTTGGAGGACCTGGCGGTGGCATCACGTCAAACAACAATGGCCAGAAAGGAGGAGAACAGGCAGCCGCTCAACCTGCCGAGGGTGCGGCTGCGACTCCCGCTGAAGAACAACCAGCTGCTACTGCGCCTGCCGAAGGCCAAGCTGCCCCTACCGGTGAGGCGGCCCAGAAAGCCGGAGAAGTTGGCGCTGTGAAGGAATCGGAACAATTCGACGGCAACGCTGGCATCACGACGGACAAGAACGGCAACGCGGTCAACCTCGGCGGGGATCTAGGCATCACCAAGGGCTCGGACGGAAGTACTTCAGTGGGAGGCGAGGCAGGCATCAACATCATTGCTCGCGCCGTCGGTGCCGCGCCCGCTTCGCCGCCGGCTATCAAGCCATTGGAGGCCCCGGCCGTGCCCTCATTGCCCGCGGCACCAGCTGCTCTAGCCGTACCGTCACTCCCGGCTCAGCCTGGGGCCGCAAAAGAAGCCCCCGCGCCTATTGCTGTCGTGAGCGTACCAGCTCCTCCCAAGGCTTTGCCCAGTGCGCCAGCTCCAGCCGCCATTGAGGCTGTCCCGGCACTCCCCTCGGTCTTGCCGGCGTCGCCTGCGCAAGTAGAGGCGCCTGCATCTCCGGCTTTGGCACCGGCTACGCCTTCAGCCCCGGTGTCCGAAATACCTGACTTTGTGCCCGGAACATCGCCTAGTGCTTGAAGTATTTGAAATGGCTCCATGCTGCCCTGTTGAGCGGCTGTGATCGACGACCAAGCTCGGTGGTCCTAGATAGTCCAAAGAATGAAGTCGAGATTCCCTAGAGCAATGCAGCATGTTCCTTGCAGTCTACTCCTCTCGACTTCAATCAATTGTCTCTTGATGTGCATCTGTGACTTGAATACGTGACTGCCAAGTCCTGGCTCAGCAGACGCGGATGAAATCTGACGGCTCGTACTGTAGCACAACATCAATCGTAATCAGTGACCTCGATGACGTTTTCTGCCTAGACAAGACATCAGTCAATCGTTTTGAAGAATGATCGCGTGATATGAGTTCATCCTAGCGCCCGACCTCCCCTCATCTAGTGTCAGTCAAGTGATAAAATTAGAATGGCGCCCGCGTCCATCCTTTCATTATGATTCTACCCATCTTCTTTCCTTTCATGTCACATTCAATCTTTGCCCCAAGGATGTTGATTCTCGAGCACACGAGGTGATTGGCTGTCCAATGTCAATGCATCTATGATCGACACGTTGGGATAATGGGGGTTGTGGAGGGCTACGAGAAGAGAATATCTGGAATTCCGACGAATAATCTCGATCGACTAATTTTCAAGTGCGCCCGATTTTTCAACCTCAGCAGCATTCACAAGAAAAGAGCGAGGAATTTTGAAATGGATTACGACTGGGAACATTGATCGATACCGAGCTCTTGGCTTCGCCGCGCAGCATGGTTGATATGGGACACGAGTGTATATCCGACGGAGACACTAAGTTATACCCGGCCGTGAGGATCCCTTAGCCGGTCACTCCGGCATTCATTGATATCTTGCGCTTTTGGGGTTCTGGTCTATCGCAGGAGATGTGGGACACAGTTGCAAGTCAAATACATTCGGGCTTTTGGAATTTTGCTTTGATGAAAGGGGGCACTGTTACTTGAGCATAAGAGACAGGACGACATGAGAAGAGCATCTCAAACGCGACAAGCCTTTCACAAGTGCGACAACCCCAAATGGGAGATACGAATCCGCTACTACTGTTAACTTCCAGTCCTTTGGCCGGATTGGCTGGTTTTCGAAAGCCCGACTCAAAATAGGTTCGTTTCAGTAATGAGTTCAACTGGCGTGCTGCTATATTCCAACTCCATGCGAGGTGGGTATTTTCCTGACGCAAGTCGCACGTGGACACATCCGACCAGATAGGTACATTCACGGGCCGATGCTGAGCTCAAGAACTTTTCATCATTCGTTTTGAGCCAAGTCTGGGATGGCATTACCCGTGTCTTGCATGACTTGCCAACTCCATTGTGAGCATGATATCGAGGTACAACTTTTCGCAAAGAGGAGGAAAACGTGCCAATGCGCTGGGGAAAAAAAGAGATCATCGTATGCCGAGACCCAAACTGGGGTTTGTTTACACACTTGCTTGATCTCGTGACCTGTATTTCTATACTGGCTCCACCTTGGGCCAAGTTTTAGGACTTCTAGCAACGAGTCCATCGTCTCGAAAGTCTGTGCTTTGGGATATCTCCATAAACGCAGGGCAGACTCTCAATGCACCAGGGGTTGACATATCATGGGAATAGAGCAACATGCGCAAAAGAACATATCCTATGAACTTGTACTGTATCCGCCAGACTCCATTTTCTAATCATGTACACGCTTCAAAACCTTGCATCGACTGCCGTTGGAGTCTAGTCGACGGCATGACTGCAGTGGCGCCAGGCTTGCCCTGCAAAGTGTGGTATCTATAATGTACTTGGGGCTGCTTGCTTGTGCTGCTGAAGACAAGAAAGGCATGTGCACAATGCCAGATAAGCTCACATGGAAATCCGGGGAACAGGCATTAGCATGAAAAAGGGCAGAGTCGTGTAATTCTTTAGTGTTCGGGTCGTCCGTTTCCTGAAAGTTAGAATATTCAGCATGTCTTCAGCCCAACTTACCCTCAGGCGACAAGAACAAGGATTTGGCGCAGTGTTTACCCACCATCGGATGTGTGTGTGTGTGTGAGTGTAAGCCAAGATCACTCGTGGATCTCGTCTGAATCATGGAGGGCGAGGGAAACTGGTGACTGGACCATTTCTATTGGCGGAGCGCCTCTCGCATGTGCAGTCTGATCGATAGTGGCTTGTTTCCCGGGAATGCTGTGTACGCTTGACACTATTGATGTCATTTGGGCACAGTCATTTTTGCGGGGAAGACGAATAGCATTGCAATGATAAGAAGCGCGCCCACGCTTCCCCCAGCGTAGCACGCCTGCAGCAGCATCTGCGTGGGAGCATGTGGGTGCAATATGGGGCCGTTGCGCTCAGCCAAGCAACCAAGGTGGTTGATTGAACTGATGAGGAGAATCGTTGTCATCCTTACGACCATTGACAACAATATGTGTATACTGAATTATACGTTTCCAGCACTCTGCCTCAATGTATACTTCAATAGTGCATGGTAGCAAGAAGTTTGTTCTTCGGTCGAGCAACGTCCGCACAGTTTAGGGAAAAGTATGTGCTCAGCTTGCGATCAAAGAATCCAGGAACCACTAATGCATCCATCGCCTTTTGTTTTCATGTCGAGTTGGATCTCGTCGGTGCGAGTCGCAAAGAGGTTGGTAAACTTGTTTGGAGCTATTTTGTTGCATCATTGACTGAATCATTCGGCCAGGGTAAAAATTGCCAAAGTTGGCAATGGCACGCCTAGGGCCATATAATACGTGGGTCAAGACTACACAAAAACTCGCAACGCGGATTTTCAGTGAGGGCATTTTAGGATCCATGAGCAATATTCCAGTCGCATGTTGATTTGCATTTCTTCAGGAAAATAAAAAGTCTGAACACGGCGCTCCGAATCACGGTAGAGTTGATCACTATTGGTAAATCCCATCGGTCTGGGCTTTCAACGGCACCGGCCGCGCAATCCTGCAATAGCCCGAGAATTCATTCGCGGCTCTCATCAGCCATCCAACAGCCAATTCCTTATCGTAAAAGGCGATCTCCCGGCAAATGGTGCCAGACTCCATCTTCTTGCTCACGAAGAAACCCGAATTAGGCCTGATTCGGACGCTCCACAAAGTCCATCGGAATAAGGTACTGGGGTATAATATCCATAACGTAGGTACGTAGTATTTGGGGTGGATTCCGTGCACAACAGATGGCCCCATTCGTGCGGGTGGGGGAACTACTTGGAAAAAAAAAAAGTGATCCATAGAATATTCTTCTTCATTTGTTGTTGACACAAAACCGTAGAAGCTCCACTGGCCTATACCCAGCCCACCGCGGAAACGCTTTTGGCTGGAATTCAATTGGGCTCCTCGTAAATACTATGACTGATCCGCAACCCCCTGTCAACTGCGAATTCGCAGCCGCTATTATGGTCGTTTAGTAACGATAAAAGCGAAGCCGTCGTCGCGGCTAGGGGGCGACACGACGATCCGCCCCATCTGAAAACCCTTTGCAAAAAAGAAAACTGAACAAAGGCCAGCCTGGCAAGGCCTGTCGTAGCCAGTAAATTTTTTTCTTTGATATTTTCATTACGGTTAGGGTTTGAGGACAGGACCCCTGATTCCCGCCCGCGGAAAGTTTGGGGGTCCAAAACACAAATGATGGCCAAGGCGGCATAAGCAAATAAGGATGAATGCAAATACAGGCCATGGATGAAAAGTCGCCCAACAAGCCGCGTCCAATAAAGAAATGTCGACGACGTGATTTGCTGAGATACAGTGCACATCACATCCAATCCTTGACATTGCAGCAAGCAGACATGCTTGACAGGTATATTCATAGGTAGAGACCATGTTGAGGAAAATCCGGATCAGCCGGTCATGAGCAATAGTAGTAATGACTTGTTTTGGCCGAGGCTATGTAATGCATCTGTTTCTGTTACCAGACAAGGCAGCGATGCAAGTTGTAGCATGTCTATTCGTCTAAAACAGGATTAACAAGGGTCCTTGTTGCGGGATGCATAGAAGCTACGGAATACTGTACATAGGTGCATAACCATGGCAGGTTGTGTTGCGGGATGATGGCAGTGTGTGTATGTATATTTATTTATTCCGTAGTAGCCCACGCGACGCCCAACTTTGCACTAAAATTAAAGCCGCATACAATTACTTCCCTTCTGTCCGGCAAAAAGACCATTTTTGTCATTGTTCCATTGTGGAATACACAAAATATTGCTAGATAACTCATTTCGCCTATTCAAAGTAGGTACGGACGTTTACTCCGTAACTTGCAACTACTATTACTATGACAGTCGCTGTTGCCCCCGTAATATCAGAGCTCGTACCGCCGCCTGGCGAGCTGACCAAGAGCTAAACCCCAATGAGGCAGGACGGTCCTGCAAACATTAAAGAACCCTACCCAAGGTACCTGAGGCGAGGCGGCGCCCAGCACGGTTGCAACAAGTACCTCCTCCTCAGGTGGGCAGGCAGCGAGGGACATCAGCGCGCAGAGCGCGGGTCTCCTCCCGCGGCGGGGCGCTAGTGATTATCAGGCCGGTACGTGTGCCCGACCATCAATCAGTTGTCGCATTTGCTTATCAGGCAGGCTTGTTAGGTCGGTTGGTCATGTAGTATGTACTAGGTAGTAGGCAGGCAGACCGGCAGATCAGACAGGACAGGGCGGTTCAACCAGGAAATAGAGAACAAGTCGCCGTCTTGCCGTATCTATCCCATTTGCCCGTCTTATTGTCCAACTCTCCTTCTAATCCTTCTCCTGCTTGTCAACAGAAAGAGTGATTCTTGGATATAGACTTTCGTTTGTGTGTGTTTCGCTTCTTGTCTCTGCTCTGATTTATCTGTGCTTCCCCATTTTCAGCCCGCTTCCACAAAGTCAAGGACCCTGAACCAAGGGTCCATTGTCAGAGGATCGATCGCGACCCCTTCAAGAGTTGAAAGGAACAAACCCTTCATCGTCAGTGGTTCCAGCCGAGGAGAACAGAAAAACTTATCCAAACAGCGGAGCCTTGCCTCACGAGTCATCTACGAATTACGACCTGCTTATTCGCCCTGATTCTACGCATCTTTGCAAGTACAGTTACAGCATCGCACTTCTTCATGCGAGCAGCGCCCACGTCACTGGAACCGCCCTGGCCGAGACCTGCTAGCCGGCACGATTTACGTAAAGAGCGGGCGCTCCTGATGCAAGGACACACGATCCCCCAGCGAGTCAAGCACGCGACCCGGTCCTAGTTGTGTACCTACATTACATGCTACATCATTCTTATTATTAACAGCACTTGGCTTTTTGAGTTTGGTACGGCCGTCCGTCCGCCGCATTCCTTGCGCCAGCGGGCCAGAGAAGAAACCCCCCCGGGCAAGGGTAGCCGTCGATTGCTAAGCCCACCTTACTGCTAGAGGCAGGCAAGCCAGCCCAGCAACACATCATATTAGTACAGGCTGCTCTGCCATGCACTGCCGCCGCCGCCATGATGCTCAACCCTAGATCCTACTTGCACTCGCGCCAACAGCCTGTACCCGGCCTTCCGACTTCCAAACGTGCAAAGGCCTCCTCGTCGGCGTCCTCTTCGACTTCCTCGACGACCTTTTTATCGAGACGAAGAGATGAACCAATCGCTACTTCTCCAAACCAGTCCTCGAATGCAGTTCTGTCTAGTCGATCGAGCAGCAACATGCCGAAGCGCAAGGAGCCTCGCGACCTGAGTCACAGCCCACCAAGTACAAGCACAACCATGGCCAACGCCGTTGCACGACCAACCACGCCCACCAGCGCTGTCCAAATTCCTGTAAAAAATAAACATGAAGCGTCATATATGCACAAGACTCGACACCATGCAGATGGTCACCCACGGAGACAATCCAGTGGGAGCCACCGCCGCCGGGACAAGCGCTCGTCAGATGCGCTTCCACCGTCTGTGGCTGCACTGCTTGCCATTACAAGTATCCCGCCGCAAGCCAGGCGAGGAAACGGCCGCCAAAGAATGACGGTCGACTCCATCGTGCCACGGTCACAAGTCTCTGAGAAGGATTTAAGTCACGAATTAAGCCTTGCATCTTCGCTAGGCCGGAGTCCCATGGACGTTTTGATGAGCCCTCCGGATGAAGTTTTGGAGGAAGACGCTTCCATCACTAGCGATAGCTGCTTCACATCTGCATTGTCTACTAGGGCGGGTTCTTTAGAGAGTCTTCCGTCACTGGGCGACTCGTTTGGAACTACACTCCCTTCGGTCGACAGCCCAGTGACACCTAGGGGCAGGAGATTCCGCCAGCCAAGGAGGTCTTTGGAACCAGTGTCTTCGCCTCCTGGTGAAAAGGAAGAGCACCCCCTTTGGGTGAACCCAGAGATCGACGAGGTGGAATTTGAGGTCTACACACCATCCCCTGTCGAGGCGGACAAGCAGCAGGACACGGTCTTCCTGCCGCTCAAGACTGCATTCAAGTCAAATTTGACAGCATCCCTTCGTGCATTGCGCTCGGCAGCTCGATCATTGTCGCAATTCACTGCATCTTCGGTCCCCGCTGAAGACTTGCTCACGCGATCCATCCTGACCATGGACCCTCGCGTCCCCTTCACCGACGAACGCCGACCACCTGTATTGGAAGAGGAACCCAGCGAGGCCATGCGCCGCTATCTGAACCCTACGGACAGCGCACGGCTCGACACCCGGGCCACCTCGACCCCTAGTACGCGCAGTTTTACGGCATCGATTCAAATGCAGACTTACAAAGTGCAGAGGTCCAGAAAACCCGTCACTGCTTCCGCAAATCGTACTATAGCGCCTCCACCTCCAGCGTCTCCACGAGCAGCGCCTGCTCCTGTCTCCTTTCCGCCAGGACCCAGACAGCGCGAAATTCGGGAGAACTCTGATTTTATTCGCATTGCAGTCTTGGAGCACCTTATGCGCAAGCGCGGCAAGTTTGACACGACCCAGGAGGGGCATGCTCGATGGTTGCTGCCGCCACGAAAAGCCAACACCAAGCCGTATGAAATTGGTTCAGACGGTGTCCCAGCCAGATGGGTCTCAGTTGGGCAAGACGTTGTGTGAGCCAGACCCTGGCAATTGGTATGGGGTCTTCAATTCACAATACTTCCGCGGTCAGCCGAATTGCTGGCTGCCACTGCGGCCAGCCCACCCGAAGAAGCACCAATCACGGAACAAGACGCCGGTATTTTCTAATCATTACTCGATAAAAACGGCCCCGCAGCTTTGCTTGCGGCGATAATTGTCATTATCCATGGCGGCACAACTGATCCAGGGGTTCAAGCTGGGCAGCCTACCATGTCTCAACGTCCAAATCGAACTCCGTCCCAACGGTGGCGGGCGGCGCTGCCATGCAGGCGATTTCCGACGTCACATGCGCTTCCGACAAACGATACCGACATGCCTGCGGTAGAAGCCGGTCCTGTTTGGAACGACACACCAGCTGGCTTTCCATTACACTATAGCCACCGAAGTCGCACGATCGACGACCCGCAGACTAGCCATGCTAGAGTGAGCTAACGGCAATTGCAACATTGTCCACTCCGGCGGTTCAATTCCACCCGCAAAACAAAGCCCAGGATTCGGGTTCGATCTCTAACATTTTTGATCCACCACTGCGCGTTCAAAGGAGCTTGTCCGACGTGTCGGAACCGCGACGATGAGTGGTCGGTTACCACCTAGATTTGTTCCAGAAGAATCTCGGACTATCGGCACGATGCCGCCACGACTCATGGACAAGCATACCCAGGCCGCTTCCAAATTTGGGCGCTGGGCACTGGACTTGGTGCGAGACACGACCGCCAGCAGTTGCAAAAACAACCAACAACAGAATTCATACGGGCGTCGACAGTCAAATTCGCATCAACAATCATGCGTACGCGAAGCTCTACATTGAGAAAGTGGATCTTGGAGTAACAAGCCTTACACAATTCAGGGTCCAAGTCGAATTGACATTTTGATTTGTCGGGGTCCTGCTTGGACGAACATCTATGGTAGAGCCCCGTCAAGCCATCAGACCGCTACAAATTTTTTGTCCCATTGGGAAAACAACGCTAGGAGCGATGCAATTTGGCTTAACATGCGCTCTTTTACAACAAGCCTCAAACTCATTTGATCCCACACATTGGGAACGAGAAAATTTTTTCAATCCAACGCCGACATGCCCTTGTTGCCTTTATTGGTTTTCTGCATATGATACCAGGGGAGTTACTGCTATGCGCGTTACCTGCGAAAGAGCTTCTATCCACCATGCATACTATTTGACACTTTTTTTTTTTCTTTAACTCGCTTTATTTGCATACTTGCTTTTTTGGTAGCAGGAGTCCAGTCGGAATGGACAAGGGTTTGCATTGGGAAGGTGTTCTAGGTTTTATTACTCCTCATGTAGCCCTTCTCGCCAAGGTTGACTACCGACAAGCATGCATTTTCTGGCGTCGTGTTGTCTTGGTAGCATTTTTGAATTTTTACATAGTGGGAGCAGACAAGATTATTGAGAATGCATACAATCATAAGACTTAAGACTAGCTATTACTACTACTATACTCTTGTTGCCTTGTTTCCTGCAATGTTTTCCGTGTTTCCTGCAACATATCCCGCCAACATGGGATGCGGAGTGGCAGAAGGAATGGACGATCCTGCAACACAGAAGCAGCCGAGCGGATTCCAGGGTCTTCGGGGTCCGTGGGGTCGTCCCGCAATGCCCTGCGTCAATGCCTAATGTGCACTTGAAGTAACAGGATAGTTTTCACCGGCGCCCAAGCAACACCGAACTCTGCGGGATGTGGAAACGATGGGACGAGAATATGATTAGAGTTGGTCGGATTGTGTCTAGTCAGAGTCAACTTGGGCTACATGCTGCGACTTTGAGAGGCCAACAAAAACAACAGAAGCCTCCCGGGTGAGTCCTCTGCTTCATTGTGGAGATATCAACAATTCTATAACTTGATACAACCTGTGCTCTCTGTCGAGACTGGGGTGTCGGAAACGAGCACGGGTTACCGCTCTGGTGCAGCTCATTGCAGGTCTGGCCAGGTATTCCGCAGGTAACCGGCGATCATTGGAATCAAGCCACATTCCCTGTCGTTTGGTGATTTGGGGGATGAGACGATGATCGTGCTCCCAGACGGTGGAATAACGCTGGAATAACGCGCTTGGTAGGAAAATGGAAAGTAGATATCTCCGCGAGAGGTCTTCGAATCCATATGCAGTCTGCCTTGTCACGTTTTACCCAAAAACAGTCAAGCCGAGGAGTCCGCGGTATTCAGCCGCACCTGCATAACCTCTCTGTGCTTTTCCGCCACCCGCCAGCCTCTCGAATCTCAAAAATCCATGTAGGTATGTAATACATGGCAATCTTGTTTGTCTATACCTCAACGCAAAACCCACTTGGGGTACTTTTCTCTCTCTTTGTTCTTCAGCGCTTCGCTGATCTCGGCGACAAAACGGAGATAAAGAAAAAAAAAATAGTGGTGGATTATGGACGCTTGGCACGCACCATCTCAACAGATCTTCACTATTTGTACATACTGGCATACCTCCTGACCTATACTAGATTAGTCAAACGCAGAGTGGGCAGATGGGTATGCAATCGTGAGGAGGGGAAACCTTCCTAAAAACTTTCTCGTTGACTTGCCTGATACTACGTACTCCATGCTGTCTACTGGCAGATAGCCGTAAATGATAAAACCAGGAGGAGAAAAAAAAATCCACAGTCAAGAGGGGTCCTTCTGAGATCGGCATTCACTGCAGCTAGCCAGTTAGCCGACGATCATGGGTTTTCTGTCTTGTGCTTTTTCTGGGCAATCCACTTCTAGACAATATCGCCAGGTTGGGAAGGTTGGCTCAAGTTGGTTCGTACTTACTCATGATTTTGTAGTCAAGAAAATGACATTCACTCCGAGCTCGTTGATATTGCTCAAGCTGAGAAATGTGGATAATTCCATGAATCCATGATCTGTATCATGGACCAGATTGTATCTAATATCATGTATTACGCTGCGTGGGGCAAAGGGTCTTGTTGAAAGTACTGTGTGTAGTATGTACGGAGGAGGGTATACTCCGATCGGTCCATCGGAGTAAAGTCCGGCGGTATATATTAGTATAGTCGGGCCCACTGGGTATAAAATGGTATGCACAATTGGGTATGCATTGAAGGGAGGCGGTGTGGGCAATTCTTATCACCTCAGATCCGCTGGGCAGAAAGTGGTCCTCAAAGGCAGATTATGACATGATTTGTGGCGGCCGAAGCTAGCTTTTGGAACAGCGCGACATGGAGTCATGGCAAAATGCGACTGTGTTTTACAAGTGTTTTTGCGGAAGTTTTTGGGCTGCTCAGCGACATTCTCATGGGGGATCACTGACTAGAAAAACTGACACATGTTGATAAGATGGCCAAATAGATATTTGTATTCATCATACCAGAGGCTGGCCGTTACTTAGTCTTCCCCTTCTGTGTCTTATGCGCAGGCCTGCAGTCTCCACCGTCTGGTGACTATATGAAAGAACTTGATGGCATCTTGTGGCCTTCACCAGAACGCCAATTGGCAAAAATCTCACCCCATGCCACTATAGCCGCGCTCCGAACAGACTGGTCTTCATCCGACAAGCGCCGGGCAAGCGTCTCGATGATCACTTCGGGTAGCTCCAACGACGATAGATCAAGATCACGAATCTGTATAACGTGAGCCAGACCAAAATATTGGTCTTGTCGTTGCCAGTTGAACATTCGGACGAAAGACTGAAAATACGTATCGGATTGGGAAGCATGAATGGACACGGGATCGATTCCGAACAGCTTGTCTGTGACCATCCAGAACGACTCCCGGATCAGGGTACGAAGAAGTGTCTCGTCGGCTGGTGACGTGCCAAACAGGATAAATGGATTCTCGAGCGTGATGCAGATTTTGACCATCCAGAGCCAATCTCCAAAAAGAATCCAGACCAGCGCCACAAAGGCCGCAATGGGGAACTCGCGAAGCAGGATCAATGGGTTCCTCTTTCGAAAGCTGTCCCTGGCCGCCCAACCCAACCTCCAAGCAAGATCCAGAGAAGAGCCGTGAGTGCCTGCAAGGGGAAACCGCGAGATAAAATCATGGGATCAGAGTCAAAGATCCTATCCTCAAACATCCATGCCAACTCATGGGAAAACGTGCGAACAAGAGCCTCGAGCCTGGGGACAGTCCAAATGTCGGAAGCGCCCCGCGTGTAAATCTTGGTCATACCTCTAATGGTCGATTTTCGGAGCCACGGCCTTGGATCCTCTAGGTTTCTGACAAATTGACAAGTCACGTCCTCGGGCCACCATTTCTGTGCATTCGATTCTCGTTGCTCGTTGAAACTGTCGAGTCTTGCTTAGTCAAAGTTCATATCGACAGAGGCATTTCTAAACCCACTCGTAATATCATGACCCAACTCATAGGTCATATCTGAAGCCCTGCTGTCAAGATATCGATCCACAAAGTCACGTCTCTTCCGAGAAGCAATTTGAAGAGTGTAATCGGGGGTTTCGTTATCAGTTCCATGCTCAGAATCAGGCTCTGGGAGCGATTTCAGCGAGAATGAGTGAATATGTTCAGCAATATGATTGAGCAGCTCCTCGGAATCAGGTGCCCCAGTGTGATCACACAATGGGCACTGGCTGATGCCGAATGGAACGTGATGCTGAGTTGCAAAGAATAGGATACTATCGCTATAAAGCATATCTTTTGGAATGGCTTTCGCGTGTTGACCTCTTGTATGCTGGATGAAGTCCTCGGTTGTGGGATAGAGGGTAGGCGTGATGCCCGGGGCGGAACAAAGTAGACATTGCCAACTATTTTGATGGTCTTGCATGATATGTTGCATCCAATCCGCGCGCCGCGTATACAGGACTTCGGGATGTGCACATGAATCGATGATACAAGTGTACGGTCTTATGTCATCGACAAGATGTTCCCTTGGCCACGAGAATGATTAGCGGCATACGGAATCTGTTCGCAGTTAGGGTAGCTTACCTCCAGAGTGCTTCCTCTTGGTATGCCAATGGCAAAACTAGGTAACAGTACGGGCATTTGAAGTTATGAGCACCAGCCTGAACCGTTGGGGGTTGGGGATAAACACACTCCACTGTCGATCCCGTGATTTGATGTGATTTATCCCGGTAGCTGGACGTCTTGGTTTTCCCGGACTGGACTGATTGACCAATATTGTCTTCACTTTCACTCTCAGACAGGACATATTCCCAGTCTTCAGTCTGTTCAAATTTCTCATAGTCGTCGACCGAGGCCTGAGTTATGTTTCTGGTGTATTTGTATTTAGGAACCGCTTCGGGAACTCGTGACCTCGCCATTCTGTGATGCGCCGAGGGAACTCTCCAATGATTTCGATAGTTCTTGGATCGGAAACGCCTTGATTTGGGTGGCATCCTGTTTAACTCGTCATGACTTTTCCAATCTTCCCCATGGTCGATCACAGCCCTAGTCTTGTTCTGGGAGTATTCAGACACTTCCATGCGGGCCATTCCAGACTCTGCTGTGAGTCCGGCATCGAAGCATGGCGGGTGTTTCCTAGAATACAAGAACCAATGTCTTCGCCTCATGTTTGATTCAACAAGTCTCTTCTGCAGAGGCGTCAAGTTGCTACTTGTGCTGTCAAGGTGCTGAGCCAGTATAAACCTCTCTGAAGACGTCTTGAGCTCAATGTGATCTGTCGCCTTGAAGTGCTTGTCCGCTTCCGAGCATCTCGTACTCAAATCGGTATCTCTGAGTGCCTCAGTTAGCCGAACGAGCTGTTTGATTGAGTGGCCAACATCTTCCTGGGCGCAAGCTAGGTCTTCAGAGTCTGACTGTTCTTGGTCCTGGGCAGGCAGAGGAAAGCGAGTAATAGCTGGTCGGGATTTCTTTTCATCTAGCAGGCGTAACAATCCTTTCGTAGTAAACTCAGGGCGCAACGTAGTTGAGACTTTCTTTGTTTCTTTCTTTTCCGGAGAGCATACCTCTAGGCAAATTTCGGTGCACTCTTGGATCAGAGCAAGGGCGTTCAATAAGATGTATACATTATCGCGTTCGCGAAGTACTCGATCAATCAGAGCAGCACGTCTGTTGGCAGATACACCAAAGTCCGCTGTCCAAAGGTTGAAATGTGCGAGCTGGGTTTCGGCCCACTCAGACTCCATCAACATGGGCTCTTTCACACATTGCTGAAGGGTATCCCGACACTTGGAGGCGGCCTGATAGATCGGGAGTGTGCCCATGTCATGTGTGCGGAGATCCATGGCAAAACTACATGTGAATACCGCGAATCCATTAGCTCAAGTCTGCGGCATAGGAATTAATGATATAGAAAGGCGTGTATTGAGTAGTGCAATGAATACCTGCCAAGCCGAAGACTGACTTGAATTTTAATATGAGGGCATAGAATATATGCCAAGCATAAAGAACAATATCTTTGAGGAAACCTGGTATATAGAGCAATTAGAAAGATTCAGGTCGAATAGGAAGGCACTTGCCAGACTTGAGTTGAATACGTGTCAGCGGAGAAGCTTGAACCACACTCCAACGATTAGGGTGGTCGAGTAAGTCCAATACTAGTCACAAGTGCGAATGAAAATCCGAACCAGGTGAAATCGATTCTAGTTTGAACTGTATTACACATGTATCTCCCTATGCTCGGACATACGGCTAGACTGTTCATATGGAATGCTTAGGTTGGCTGCTTTTTTTTCTTTCCCTGCGTAGTTGTCGGCACTACGCCCATGTTTGGTTAGAATGCGTGAGTAAATGCAGAGGTTGTCTTCTAGATAGATGAGGAAATGTCTCGGAACGATTTTCATATTTGAGAACAAGAGTGTGGGCTTGCTGGGCATGGTCTCGGCAATGAATCTCATGACGACAGCCGGATGATCCCGCTCGAATCACGAGGAGCTGAGTAGATCACCATTTCTGCTATTAAAGCTCGGCCCAACTTTAAGCGTTGAGGCTGACAAGCTAGTTTAACTTGCGACCCCATACTTCACATGATCGATCTTCTCCCGCGCACTCCCCCAGCAGAATATACTTACCCTCTAGCCCTAGCTTCAGTATCAATATTTGGGATATTGTCCTGGAAGCGCGATACATGCATCGAATTGGGTTCTGTGGCTAGATACGTAAACCGATTTTTGATATTTTCTTTTCTTCTGGTGGCAGTGTCGCACACCTTATGGTTTGACTTCGAGAGTGCGCCAACCTCTACATAGTTGGTATGGCTATGCGTAAGTGGAAATTACAGATTACCTAGGTAGGTACTGAAAGGTGCAATACGCCAATTCTAAATAGGCTCTTTGCCCAAATAACAACTCGAAATGTGGACAATGTTATTTCCATGTATAAAAGATTATCTTGCACCACATCCAGCGATGAAATATGTAGTTATTCCAATGTTTCTTTTTCTTCTCGAACATGGATTCTACAATCCAAGTCGCCCCAGATCTCAGCATGCCGACAGGACGACAGCTGCTGAGACTTGCTCATGATGTGTTCGAACGCATCTGCCACATTGCTGTCGACCTTTGCAACACGATACCAGACACAGCCCAAAGGCGTAAGAGCAGAATCCGAAAGTTGGCCAATGAGCTTAGCATTGCCAGAAGAACAATTGCTCGTTTGAATACAAAATCAATTTCAATCGCGCATCACGACGAGCTGCAAAATAAGCTCAGGGAGCTGGTCATTTACATGGAAATGCTATGCCGCGTATGTTGCCTGAGGTATGGAACATAACCAGTCGAACATTGATACTGATCGTAGTGCGACTGCTTGCAGGGGCCTGGTAGTCTACAGACCGGGCAATGTCCTATGCTTTATACACTGCTCAGTCTCACTACTACTCAACTCCCTGAGTTCGATCCGATAACCGAGGGAATCGAGAACAAAGTTCGGCGGAATCTTCTTGTCTTTGCTGGCTGGTCGAGAGACCAGCGACAAATGTACCTGGAAAAGCTCGTGTGTTTCTCTGGACTTGCAAGGGGGGACACACTTCCGTACAAAGAGGGCTGGCCCCGCGAGCATGATCACACTTTGAGCGATCTTTCTCGAAGGAACAAATCAATGCTTCATCGGGCCTTTCTCCGAAATTTAGATTGTGATTGTGATAAAAGCCACGAGGTGCGATTGAGCTTGAAGGGCTTTGTTAGCAGAGGCCGAAGCCATCGAGCAGGTAACAATACATCCTTCAATGAAGATGTCTTGATGCGTTCCATGTCACCAGTCCCGAGTGTCTGGCGAGATATTCAGTTCCGTGTCACAATGTGAGTATTGCCCATGTCTCAAGGTACACGCAACTTACGGAAAAGCAGAGGCACTGGCAATGCAACACCGCTTGGTCAACAATCCATTCCGCTCAATGCTCGGACGTTTTGTGCTTTGGTCCGTTCTGGACATGAGCTCAATTCGAGGTTGCGCCTTGAAGTGAGAAATTCCCAGTTCCACCAGCTGCAGGGAGTTGATCCGCACATGCAAATGGACCTCTATCCCAGCCATTCTCTCCGTGATATCTTGCAGACTCATCGTCTATCTAACAAGGATAAGCTTGTTTTGTCCTACATTATCGCACGGTCCTTTTGGCAATACTATGATTCACAGTGGATGAACAGGAATTGGACAAGTGATTCTATTCACTTTTTCTTCAAGCCTCCACAAAATCTCGAAAGATTTCCAGGCTCCATATACGCAAACGACCCATACCTTGCAGCTAGCTTTGAGGAGCCTCTTAAGACCTACGACGAATTCGCTGGATCAATTGATGTCGCTTACAAGTATCCCAGAGTCTTGGCGCTTTGTACCATTCTCCTAGAGATTGTTTGTGGCCCTCAGCTGGAGAGAAACTCACACGATACGATCGAGCAAAGGTTCAACGATCAATTTGCACAGGCCTTGAGATACGCTGGAGACAATAGCGTGTGGCACAGCTTTGAATACAAGGAGTTTCGGGAAGCTTTGCAGACTTGTCTTGTCAGCAAAACATTCGACCTTGCCACAACACGCCATGGTTCTGAGTGGGCTCATGACCTTGAGCATAGGCGAAAGATTTTACATGACAACTTGGTATATCCACTCCATTCCTTGATTAGGGGTCTCCGGTTTGAGAGTGAGCTTATCCGAATCGAACCTCTGAGCTTGCGGGGTGCTGGCACAGAAAGAAGAGAGGCTTCAGCTTCCAGGGAATGGATGGAGGCAATATACGATGCCCATCTGAGGACCAAAGCGTTGCTTGACCCCTTGCCAACAGGTGAAACAAACACGCGATCCGTTCGAGTAGCAGTCTTAGATACCGGCTGTGATACATGTGCAGCATTCTTCCAACCATTTGAAAGCGCAAGGCAGATCGCAAAGTGGCGAGATTTTGCAGGAGAGAGTTCCGAACCAGTAGATGAGGAGGGCCACGGAACACACTGCACATCCTTGGTGATGAAGATGGCCCCCGAAGCAGAGATATACCTGGCGAGAATTGCAAAGCGCAGGGACGACATAGCCGACGCTGTAGAAGCGATATGCAATGTAAGTATGATTCGAGCCTTGTTCCCTGAACCCACTTGCACTAAAAGAATTATAGGCAATCGCATGGGCTTCTAATGAATGGGATGTCGACATCATCACCATGTCGTTTGGTTTTAACGAACACGTAAGGGAAATCAGGACATCTCTGATAGCGGCCGAGAGGATGAAGAAGAATCAACTGTTACTTTTCGCCGCCGCCTCAAACTCGGGTGCCAACCTGCCCGAGATGTTTCCTGCGTGTTGCGATTCGGTTATATCCATTCGCCAGACCGACAGGTATGGAGCATTCTCGGTGGAAAACCCCCCAATGAACTTGAGAGACGCATACGTGTATGGTACTTTGGGTCGGAGAGTTCCCTCATCCTGGAGCTTGCCAGAAACGGGCGAGGTCGCAAAGTCGGGGTGTTCAGTAGCCACGGCAATCGCCGCGGGCATTGCTACGATGATATTGACACATGCAACACTAGGCTTTCCATCAAATGACTATCCACCCCCGGAAGTGCATGGATTATGGACGCGGCCTGGAATGCTGGCCATGTTTGAGAGGTTATCTATCGAGGTAGAGCCTCCGTCTCGCCAGAGGTTCTTGTCTCCTGCAGAATTCTATGCAAGAAACGGGAACACAGCAGAAGCAGTACGAGCCTTACTCGAGGAGGTATCCAATTCTTACTAGATAAATTGAGTTTCAAAGACGAGTTAGTGTACGCCGGCTCCGACTTACTCAGCCTCCACGTACAAAAAGCCTTCGCCATGTGAAGGATTGAATAATCGTAGTCAAATGCGCACTATATCAGGAAGAAAGTAAGATTGCCAGGCATTTCACAAGCCAGCAAGGTTTCCAAGATATCTTATTCGCGCACAGATTATGAACACAGGTATTAAGGTATTGAGTTGCAACCAAGGTGGGTGCGCATCAGAGCTGAAGGATGGTTGAAGTATCTCGCATATAGAGCATATTCCAGCTGAGGTATATCATGGTTGACGATCTATAAAACCGGTATAATATACAAGAATTTCTTGATTTTGTGAGTTGACAATATGTCTCGAACCAAGTGACAGGGAAACCCCGACGCAACGAGATCAACATGTCTCCCGAATGCACATACCTACTGGCTAGTGCGCCCTCAAACCTTACTTATACGCCGTCAGGGCCGATTCAACTTGGGAATATCATCGCCAATCCTCTGGAGCCAGCCAAGGTGCTTTCGTCGATCGACGACAAAGTCGGCCGCGCCTATAACAATAATTTAGAGAAGGATTTTCAGTTCTCGCAGGGTGGCGGATTGAAATTCCAGGGTGGCTTCTGGGCAAAAGTTCTCCAGGCATTCGGTCTTTCCTTCGACGCCATCAATGACAAGCACGAAGCTGTCTCCTACTCTGTCAAGAAATTGGAAACCCGCACGCTGAAGAGTATACCCAGGGAGGAGGAGCTTCGAAAGCGATTCAGTGAGCTCGCTGTCCGCAGACATCTGAATTCTGGGCACAGAACTCCCAAGCTGTATCTGATCTGTGGGCTCAAGGTTGCATATGGTATGACAGTTTGCACGGACAGGGCTCACGACCGAGGCGGCGGTGTTCAAGCTGAGGTTCCGATCCCCGCAGATGGAATTGGTCTGGCGGCAAGTGTTGGAGCGGGTATTCAACTGAATCGACAAAGGCAACGGGTTATGCGGTTCGAAGCCGAAGGGCCAGTAGTCCTGGCGTATGAGCTGCTTGTCATACGCGTCCGAAAGCGACGGGACCAAGGGATCGACATTGATTCATATAAACCAAGAGGAGCATTTTTGCACGGCGACGACGACGACGGGAGCGAGGATGATGTATTGTCTGAACAGGATAGTGGATATTCTGGAGACGATACTGAGATCGAGACAAGTACAGTAGAAAGGGCGGATCTTGACAAATGGGCAAAAGGCTTCTGGATCACGAATGAAGACGGGCAGGAGACCATAGTCGACCGTACTTGATCACAAATCTTTTTTATCAAATTGAATAACTTGAGTTTTCGGAAATTGAATAGTTCAACACTAAAGAAACCGTAACACTGGAGAAAGCATCTTGAATCAAATGCCATACACCATTTACTCCGGCATCGCGAATATGTGGTTCTTTTCAAAGTTTGATGATCCAATCGCTGACTATCGCCTAGAACAAGTTACTTCCCTAGTCAAATAATTACCAAGCAGATCTCGGGACATTTCAAACAAGAAAAAGATGTTGCGTGCTTCGACACTATTTGTACAGTCCTCAATTCGTTCGATTCAACACGTTTCTAAATCTTTGTCTGATCAGTCCCATGCTGATGTCTATGCCGGATGATCTTTGCATGTGCATGTCAAGAATTATTTCAAAGTCGCGACCCGATATTCTTGGCACTTCTCCGCACTTTTTCGTACATCAAAGTGTAGAACCCGGAGAGTGGAGAAGCAGCGACACGCCCACGGAGAGAAAATGAAGACGCTATAAGATTCGAACTTGGCGACACGAAAAAGAACAAGAGTTTCTAAAAGCATTGGCAACTAGGCAGTGTTTCTTGGGACTTTATTTCATCGTGTTCAATTGTGGAGTGTTCATAGACAGGCGTGAAACTATTCCACTAATGAGCTACAAGACATTCTATCCCTAACACAACTTGGCCGTGGACGTATCCGTCTCCAAAAAAAGACCGAGACAATGACCAGTAGACATTCATAGCCATCAAGGCTGTCGGGATGACAAGATGGTGGGATTTTCCGAGAGCTCCGGGAACCCTGGGACAATGATCTTCTCTCCCATCCTTGTCGCTCCAATAGCTAGGGACTGCCAAGTACGCACCTGGGCTCCATGCCACCTAATTTCCCTCCAATTGAATAGACGAATCGTCCACGTTATCCATTTTTACAATATGCATGTTAGTTCTTGGGTCGCTATGAAGGACTATATTCAATATTGGACTCATAAGCCGCAGCCTTGGCGATAAGGGGCAACATGCGATCGTAGGAAAACATAAAAGAGAGAGTGTGTGCTCTCCACGACGATGGATGAGAGCGACCCGGTGGGCAGATTTAGAATATCCAATTCAACTATTTACCCAATCACCAAGTCCGCGGTGAATTACTCAAGATGAAGACCTCTATTCTGAGTCTCCTGTCTGTTGGCGCCGCCTCGGCTGCGGCGCAGACTTCGTTGCTCGCACGGTTTGCCGACTCCTTCATCAGAAGAGGCGTCGAGTACGAC
This sequence comes from Pestalotiopsis fici W106-1, assembly GCF_000516985.1. NCBI lineage: Eukaryota > Fungi > Ascomycota > Sordariomycetes > Amphisphaeriales > Sporocadaceae > Pestalotiopsis > Pestalotiopsis fici. The sequence continues at coordinate 1,088,048 of NW_006917099.1, forward strand.
TTTGGCTACACGGCAGCAACCTTGTACCTAGGGTATGAGGCTGCGTATGACCTGACCAAAAACGAGACTCTCTACGACTGGTACCACGACCAGATTGACGGCGTTGTGGCCGACGATGGAACCATTGTAGACTGGAATTATACTTTTTACAGTCTCGACGAATACGTAAGTACTTTGACTCTTGCCCAAATCCTGGCACCAAAAGAACCAATTCATCATGAAAGAATCACTGCTAATTACACGAAGCGCATGGGTAACAATTACCTTTACTGGTACAATGAGACTGGCGAGGAAAAGTACAAGTCTGCCGCTGCAATTGTCCGAAGCCAGCTCAATAGGCATCCTCGTACACCCACCGGAGGCTTCTGGCACCGCCAGCCCACCTACCCCAACCAAATGTGGCTCGATGGCATCTTCATGGCAGACAGCTTCTACGCCAAGTGGACAAGCTGGTTTGACGCCGACAACGTAAGTGGCCAAGCGAACTCTGACTTGGAGTCATCAAATGAACAACTTGTTGATCTGTTAACTAGACCACTGCCTGGGACGACATTTTGTCGCAATACGAGCACATTGAGGCACACACGCGCAACACGACCAGCGGTCTCTTGGTCCACGGCTACGACGAGAGCTTCAAGGCAGTCTGGGCGGACCCAGTGACGGGCGCCGCACCGCTCGTCTGGGACCGCGCCGTCGGTTGGTACTTTCTCTCTCTGTGGGAGACGCTGCAGGTGTTTCCCCAGTCGCACGAGGGCTACGCCCAGCTGCTGGGCTACTTTACCACCTTGGCAGATGCGCTCAAGACGACCCAGGACGAGTCTGGCGGCTGGTGGCTCATCATGAGCGAGCAGTACGTCGGGGCCGAGGGCAACTACATTGAGAGCAGCGCGTCGGCCATGTTTGTGCTCGGCATGTTCCGCGGTATTCGCTCCGGGTACATTGAGAGCGCCGACTTTCTTGCCACGGCACAAAAGGGGTACAATCTCCTGGTGGACAGGTTCGTCGTGGAGAATGGCGACGGCACTTTGAACTGGGAGGGTACCGTCCAGGTTGGCTCGCTTGGTAGCAACGGAACATACGAGGTGAGCTTGCCTGATGCATCAGCAATACTTTGTTTTTCCGCACCTGCTGACAATGATTACAGTACTATATCGGTGTCCCTCTTGCTTCCAACGACTACAAGGGAGCCGGCCCATTCATGCTGGCCTCTTACGAATGGGAGACCTGGGCCTCGAGCGCTTGATCGTGTAAAGAACTGGTCAGATGCTACAGTGTCGCGGTACATAAATGAAAGTATATACTAGAGCGCGTCGCATGGTATTCAACAATCAGTCATATTCCCTAGACACAAGCAATAGATTGGATGTGTGCAAGTGCTCCGTATGTGTTACATTATAGCCCAAATGCGTCATCTGGCTCCGGCAAAATTGGTTTCTCCAATTCTTTCGTAGTGGCCTCGAGACCTATGAGATAGAACTGGGGCTGCCATGTGGACAGTAAGCACGTAATCAGATGGATGCATTGCCATTGTGAGAGCACCATTTATTGAAAGCTACCGCGCCCTGCAGCCGGGGTAGCATCAACGCACACCCAAAGCTTCTGTTCTTGTTCTGTCGCTCCTATCTCCGAGAACTAGAACAGGAGATGCCCATTAATGATTTGTGTGTAGGTTTATTTTTGCCTGCGCGCCCATTCGCTGTAGCTGTACTTGCAGTACGTGTTTCGGACACATGGAAAGAATCTTGCCGCTCGTATGCCCCCTCCCGCCGTCAATACCTTTGATGATTTTCTTTGCGACTTATGTGCCGTTGCTTATTCCCGGTGTCGCGTCTTTGCTGTATTGTGTAAGCGCTGACCTGGAGCGAGTCAGAGGGTCTTTAGACTATACGTAGTACTATCAGCTGTATAGCGTCTGTCCACCAAAAGCCCCAGAGATTCATCCAACAAATTATCACGACTATTTCTTTAACCATTGATTAATCATGCCACAAAATCCCCACTTCTCTGGATGTTTATCTTCTTTGGCGACTCTTTGTCCAAAAATTTGGATTTTCTATCCAGCAAAAGTTACCATTGAGGAAAACGCCTGGGAAGGACAAAGGTGCCGGGACATTGCTCGTGTTTCATCAACCAAACCCCTGCTCCTTGGCTCAAGATAGTGTGAAACCCATGTCTGTCTGATCCTAGACTGGGGCAAGCCGCGCGTTGTTGCGCTACTGTGTATTGCCCGAGTTTCGACAAGGCACCATCATCTTTCGATATCGCTGTCGCTATCGCTGTCGACAGCTATCTAAAGAGATAAAAACTACTTCAACATCATTTCCCGTGTGTTTTCACAAGCAGCAGCAGCATCAATACGAATAGTTCACACCGGTACAGTCCGAAAAAGACGCTAAAACATGGCGGACGACAGCAGGACACACCAATACCACAGCGTCAAGGCGGATGAGCGCGATGAAATTGACGATCTCGACATGCATATCGAGGATACGATTGACTTGGATGAAAAGGATTACATGCACGCCGCGACGCCTCTGCGGACGAGGAGAGCTCGAATCCTAGAAGTCTTGAACAGATATCGCTGGGTGATTGACGGAGTCCTCGTGGCAGTCGTCGTCATGCTGCTGGTGGACCGTTCCTGGACTGGAAATAGCAAGACAACCAAAGTAGACGCGCAATACGAGGGAACTGGTGATGTGGTTGGGTTTGCGCCTCGTTGTATGTGTCACTAGTAATTGCACTCCCATGATTTTCTCCCCCCAGAAACTAACCCAGGTCCAGTTTCGCAAAAGATTGTAACTTTTCAGCCTGATCCCATGTTTGTGCCGGAGAATGGATCCGAATTCTTTACAGACGAGGTACGACAAAAGTGGTTGGGTATTGTCCCGAGTAAGTCGGCCTCGTTCATTACGAGCAATGACAGAATACTAACTAACCTGGTAATATAGAGGGACTTGGATATTTGAACATCAAAGATCCCGCCAAGTATCAAGACCTCCCACAAAAGCTGGAAGGCTATTATGACAAATACGTCGTCACGACGTCCATGACGCACCAGCTCCACTGTCTGGTACGTTCTCTCGATCCTTTTAATGCTCGCTTCTATACTAACATGGACAAAGTATGCCATTGCAGAAGTGTTTAGCGCATATACTTCCAATATCACTGAAAAGATCCCACGAGAATCGCCGTGGCATCTTGCGCACTGCTTTGTAGGTCCCTATCTGGCGCAGAAACATTTATCTCACCAGAGATAAGAACATAGTCGAACATATAAACTAACTCTAAAATCTGTGTAGGACTATTTACGCCAAGCCATCATGTGCGCCGGCGATATTGCACTTGAAGGCAAGGAGACGACTTTCCCAGAAGGCATTGTGGGATCAGATGGATGGGATGCCAAACACGTCTGCAAATCATACGACGAGGTACTTGATTACCTGGATGCAAACCGAGCCGATGATGCCGTATGGATCTAGAGTAGTTGAAGATGATTTATTCGTTACCCATCAATGACCGGCCAGGGACAACCCAGGATTTGCTGTGGTCAAGCATGTGGTGCGATTCCCGAGGACCAGCTCTTCGAATCACTTAGAGCGAATACGCCACGGGCGCGGCACCAGACAAGGCAGAAGAGAAGAGAAGAGCATCACGAACATGAGCGCGAAATATCTATTGCGCCTTTGATCAGTCTGGAAAGATGCTCAGCATCGTATGTTTAGTGGGGTGAATGGGGAGATATATCCTCCTGCAGACACAAAGTCGTAACTCGGCCGAGTTACTCTACCGACTTCCAAAGTCCAGAGCTTCACCCAGCGCCAGGCCAACCAGCAAAAAGGTGGGCGCAATCTGACATTGCGCAACCCGAGCTATACATCAGAGATGATATGAACAGAATGCAGCCATTGAAAGGGCCATTTGGGACGCGTTCACGACTATAAAGATGGGTCCCCGACCGAGCTCGGTATTGCGTGATCGCGATAGCAATGATGCCATTCAGGATGCATGCGGAGCAAGCCAGCAGCGCTTATAAATACAAAAGGCGTATCAAAAAGGTCACAGCTGCCTTAGAATAAAATAAAAAGGAAAAATAAAGAATTATTGAATTCATTTTATTCTGAAAACAAGTAAAGTCAAAATGCCTACAGAATTTATCAGGTACGAACTCCTTGAAATGAGTATAAACTACAACCACTAACACGGATATATATAGCCTAACATTCAACAACTCGGCGACTGAGATCGCCACGGGTCCCAACCCGACCGGTATTGACCCCCAGTACCTGGTCAGATATGCCAGGACACTGGACGAGTATGGTTTCAACTATACACTGGTGCCGTACGGCTCGGGGTCCTATGATCCCTTTACCATTGGCGCCACCATTGCCGCCGTGACCAAGAACATTAGCGTCATCATTGCCCTGCGGCCCAACACCATGTATCCAACCGTGGCCGCCAAGGCCCTGGCCACACTGGACCAGCTGAGCTCTGGCCGCGTCGTCGTGCACTTTATCGCCGGCGGCAGCGATGCCGAGCAGGCCAAGGAGGGCGATTTCCTCAGCAAGGACGAGCGCTACGGCCGCCTCGAGGACTACATCAAGATCCTCCGCCGCGCCTGGCAGTCGGCCGAGCCCTTTGACTGGGAGAGCAAGTACTACACCTTCAAGGGCTTCAGCAACCAGGTGCGGCCCACCAAGGGCACGATCCCCGTGTCCGTGGGCGGCTCCTCGCCCGAGGCCTACCGCGTCGGCGGCTCGCTGGCCGACATCTTTGGCCTCTGGGGCGAGCCGCTCAAGGAGACCAAGGAGCAGATTGACCGCATCTACGCCGAGGCCGAAAAGGCCGGCCGCACCGATCGCCCCCGCATCTGGGTCACCTTTCGCCCCATCCTCGCCGAGACGGACGACCTCGCCTGGCAAAAGGCCTACCGCTATCTCGACCTCCTCAAGGGCAACCAGGGCAAGGCTGGTCCCAACTTGGCGCCTCAGACCAACTCAGGTCCCCAGAATGTCGGATCGCAGCGGCTGTTGGATATCGCCTCTCGAGGAGAGGTGCAAGACCGCGCCCTTTGGTATCCTACTGTAAGTATCTATCTGGTTTATGCTCTTGTCGAGACTCGACACTCCACTATATGCAAGGGAGTGTACGAATCATCCACATCAGACGCAATATTGCTAACACTTTTTCATAGGTGACGGCCACGGGTGCCCGCGGCGCTTCTACGGCATTGGTCGGATCGCCACAGACTCTGTCCGACTCGATCCTCGACTACGTAGATCTCGGCTGCGAGCTCATTTCCATTCGCGGCTACGACAACTACAATGACGCCGTCGACTATGGCCGCTACATCCTGCCAAAGGTGCGCGCCGAGCTGGACAAGCGGGAAAAGGGCGAGACTTCTGCTGCCCCGGAGCCGTCGGCCAAGGAATCCAATGTGGTGGTCCCGGCTGAGAGCGGATGAGGCTGTTGGATGAGTTTATGATTTTACGAGTAGCGCTTGCAGATTGAATTTTTTATGACAGCAAATATAGAAACAATGTAAGTTATGCTGAGGGTCAATGCCGGAATCAGACCGACCGGTCTAACCAATACAGTTTTCATTATAATGTAATGAATGATTCGAAAGGATAGTGATGTATGCCATGTCTGACGAGTTTCACGCACTGAAGTAGTATGGGCTCAGGACGACATTTGTTGCCTCTTAAATTTGATTGAACAGAAATGACACGCTCAATGACTCATCCATCACTCGAAAAGACACGCCATCCACGAGAAAAATGAGCAGTGACTCCATTATGGGCCTTGAATGTAGTATCACTAAGTTTGCATGTTTCCTTGTGTTTCAGAGATCAGTATCATTCGAACAGAACATTATACCCAGTACAAAATGGAGACCGCTCAGCTCGTGGTCTTTCGTAATCCCTTGCCACTGATGAAAATCGATGTGATGACAGCTATGGCTGCGATACCAGTCGACGCCGCGAAAGAGTACTGCAGTCCTTGATAGTACACCAACCGCGCCTTGAGCTGAACATCAGGAGGCAGCTGTCTGAGGGCGTCGACGGAATGCCGGATGTCGTCAATGATCTGCATGGGTGCAGGAAGTAAGCAATGTGCACGAAGTGTGAGAGAAGAGAAATTGAGACTGTTATTGAATTGGGCCATAGGGAAAAGATCACATACCTCCCACTTGTTTGGAACGTCATTCAGGGCTTCTGGCAACTTGACGCTCAGTGTTGTCTGCAAGATGGCAGAAGTGATTGAGACGCCCCAGACGGTGCCGAGCGACCTAATGAGGTAAACTGTCGATGCACATACCGCGTGATCTACATAGGTATTTGGGGTTAGTCATATGATGTTGATTATCCAGAGAGCCATTTCCCACTGACCTGCATGCTCAAACGTTGCCAGAGATGTAAACAGAATGCCCGGGTACACGATACCCTGACCGAGGTTGGCCGGGAAAATGTAGACATAATACTTCCAGAGCGAATCCTCAAACTGGATAGAGGTGACCAAAGCATTGCCTACAGCCATGAGGACCGCGCCCGTTCTCACGAGCGCCGTCAGCTTGCCCCAGCGCGACATGACGACACCAGCAATGACGCCGCCGATCGGCGTGGCCAGCGAGGGGATCGCGAGACGGGCACCGGCCGTGGTTGCCGAGTCCAAGAGAACAACCTGAAAGAACAAGGGCAGCATAAACAGGTAAGCGTACGCACTCAGCCCGACGCAGACATTGGTAGCCTGCGTCAAACCGGGAAGCCATCCGTGCAGCATGCGCAAGGGAATCACGGGGATGGCTTTGGTCCTGGCCTCGACCACCAAGAAGAGGCCTAGCAACACGACGCTGCCGACAAGAGACGAAATCACCCAGGGACTGCTCCACGGCAGCTCGTTGCCCCCCAGACTGAGCCCGATGAGCTGCACCGAAATGGCAGTGACAAGGAGCAGGGCCCCCGAGATGTCCACGGCACGCCACGTATCGGCGAGGCTGGATCCGCGCAGGGCATTGTGCGGGTTGCGGATCACCAAGTAGCCCAGCACCAGGGCCACGGCAGACACTGGCACCTGCAGCAGGAAACACCAGCGCCAGCCGATGGAGTCGGCAATGGAGCCGCCGAATGACGCCCCGGCAATGGCGCCGAATCCAAACGAGGCGTTTTGCAGGGCTTGGTACATGCCTCGCTTACGAAAGGGAATCATGTCCGAGTTGACAATAGTTGCTAATATCAATCATCAATTTTAGCAATCTCCCTTTCTTCCTTGAATGTATAACAAAACTCCACTCACCCATGGTCATTAGACCACCGCCTCCAAATCCAGTGAGAGCCCTCATGAGATTTAGCAGTATAAAGTCCTGCGCGACACCACAGCCCAGACAGCCCAAGGCAAAGGTGACGGTGGAAATAAAAAAGCAAACACGGCGCCCAAAGATATCCGAGATGCGCCCGTACAGGGGCTGAAACGCCGTGCTGGTGACCAGGTAACTCGTCGTGAGCCACGAGGCCGTATTGACGGCGTCAAACTCCGAGGCAATGACGGCGTACGTGGCCGCCGTAATGGTGCTGTCAAAGCCGTACAGAAAGACGTTGGAGAAAATGGCCAGCTCAATGAGCATAAAGTGCCGGGGCGCCTTCCACTCGCCATTTTCGTCTTCGCCCGGCGCCGCTGTTTGGCTCAGTAGAGGCTGCCGCTCGCCCGCAGACTCGGGCAAGCCTCTGCCTCGCTCCACCGAGTTGTCGTCGTCGTCGTTCCCGGCGGTGGCTGCGGCTCCGTCCCGAGTAGCTGCGGCCGCAACGTCAGTCGGGGGCGGAAAGTGTTCTATTGATGGCATCTTGGGTGGTTGCAGAACTTCAATCTCATGTCACGATGGAATCTACAATAAAACCAGCCCGTCTCTGGCAATGAGTACGTTTATAACCAAAGCAGTCGGCCAGTACGCCGATTCTCTTTTTGCTTACGGGCAGATATTTCGCTTGGTCTTAATTGCGTGATCAGTGGTGGAGATATAACGACTATTGCATGCCGCTAGTGCAAGAATGAGACTGCCCACATCCCAGAAGGGCGTGTGATTGTCAATAAGAATGCTTCCATATCATTGGTTTATACTATCTCATTGGGTCGGGGCTAATTGGAAACGCATAAGACCTACTCTGTCGGCATGACTCAGACCTAGTGGTTGGAAGAGTGGACTATATGATCACCGACTTCATCCCAGGTTGACCAGGATGCAAACTTGACAAACTTCATTTTATTTACACGTCTCAAGGCTCTCCCAAATCTATATGTAGACCCTGTAGATTCTTATCTAGTCAAAACACAAATCGCTTTTCAATTCTGACCCTCGAAACTACAAAATACACAATATCAGCTCTAAGCCGCACCACCACGTCCACCAATGGCTTGAGCCTCTGTCGTGATCTCGGGCAAAGGCCTTCCCTTCTCCGTTGGCTCGCTAATGAACTTGATCTTGGCCAGGTACCCCAAGTACTTGCCAATCTCTTCTCTGCCAATGCCGTAGCCAAAACTCTCATCAACGCCTGTCCACCTCTCCGCATCTGCCTTGAGCACTGCAGCCGTGTTTCTATCGTCTAGCTCAGGAGCACGGGTGTTTGCAGGGAGGTCGTTCATACAAAAGTGGAACAGGGGCATGAGAGCATGCTGCTCTTGATCCTTCTCAAGGGCACCAGCAGACACGAACTTTTCCAGCTCAGACTTCCAGGCGTCGTAGCTGACTTCGGGGGTCTTGTAGCCATAGTACTCCAGCAGGGACAGGTACTCATTCATGCGAAGGCGGGGGTGGGCCGTGACGTGCAGGACGTGAGCACCGTCCGGAATAGGGTTCAGGGCGGCAGCGACAACGATGCGAGAGACGTGGTTAACCGGGACAGCATTGACAGTGTTGACAATGCGCGGGCGCGATGAAAGTTGCACGCAACCCTTGAGAATTCGAATCAGGAAGTCATCAGTGTTGCAAACACCAGTAATCATGTCACCAAGAATGTAGCCGGCCCGAATGACGGAGCCCGACAGTCCACGCTTGCCTGCCTCTCGGACAAGTTGCTCGGAAACCCACTTGGTCTGGCCGTAGCCTGTGCCAAGACCTCTGCGGCTGCCTTCCATGTCATCGGTCTCGTAGACAGCTCCCTGGCCAGTGCTGGTTTGCTGCTCGGAAAGCTGGATGTAGTGATCAGTGTCCAGCACACTGGTCGAGCTGACAAATGTGAATGTCTTGGGCTTTCCTTCGTTGCAGAGCGTCAATGCGTCGAGAGTAGACAAGACATTGGCAGTCATCATATCTTGGTATCTCTTGACCCAGTGGACAGTTGCACCGTTGTGGATAATGACATCTGCCTCATTGGCAACCTTTTTCCAGCTGGCCTCGTCGAGTCCAAGGTTTGGCAGAGCCAGATCACCAATAACACAGCTTACTCTTGAAGCCCATTCCTCCTTCCAAAGACCGTAGGCGCTGATGGAGCGCTTGAGGCGATCCAGAGCCGCCGCCGAGTCCTTGACACCTCGGACATGAGCAATCAGGTTGACCTGGCGGCTTGTGCGATCCATAATGTCCTTGACCAAGTAGGCACCCAGGAAACCTGTGGCTCCCGTGAGGAAGACTGTAAGAGGCTCGGAACCACCAATTGCGTCCAAGTTGGCTGTCTGGTACTTGGGTGCCAGACGGCCCATGAGCTCGTCCAGAGACTTGGCATACGCGGGATCGCCCTCTTCAGCACCCTCGGCAGCAGCACCGCTGGCCTTGTTGAGCAGGTTGTCGATGGCTGCACTGAACCCAGCCAGACTTGGGAACTCGTACAGTGTGTTGATGGAGACGTTTGCGCCAATGTTCTGTCTAATGTTGAGGAGCAGCTGTTGAGCCAAGAGACTGTGGCCGCCAAGGTCAAAGAAGTTGTGCTCTGGTCGGATAGTCTTGGGGTTCAAGCCACGGACGACGTCGGCCCACTGCTGGGCAACATTCTTTGCAGTCTCCGAAAGAGACTCCCAGCTCTTCAAGTCCTCCTCAGAGGCATCCTCCACACGCTCCGCAACATCAGGGAAGGGCAGGTTTGGCTTGTCCACCTTGCCGTTGGGGTTGAGGGGAAGCCTGTTGAGGACAATGTAGATTGTCGGGACTGCATACACCGGCAGACGGGTCTTCAAGTGGTCTCTGACCTCGGTCTGGAGAACTCGGTACTTTTTCAAGTAGACCTTGACGGAGCCCATTTCCAGACCTTCATCCTCGACATCTTCAATCTCGCGCGCGGCGACAAAGCGTTGCCACTCGGCCGTTTCGGGCACAATATAGCTCACCAACGTCTGTTCTTCGTTACGATCTCTTCGCACGAGGGTCTTGCAGTCCCGAATTAGAGGGCTCTGGCTCAGATTGCTATCAATCTCGTTGAGCTCGATTCTGAAGCCACGGATCTTGACTTGGTCATCAGCGCGACCAGTACACTCCACATCGCCCGACTCAAGGTACTTGCCGAGATCACCAGTTCGGTACATTCGGTCTCGGGGGCCTTGGAAGTACTTTCTCCAGGGCTCATTCTTGTTGAGCTGCTGATCAAGCTCGGCCCACTTCTTCTCGTCAACAAACCAGTTGTTGACAAATTTCTCCTGGTTCTTCTGAGGATCACCTAGGTATCCCTCTGCCAAACCAGCAGCTCTAACGTAGATCTCTCCCGTCTCACCTACTCCACACAGCTTGGTGCGGTCTTGACGGTCGACAATCAACAGCTGTACACCCTCCATACCAGTTCCAGCTGGGACGGTGTCCTTCAGCTTGTCCATGAAATCGGCATCTCTAGCTCTGCTGGGGACCTCGAAATAGCTGACAGCTCTTTGCGTCTCGGTCGAACCAAACATATTTTGAATGTTGGCATTGACGGCGAGTTTTCTAAGAGTGCGGCAATCTCTAGTGGTGAGAACATCACCAACAAAAAAGACCTGCTGCAGGCTGGGGAACTCTGCAGTGGCACCTCCGACGAGAATCTGACCCATAGCCGGTGTCAAGTGACTGACGGTAGGCTTGTGGTCACGGAACCACTCGGCCAGCTTTTCGTGTTGGATGTCCTCCTTGGCGGGCACCAGCAACTGAGCGCCCAAGAAGAGGGGCGTGAAAATGTCTCGCTGGATGGGGTCGTGGGCGATACCAGAAAGCATGGTAAATCTGCTTTCCGAGGTCAAGTTGAAGCGCTTGGACATCCAAGGAAAGTATCTCGCCAAACTGTCGTGGCGACCCAGGACGCCCTTGGGGCGGCCTTCACTTCCCGACGTAAATGAGAGAGTCGGGTTGGAGTCGGGACCAACGATGACGGGCGGGGGCGGCCCCGAACCTGCTTGCCTGGCCTTTTCGAAAACGTCCTTTCCGTCGATCTCGCCTCCGGAAAGGAAACCATCGTCGTGTAGGCGCAGCTCAGGCACATCGGCCTTGAGCTGGAGTTCGCTGTCGATGTATTGCTGCACCTGTGGTGCCAATGGGCCATTCTCGTCGGTCGCCCTGCCAATTCTGAGTAGAGCACGAGGTTGGGAAACCTCGAGGTAAATCTGCTGTCTTGCTGGAGGGTAAGCAGGATCGAGAACCGTCATGGTCGCTCCAGCAGCCTATAATGTGAACATTGTAAGCCATGATCGTTTCTTACAAGAGGATGCCGCGCGTTAATTGCCTACCAGAATACCCATCAAGCTGACGACCAAATCCACGGAACGGTGCGCCCAGATCATGACGACGTCCCCGTTGGTGACTCCGGCATCGTGGAGGTAGTGGGCGAGTGTGTTGGAGGCCTCGTAGATTTGGCGGTAGGTGAAGCGCCTCTCGGGCGTGGTCGACGACTGAGTCTCAATCACACATGGGCGGTCGGGGTGGGCTTCTGCTTGTTGCTGGAAAAACTCGTGAATTGCGCCAGCGTAGCCAGACCAATTAAGGTCGGCAGTCGGGTCGGGTAATTGCACCATGTTGCGATCTTCTGGCTTCTTCTTGTTGGTGCAATTGGAACAAGGAAGAAGTTGGTGATGGGGTTTTCAGCAGCGGTGTATGTTGTATTCAGCACAAAAGTGAAATTTTGGCTGCTCCGATGGCGGGGATGTCCCTAGCTTGAGGAATGACTCCCACTGGAAGCTGTTTGTATGAGAAAGTCAATGGTGGGGGCGGGGGAGGATGAGGTCAATTCGTGCAGCGCGACCCCACCAGGACAAAATTCGCGGCACACGACCTACGACTAGACATGGGACTAAATGTAATCATTACTGTTGACCCAGGGCCCAGTCAGCTTACTATGTTGATAAAGAATTGTAGAAAATCTTCATATCCAAATCACCTACTGTTGCATTGATGCTTTCGGGGTAACTAAGCTTACGATATGTTGCTCTCAATGTCGGTCGCTCTTCTAGACTGAGGAAAAATGCACTGACGTAGATGCATGCACCCTTCCGAAATCGGCTTCAAATCCATGTACTGTTGACTGTAGCATTGTCAGAAGAGAATTGTGTCCAAGCGTGTCGGGACAATGATACGGCAATTGTTGATATTCGAATTTGATATAGTAAGTGGTCTGTTTTCCATGTAGCTGCCTCTCGCATCGACGAGAATTCGTTCTGCCACTTGACAACGACCATTTGGCAAAAGACGAGTACCAAAGTCATACATCTAGTGAATCCCGCGCTTCAACCTCGACCTCAAGTATCGAAGTACAATGCCACCGACTAGTACATTTTGCCATTTCTGAATTATTGGCTCATGAAAGTCTTGGCAAATGATACTTCGTCCTTCCCAGTCGCTGTCGTTAGTTCGTGTGCTGCTAGTGGCAATGCAATCATGTTGAGATAAATAGAGTGTATAGTTGGCTATAAGGACAATGGAATGTAGCACAAGACTTATAGTCAAGGCGGCGGGGGTGATACTTCATTGGAATATGGTACGAAATAATTGAGGTGGTACGAATGCGACAACTTGCCTGTTTAAACTGTTTCTGTGGACAAGTCGGAGAATAGATTCATTCATTTACACAAGGAGCTTCAATTGAGTAAATCACCCTCGAGTTTCACAGAGTCGGTTGCCAGACCAGACGTGCCAGGCTCATCACGATATCTTAACCTATCGATCTGAAAACATCCTGTAACATTATGGAGATAAACTGGAGCTTCGATGTGATGCCACTGTTCCGGTCAATCACGCAACCAAGTCTAAAGCTGTCGATCCAGTGCATCACCGATGGGACCGATACTGCAGAGCATCCGGTATGACTCCCTCGGCCAGTCATCTCCATAGGTTCCGTGGGTGAATTTCTGCAGATGTGCACGTATTGCATTGCCGGCAAGGATTTGGTTGGAACAAGTATGTGGTAGGTCTTACACGTTAGTAGGAATTCAGCTCCATCATTCGTCGGATTTGTAGCTGTTGGAGATGCATGGTGGAATCACGCAATCGGCTATAACAAAATAAGTTCAGACGCAGTCGGTGTCGTCATCCCATTTCGAGAGCATTTGAAATATTCTCATGTCCGCTCTGAAAATTGCGGTTAGGTCGGCCATCATTGTTATTGAAACACTCCTTGTTGTCTACAGTGTTGATATCAGCCAAGGTGTGTTGAACGCAATATTTCCATCGTGCGTATAATCACCATGAGATCGAGCTGGTACTATGGCTTCTTGCCAGTATTGTGCCAATTGGCACAGGCGGATTGGCAATTCAGATCCCGTCCTGATCTTGCACCACCTCGGCTGAACATTACCATTCCCGCTACAAAGGATGTTGAGTCGGGATATCTTTTCCTTGCCCCCTTCGCAGGCCTTCCCGACACGCCTTGGGAGCAACACGGTCCGCGACAGGCAGGGGCTTACATCATACGTGACGATGGCGACCTTGTTTGGTCTGGGTATGGCATATACAGCATCTGGACGACCAATTTCCAAAAAGCGCGATGGAACGGAAAGGATGTCCTCTTTACCTTTGAGGGGGACCATAATCCTGGCTATGGACACGGTACGTACAATTTTCTCAGTGATGTGGCCCGAATGTCTACAAGTGCTTATCAGATGAACTGTAATTGACTTGCCCCTCGCTAGGTCATGGACATATCACCTTTTTGGACCAGAACTACGAAACGATCCGGGAGCTCCGGGCTGGAAATCACAAGCTTGTCGACAAGCACGAGTTTCACATTGTGAATGAGAAGACTGGATTGATTCAGATTTATCAGCCGGTGCCAAGGGATCTAACAGCCTACGGGGCCAAGCCAGAACAACAATGGATTGTAAATGCAATCATCCAAGGTAAGCTCCAACGTTGTTCAAGTAGCCTTGTGCGGTAGCGACTAACCATGTACCTTTCAGAGCTCGACATTGCTACGGGCGAGCTCCTCTTTGAATGGGCCAGTTTGGATCATATTTCACCCGATGGTTCGTGGAAATAATTCACAAGAATACAAACGACTACTAACACTTGACGTTAGAGGCAATTCTACCAATCAACCCGGGACAAGCAGGTTCTGGGTACAATAGCTCCGACGCCTGGGACTATTTCCACATTAATAGTGTTGACAAGGACTCTGATGGCAACTATTTGATCTCGGCGCGCGACGCCTGCAGCGTTCACAAAATCAACGGCTCCGATGGTAGCATCATCTGGAAGCTGAACGGCAAGGACAGCTCTTTTGCAGTCCCAAAGAATGCCAAGTTCTGCTTCCAGCACCACGCGCGCTGGTTAGAGCAGTATGATGACTCAATCGAGATCATCAGCTTGTACGATAATTCCGCTCATGGCTCTGAGCATGGCGAGGGCAGAGAGGTGCACACGGCGCCAACAAGCAGTGGTAAGATTCTCAAACTCAACACGACGTCGTGGGAGGCCGAGCTGGTTCAGGCCTTTTTCCCGCCCGACGGCCTCCTGTCCAAGTCGCAAGGCTCAACGCAGGTCCTGCCCAACGGCAACGTTCTCGTCGGCTGGGGATCCGAGGGGGCCGTGACCGAGTTCCTGCCCAACGGCACCGCCATCTTTCACGCCTACATGGACTCGGACTACCTGGGCCTCGGCGTGCAAAACTATCGAGCTTTTCGATACAACTGGACCGGATACCCCAACGAGGAGCCCGCCATTGTGGCGCTTGCCGACGACGCCGGGACTACCTTGTACGTCAGCTGGAACGGCGATACCGAGACCACGACGTGGCGTTTCTATGCACTCAACGACCATTCGGTAGCAAAACGTACCTTGGCGATGTGGAGCGCAAGAGCTTTGAAACTTCACTGCGACTGGAGGGCGAAAAGGTAAAACTTGCAACGGCTGAAGCGATTGACAAGAACGGAAATATTTTGAGAAAAACCGGTGCTGCCAAGGTGGAACCTTTTATTGCGCCTCCTCGAAAGTCATCACTCGGCCTCGGCTTTTTTGATCAGTCTCAAAACGAACTTTAGGGGAGGGGGGTTGTAGCTGTCAGAGCTCATCTTCTTTTGACTGGCTTGCAATAACCAAATACTTCAAGAATATGTCGGTAAATAGTGCCAAGAGACATTCAGCGTGAGACCTATCAGAATTTTCACGTTTTTCAAAGATTGTTTCGAAAAATTGTTTCGATAATGAATTTATTTATTATCTGCGCTGCTCCGCCTATTTGCTTGCCAATATTGTTGGTATAAAGCACACTAATGAGCGATCGCCCCAATCTTGATTGGGGAAGAAACAAGCCAATGATATATCTTGTTCGTTTGGCGCAGGATGGGCTGTGGATTAAACGGGCGACACACGTCGGCCAGCCTCGAGATTGGTGCTCTCCCTGTAGGCATGATCGCCAAAACTTGATCTTGCTCCCTGGCTGTGGCCATTGGACATGGTTTCATGTCGCAGGGCGTCAGTGCTGGTGCGGCCATTGTGATTTTCCGCGTGAATAGTCTCTGTTTTGGGCGGACTAGGCGAAATCCTATTCTCATCTCCCGTAGTTGGGTCAAATTTCATCCGCATGGTGCCGTCAGTGTCGGCCTGGGGATTGACAGTCTCGTACTCCAGCGCCTTTACGAGCAAGTAAAAGGCCGTAGCCAGGAGTGATCCGAGAATAGGGCCAACCCAGTAGATCCAATGGTAGCCGTGGAACGAGCCAAGGACTACACATGGACCAAATGATCGCGCTGGGTTTACGCTGCCGCCAGTATAAAAAACGCCACTGCAATGATATAATCAGCTTTGCCGTCATTGTCATACTTCTAAAAGCGATAGTGAAAAGGGCTTGACTTACACCAACTCGGCAATGAACAAAGCGAGACCAATACCAATAGGAGCAACAAAAGTAGCCCGATGCTTTTCCGCCGCCAACATGAAAATGGTGAATACCAGCAGGGCTGTCAAGAACATTTCAATAAAGAGACCCTGAACCACACTGGTGCCGCCCGCGAGCGACGTGCGAACATTGAGCGGGCCCGGGAACAGACCCAAGACGACCGCGGCGGCCGCGATGCCGCCCAGGATTTGGCTGAGCATGACTAGACAGCCGCGGACGTACGTGACTCCGCCCACGAGCATCATGCCCAGGGTCACGGCCGGGTTGAAGAGTCCGCCGCTGATGCGGAAGAAGACCCACTGCGCCGATGATCATGAGTACATGTCATTTCAACATCGCTTGCGTATCGGACAGGTTTACTTACAGCGTTCACGGCCAGACTCATACCAAAACACAAGGCGATATAGAGCAACCGCGCGGGGTCAGCATTGAGGCTCTCCTGGTCTTTACCCGGCGAGTTGTTGACGGCATTGGTGCCGCCAAACGCAAACAGGAGAAACAGAAACGTGCCGACAAACTCGGCCAGCATGGCCACAAAGTGGTTCTTGGCGTCGCCGTGCAGGAAGGGAATCCGCATGCGGCGCGACACCAAGGTCGACGAGTCATCCCGCGGGCGCACGTCGGTATTGGATCGCGACTCCCATGGCATGCGGATCCGACGGCCGGGACGATCGACATTCATGGTCAATTAGAGTAGAATAGCTTTGCCGTTATAGTATTTATGGATTGAGATTGGTTTATATCAAAGAACATGCCCAGAAAAGCAGATCCTAGGTGATGCATAGTTATGTTCCTGAGACGGCGATTGGAGTCGTTCTGGATATATAGCTGAATATATACACTGTTCTGGATATCATGTACGTCAGTGCCTGCCGGGAACGTTGGCTGCAAGGCGATTACTACGGGACGCACTTAAACCCAAGGTTCAGATCTTTCCTACTATCGTCGTCTACCTCTCCTAGTCCATCTGAGTAACGCAGCGCAGAGATCCAATGAAGTCGTCTCGAGTGCTGAATAATAATGATTCCAGCACCAGCGCTCTACAAGGCGGTTCGACTCATCGTCCTCTAGCCTCCAACGTTAGGCCCAGGTATAACGCCTTTGAAAATATCGTCTAGAGCTTTTCAATGACGGCGTCAACGGAATTGCATTGACGAGTTGCCGGCCCCGGGGGCAAGCAAAGTCTAGTTCGGGGAATATGCTCCATTGGGATCACGGAGATCTCCATGGTGTCAAAGTCAATCTTTTGACTGCTGCGTAGAACATGGAGAACGATGATGGAGACATGATTGAGTGATTGATGGATCTCGAGTCCACATCATGGCAACCCATCAAGGAAGTTGTTTGCGACGCGTGCCTGTGATCTGATGAATCGAAAGAGCCTATCCAGTGTCCGGGACAAAATCTCGAAACATACAACACGCGCGAGGCTGCGTTGGAAACGACATCGTGGTAGTAGAAGAGGAGTTGGGCTCATGATAAATCAAACACATGAGTTCTTAGCGCCATGAAGTCATAGACTAGCATGCTCTCGACGCCTCCTGATGCCGTTTGCGCATTATCAAAGTATAAGGTTTGGTGTCGTTGGATTGTGGTCCAACGCCAAATTACGGAGATCGTGTCAGCACTTTGCTTTGTTGTGTGCACATGTAAGTAGTTCCCGCTGTACATGAAATAGTCAAAGTCAATTCGGACAAATAAGCTCGGACAAAATAAATCCAGAAGATAGGACAATTATCGCGAATAGGAGAAAACCTCACTTCATATTCTTGGTCTTTACATGAATCTGATGCAGGCAGGTAAACCCAGTACGCCTGGTTCTACCACCTATCTCAAACGACTTTGTGCACATCACGTACACTCTTAACACCAATGTTAATTGGACATTGGAAGGACGCACAACGCATTCGGAGAACAGCCCTCGGATATAATTTCCAGTAACGGAGCTCGATTGTTTCCGCCAGAAACCAAAGCAAATAAAACGCTGCCCAAGCTAAACGCCATCGCAAGCACATTGTTCCTGTCCGTGTCAACTCAACGTGGTCTTGGCAAAACTTCGTCGGTGCCCCGCGGTATATCCTACGTTTCGATGGCTTCCGTCGGTCCCATGGACCACTGACTGCGCGCAGAAACAAGCCTTTGCGGTTATCGTTCTTGGCATGCAACCTCTATTATATTGTTTGTGGGGGTCAGTCGGTACCATGAGCTGCCTGGTCCAGCAAGTGTGGACAAGAATTGGCTTGTTTCTGAGTCCCTTGATGGCCTTGGACGGTTGCAGCCGAAAGTGATGGTGGCCAATATGGGGAGGAGATCTCATGATTCCATTGCTTTCCGCCTTGGCGTCGAGGGGGGACTCAGAGAAGAGGTAGGTATTCATGTCGTGATCTAGTCATGGACTAGGATGCCAACCCCCGTACCAGGTACTTTACAGAACGCGCCAAAGTGACTGCCGAGACTCGACCTGCCATCAGATCATCTGGTTTTTTTACTAGCAGAGCACTCTAATACCTCAATGTGCTTACCAATACAAAGTGAGTCACTTTGAAACAACCCTGTGTTGAATCGTGACCCCAAAAACTCAATAATTAGATCTTCATCTTGGCCGTACATGGGCAAGTGTCTTGGCCACACTGTACTCATACTTTTGGACTCCGGCCCGGCCCTTGAACGGATGAGTTTGCGATATAATAGCACGAAAACGGAAATAAGAAAAGGATACCCAGGTCCAATACTCCAAGACTAAAAAAGTCAATGCAACGGGCTTATCTCTTACACGGCTCGGAGCAACCATACAATGGTGCATTCCATATCCGAGACCCTCCCCTCAATAGTTCCGGATCTCATCAATACGACTAATGCCGGGCGCGAGTGCTGCGGCTCTGTTTGGCCCAGCTTCCCCCACAGACGAAGAGTTGCCGTGGAACCGATGGCGCCTAGATGGTAGACAGAAATAGGCAAGGCGTCACGCATGTTGACGATGGCGACAGACTGAATCCCGCAGATGACCGGTTCCCATTGTTACATCTGTGCTGCCTGTGCGGGATCTGTTCGCGGATGGGGGGCAAAAAAACCAACAGTCGATGACCTCGTGTTGTGTGCTTTTTGCCAGGACCAGGGGGGAGGCTGTTTAAACAGGTAACATCCCAGCGGGCTTGGCAAGCAAGGGGTGGTGGATCTTCTTGTTGTTTATTCTGACAACCATTCGTTGCTCGAGCATAATCAAGTCCCGGCTGATTGGCTGCATCCGAATACCCTTTCCCAACCGTCCAGAAGGACCTGGAGACCACCCACGAAAAAACAAAAAGAGGTGATTGCCAAGTCCTGCGCCAAGAAGTGCCGAGATGGTTGCAACTACCGCAATTAATGCACAAGTAGCCTGCGGTGCCCATGGTGCTGTGCCATCGGCCAAGAGATTCGGTCTTGTCGCCTACCTCTTTGGGTATGCTTCTCAAGATAGCGTGATATGATGCATCTTCTGGAAGTTCTGTGCTATCAATTCGAATTGGCAGTCAGATCAAAGCTGGGCGCGTATAAGAATGAGCAGAGGTGACAAGATGTCCCGAGAGAAAGTGGCTGGATGTGTGTGTGTTGAGGTTGTCCTGGTCGTCGATCATATCAAGCCACATTTCTTGGGTGTTATCCGCACAGCGAAGAGCCAAAGTAGTTTCAACATGAAGTCCTTTATCGCGGCATCCGTTGCCTTGCTGGCGGGATCTCAGGTGGCTGTTGCCAAGGAGATTGCCAACCCTGCCAGGCAATGGGAGTATGACAGTGGTCTTGTTCATGAGACCATCATGAGCACCAAGCATGTACGTGTTAAAACTTCTTCTGCTTATACAACCAGAGTATGCTGACTCCTATAGGCTGCTTGGGACGCCAAGAGAAAGGCTGGTGCTTTCGACTCTAGACAATACAAGAGCTACAGCGCAGAAGCCGGTCCCGTTGCCTGCACCGATGGCATTGCCGCAGTCATTCCCGGCGATGCCAACAACACTTTCAAGTGTAACAACGTAAGTAACAACCATCCTATACTCACTGCCACAAGCTGGGTACTCACAATCAACAGATTGACTTTTACGACTTCCAAAGCCACTTTGACCTCGGCAGCGTGGTGGGAGAGGGCGCCGGCAGCTGGGGGTGGACCAGCGACGAGGGCCGCGAGTTTGTAGCCATTGCGCAGAGCGACGGCGCCGCCTTTGCCGAGATTAGCAGCGCGGGCAAGCTCGTCTACCTGGGCCGGCTGCCGCAGTACACGACGGCCGACCCCTCGCTGTGGCGCGAGATCAAGGGGTACAAGAACTACATCGTCATTGGCAGCGAGGCCTACGACCACGGCGTGCAAATCTTTGACATGTCGCTGCTGCTCGACGTGGACCCGGCCGCGCCCAAGACGTTTAGCAACGAGGACGACCTGACGGGCTGGTTCGGCGACCTGCCCGTCGGCCGCTCCCATAATGTCGTCGTCAATGAGGAGAAGAACTATGCCGTGGCCGTCGGTGCGCAGCCGCGCAACAGCAGCTGCGCCTCGGGCCTCATCTTTATTGACCTGACGGACCCCAGCGCCCCGTACTCGCCAGGCTGCGCAAGCGGCGACGGCTACGTGCACGACGCCCAGTGTCTCGTGTACCGCGGCCCCGACGAGCAGTACAGCGAGCGCGACATTTGTTACGGCTACAATGAGGACACGCTGACCATTTTCGACGTGACTGACAAGAACGCCACCAACATCATTTCGCGCACCACGTACGAGGGCGCCTCGTACACGCACCAGGGCTGGGTGCTAGACACGCAGTGGCAGCAGTACCTGGTACTCGACGACGAGTACGACGAGTACGACTCGACCGGCGAGGGTGCCGCTGGATTCCCAGTCACCTACTTTTGGGACATTAGCTCGCTCGAGGCTCCCAAGCTGTCGGGCATCTACCGCAGCGACACCCGTGGCATCGACCACAACCAGTTTATCAACGGCGGCTTTGCCTACCAGAGCAACTATGGCACCGGTCTCCGCGTCCTCGACATCTCGTCCATCCCCGAGGACCCCACCGGCGGTAGCGTCAAGGAGGTGGCCTTTTTCGACATTTTCCCCGAGGACGACGAGGCCGAGGATGGTGGTATCATTGAGTTTGAAGGAACTTGGTCTCACTACCCCTTCTTCAAGAGTGGATTCATCCTGGTCAACACGATTGAGAGGGGTGCATTCGTTGTCAAGCGGACAGACATTTAGAAATCGTAAAGTGGGTTGGTCTGAAGATATTACAATATCCAAGTCGGTCACGAAATATACAAGGTGACTATATATGTGCATCAGCGGAAAATCGCGGGTATCTATGGTCGTGAAAATCTTGAAACCTCTCCCCCCTCTCTCATAACTTCACCTGATTTGATGGAGACTTTTGTCCAGAAAGAAACTTCAGTGCCACTGCGTTGGTCCCTTGGCAAGCAGATAGTCCCCGCCCCTCCATGCCTTGTAGACTCCGTACAAGCCCTGCAGTGGCCGAACGCCCCGGAACGGCTTCTGCGGGTTCTCGGCCGAGTTGACTTTGACTTTGTCGTAGACGCTAGGCAGATAGGCCGCCGAGTAGCGCCGCCGCAGGTCGTCATACGATTCCCGGTCATATGCTGCCCAGAACTCTTCCTCGGTATAGTAGGCATGCGCGTACAACCACTTTTTCCCACCGAGCTCCTGGACCTTTTTCTCGAGATCCCGATTCTGGCGCAGAAACACGTCGTGCTTGGTAGATCCCGGCCGCCAGATGCCAAAGTTGAGGAGATGTTCCGGCGTTTCGGGGTTCGAGAAGCCGGCGTGGAGGCCGTGCCCCGAGTCAGGGTCGTCTCGCCTGACCCGGAGCGGGCAGAGCCATATCGGATAAGTCTTGAGGTTCGTGTCTAGCCACTCCTGAAACTCGCCGACTTTATCATATGGTACACCGACGTCTTGGACGATGTAGTCGTCTGCAAGTTGAGACTTGTGCAGAGCTGCGTACATGACCTTGGCCCTCATGTAGCGATCGAGCACCGACCGCGTTACACGATTGAAGGGCGTGAAGAAGTACCTGAATGCGTACCTGGCGACCCAGAATCCGCCACGGTCATATCTAAACAGGTAGTCGGTAAGCAAAATATAGTCCGTGACTCTGTCCCGGGCCTTCTTGGTCCGCTTATCTACGTGCAGGTAGAACCAGGGATCTTTTTTTCTTGTGAAATGCAGTGCTTTGGCTGAACTTGGTACCTCGTTCACGAGACGCCCCGTGCAGACAATGGCGCGCTTTGGAGAGAAAACAATACCATCTAGATAGTCCACGGATGAGTCTTGAGCCTGGTCCTGCATTGTCGCAGAAGCAGCAGCAATAGATGCAAATGTCTGGTATGTCAACTCGACATATTGACGCGCGTCTCGAAGCTGGACCTCCAACAAGGTGACAACTCCAAGCGTCCCAAACCCAGAGGCCGCGCCCCAGAACAAGTCGGGCTTGGCTGACTTGGACGCATGCTCAATCTCTCCGTTGGGCAAAACGATCTCGATCGAGTTGATGGTCGAGTCAAACGGACCATGGCGGAATGAGCTGCTCTCACCAGAGCTCCCCGAGAAGCCGCCACCGACGGTAATGTTTGGAAACTCCATGACAACCAAGGGTACGAGGCCGGACTTGAGGGTCGCCTCAACGAGCATATTCATGGGAACATTTGGTTCTACCAGTGCAATCTTGCGCCCGGGGTCGACTTGCAGCACATTGTTGAGCTGACTGGTATCAACGGTATTGTCGGCCCGGCGGGCAGAGGCGCGAGTGCTGTTGGTTGATCCATGGTAGACACGAAAGGGCCTTTGTGTAGCATGAAAGAGGCGGATGCTCTTGGCTACAGTCTCAACGGCGGCTTCGTGGGTTTCCATCAGCTCTGCTTTTATCGAGTCCCGTTCGCCCCGGAAAGGGGGACAACAAGAAAAAGCAACCTAGAAATGCAGCCGAAGCTGACAACCGATCGGCAGACGGAAGGGACGGAAGCGCCGCTGTCAGCCAATGTTGGAGTGAGACCAATTAAGGGTGGGTTGTAATTCCAGCTGCGAAGAAGAAATAAAAAAGGAGCGATATGCAGCTAGATTTGCGTTGCTTTAGTTTTTAAAAATTAAAAAATTGGATTTTCTTTTTCGAGGGAAAAATCAATTCAAATGATGATACAACAAGATAATGAAAGTAGATCAAAGGCCAAGGGAAATGACTTTCGAAATTACAGGAGGAAATCCTGGAAGCCCTGGAATGATGGACTGCTGGGCGAATGGGAAAGGGAGGGCTGTCAGTGCCTACTCCGAATCTTGCAGCGAGAGATGCACAGCATTTTAATGCCCGAGACGTGCCTCTACATCAGCGAGCATTAGTGGGGAAGAAAAAAATGGCCGCCTACATAGCTAGCGCGCGCGCTGAACTTGGCGCGTTCACGATGCTGGCAAGAGATCCAATGCGACTCATTTTAGCTTTCTGGTCTCACGTCCTCACGTGCTTTCGTGTGTGCATACCATTGTAGCCGTGAATTTTGGGAATCAATGTCATGATTCAGCAAACTAGTCCAGTAAGTTACTACTGTACAATTTGTCACGACAAGCAGAATCTGTATGCATTCTGTGCCCTCCACACCATGGCCTGCCTACATTAGGCATACACTGCAGATAATGCGAGGCTAGTGCAGTTCCACGTGTCGACCACTACGTTTGGGCTACCATCGCTGGAAATATCCAGGCCCAGACCACAACTGACCCAGTGCGCCATGTCTCGTGCTTGGCAACTCAAGTCGTCCTCCGCGATGCCGCAGTCCAGTGCCCCGTAGCCGAGATCAGTGAGATTACCTAGTCTCTGCCCGTCCACTAGGTAGAGTGCGCTGCCCGTGAGCCCGTCCTTGGTCTCTACAATGGCAATGGTGGGCAGGCCGCTGGCGCCCACGTACCCGACTGCACATAAGTGACCAGAGCTCTCGACGCTAAATTGATCCGAGTGGTTGGCCGACGAACTGAACAGGATCTGATCTCCGCTGACCTTGGCGTACCATCCGTCCAAAACGCTGGAAGGCTGTGACACTCTTAACAGAAACGGGGGCGACGTCTCCCCGCACGTCGTGTCCAAGGTCGAGGTCGAAGTGGGCGTAGCCGCAGGAGTGCTGGTGTTACTGAACCGGACTGACGTCGAGTTAAGGTAGGGTGCCGACGTTGCATTTGCATACGGCGGCGCTGTCGCATTCAACCATGAAGTCGTGGTTGCATTCAAGTACGGTGCCGAAATGGTCGTGTTGGGAAACGATGTGCTTGTTGCATTGAGAAATGGCGCCGTCGATGACGCATTCACAAAGTGAGCACTGGTTGCATTTATATTCAGGACGCCCGTCGTGTTTAGAAATGGTGCGGATGTTGCACTCAGTAACGCCGTCGACGACGTTGCGTTCAAGAATGGTGCACTCGTGGTATTGACGGCTACATTGACTGGAGTCGTTGGTGCTGTTCCATTGAGTATTCCTGAAGTCGTGGTATTGAGGAACAAGCCTGTTGATGTTGCATTGGCTGCCGAGACGGTACTCGTCATGTTGTGGCTGCTACTACTCGTCTGTCCAACCTCCAGTGCTGTTGTGCTGTTTGCAAAAGGAGCTGTGCTGCTAGAGTTTACCAAGCTGCTACTAGTAGAGTTTGCGAACAACGCTGATGTTGTTGAATTCGCAAAGCTACCTACTGTTGAGCCCGATGTCTGTGTTTCTCGCGACTCCGAGAGACCGCTCGACAGAGGACTGCTACTATCAGAGACGGCCACTGTGCTCGTCGCAGTCGGATCAAGTCCTCCCAGGCCCGTAGAAGATGGGCTACTGGATATGTCTGATAGAAAGCTTGAGAGATTGGAAACTGACGAGTTCGTAGGCAAGGTTGTGGAATTCGCAAAAGCTGCCCGCGTGGTATTAGTAAAGGCAGCAGTAGTGCTATTACTGATGGCCATATAAGTTTCAGTCGTCACAATGGTTGAGATCTTGGTCACTACAGCGGTTCTCTTTACGCTGACAATCTTGGTCGTCTTTGGCGTTGGTGCTGTGATGGTCGCATGTTGTACGCCCAGGCAACTGCACGCGCTGGAATAGGCGGCGACAGACACACAACCTGATGCATAGCTTGGTGTCTTTTGCGCAGCCGTTGTAGTAGTTGTATGGTCGTGATGTGGCGGTACACGTCTGAGTAGAATGTCGAGAGCCTCACGCTGCTCCTCCCACCGTTTTGATGCAACTTTTGTGTTGGTAGTGACTGTAGTCGTTGCTGTTGTCACTGTAGTTTTTGTGGTAGTTGCCGTCGTGGTAGTCCCAATCGTCTGTGTAATGGTGCTATAGATTGCGATGAGCGAAATGCCTCTGAATTGTTTGTTAAAGCTGTTTACCTCGTCGATGGAGTAATTGTTGTTTTGAAAAGCTCGCTGCAATCAGACATCCGTATATGCGACGGTGCACTGCTCACCGCTGTGTCGCGGTTAGCCTATTCGCTATACTCAGCGCGTCATTGTCTCTTACCTCTCAGACACCGATCATTCGAACATGCCCTCGCGGCCGCCGCCCCGGACACTGCCACCACCAACGCTACCAGTCCTGAGAGACGCATTGCGATGAATGCAGTAAAGGTCTAACAATCCCCATCACGTAGACGAATGTGCAAGAATATGTTGCTGTTTGAAATCTGCCCGCCATCGGCACATCTAAGCGAGCATGGGGTCGGCGACCCATGGCACGCAAACACACGCCCCTCTTCTCCAAAGTGGCCATGGCATTGTTGAAATCAAGAAAAATCTTGAAATTCCAGACTGCGACATGGGGCTCGTTCTGGGACGATTTAAATTGACCTGTCATGCGTTGGGACCTGCGTCGATGGACGTTTGATCCAATCGTGATCCTGGCCCCATACCAGGGGGGGCTGGTCGATATAGGCCAAGCTTTTTCAATAAGAGGGCACATGGGTCTGTTCAGCCTGCTTTGGGATGAATCTCATCGCGTAAAGTCTCAAAATGGAGTCTGCAAATGTTCAAATCGGTATTGTACGATTTCATGGAGCTTTACTTTTACATCCGTAGAAAATGACAGGGACGCATCCAAGAATTCTCAAGCTCGATCGCGATAATTGCCAGCGTGCACGCATAATAGCCTCTTCAATCAACACTCGCAAGAAAGACGTTTCTATTATTGGCTGCAAGTTCGTCTGGAACATCTTAGAAATCTAAATATAGCTTATCATGGCTCACAAAAGATATTACTCTCTCGTGTATTGGTTGATCATAAAGAGGCTGAACTTCTTGATCACATCTTATTATAAAATTCGCCTTGATAAGAATAAATAAGATTACTTATTGATGAACTCGTCAGCTTTTCTACAAGGCCCAAGCATGTAAATATTGTTCGAAACCTACAAAGCTACTCGTTTTATTATTGTACCGCATCGCAAGAACTTTTCAATGGCTTCGGTCTTTGTGATTATTCTATATCGACACACCCAGAGCAGACAATTGCAGGGCTTGCAAGCAGGGCTTAATTGGGCAGAAGCAGCGCACATGGAACTCTAATTTATCTATATGTGCTAGGTTAGTTGTTGCACTATTCCTATCCGCAAGCATGTTGCTACAAAAGCAGAACGTATAGTGCTCTGCTCAGAGAAAAATGAGAAAGGATATCCATATTTTCACGTATCGGACGTATGGTAAACGGATAAGCAAAAGCATTGTTGTATCACAGCTGGTCAAGAAGATCCAATTGACCGTGTGAACGTCCTAGTCCAGTCGGAACATGATTCCATGGGAAGTAAGCTTTCTGATGGGTCATTCTTGAGTAAGCGTGGCACTTGGACTGCATTGTGTCGTTAATATTTGTGAGTGAACATGATTTATTTACAGTAGGATCTGTGACTCGATTTTTGGGTACACTGTCTAGTATCAAATCGTCCAAGGCTAAACATGAATAGATATTTTTTCTCTCAAGCAAGTAGAAAACCTCATGTCTCGCCACTTGCCTCAATCTGTCTGCCACACGAGACCATACTAGTCTCTACTCAGGGTAAAGAGGCAACCCAGTCCTGACCTCTATGAAGAGAAAAACTTAAAGCTCATCAGTTTCACACTTTTTCACAGCAAAACTTGTGCTGCCTGCGTATTATCATGCTAGCCCATGTGCGAGCCATGTAGCCCGCCCGGTAAGCCGGATCATCCGCAGAACGCCCCGGGGGATAGTCTGTAAGTCTAGGTCAGTACCAAGTGGGCAAGATTACCTTAATGTAGCTCGCGCCATGCATCGTTGGAGGACAAAAGCACACGCAACCACCCGAAGCTGTCAATATGTGTATATGCGTGCGTGTGTCGCACGTCAGATCCGCAAGCCACTAGATCAAAATTTACATACTGTAAATAGTTTCTTGTGGGTACTAGTAAGCATATATTGGATCTAATAAAAATGGCTCGACTTTTGCTCGTATGTGATCCATCTCAAAGGAAGCAGCTTGACTCGAGTCACACTAGGCAACATGACGCATAACAAAATATATTGTAGCGGAATAGAATTGAGGGGATAATTCGCCTCTCTTCAAGAATTTCACAAACAATATGACTCGTTTACTACTGTGGACATGTGTGAAGATGCAGTCAAGAGGTAGGCGCATGGATACGTCTAAAGCGGGTGCAATGCATCAGTCAATGTACGAAGGCAGCATCACCTAGCCCACCGGCTGACCAAACTCTAAAATTTTGAAAAACAAACAATAATGGCAGCATTGCTGAATATACGCGGCAAGATAATCACGGTATGTGCAGATTACTGATACGGGCTGCAGAGACATACACATGCGTCGCGTCACTCAAACAAGTCTTCTTCCAAGTGGGTTGACAATCACTTGGCATCTCGATTGGTTCTGCCAGAGCAAGACATGATTGCTTAATGTCTTGGATTGCCCATCTATCTATAAATAAAGATCTTATTTCCGTTTTTCAAGTAGTGCTATAGAAAACTTTCGCTGAAACACACAGGGTATCAGTATATATTATTTTTGAAGCAAGCTCCATCCGCATGGAATTGCGTCTTTCATGTCTGGTGAACAGTCTAAAACCCCCTCTTTCCCATCATCTTGCGACGTGCTTTTGTGTGATGCTCATGTTCCTTTCGTCTTTTGCGAACCGTCCAGACTTTTCGACGCTGGAAGAGTGACTTGAACCATTCCACCATGGCCTCCCTCATTAGAATGAGAATGAGACCAACCGTAACGGGGATGGCGATATACCAACTGTGACAATGTAAGCCTACAAACGCAAAAACACAAATTTGGAGAAAAAGGCTACTTACAATAGGTTGACGCTACCTTCAATCTGAGGAAAGTCGGTAAAATTCTGTCCAAAGAACCCGGACAAAAAGGTCAGTG
This sequence comes from Pestalotiopsis fici W106-1, assembly GCF_000516985.1. Classification (NCBI taxonomy): domain Eukaryota; kingdom Fungi; phylum Ascomycota; class Sordariomycetes; order Amphisphaeriales; family Sporocadaceae; genus Pestalotiopsis; species Pestalotiopsis fici. Next base: position 1,116,719 of record NW_006917099.1, read on the forward strand.
GCAAGAAGATAATGGTCGCCACGGTCAGCTGTTTCATGCTTTCATTCTGGTACGCCGATATGGTGTTGAAGATGAGATCAATCATTCCATCGGCCGACTTTCTAATCGTATTCAGGTTCTCGCCAATCAAGACACAGTGATCGTACACATCGCCCAGATAAGTATGAGTCATGGGCGTTATAATGACACCTTCGACCGGATTCTGAAGCTCCTTGGTTGCGTCTGTTTGTGAAAGTGTAGTCTTGTGATCGCGCATGGCTGATATTATCGATGCAATTGGATTGATGAGGCCAGCCATCTTGTTGATTTCTGACTGTATAATGTAGAGACTACGGGTCTGCTTGATGCTCGGTCGTAACAGGACGTCCAATTCAAGATCGGCAATGACATCGGCGTAGCAGTTAGCTACGGGGATGGCCATGTCAATGATGGCATCAATGATTGCCTGTCCCACCATTGACGCATCGCAAGACTGTCGCAAAATAGTCTCTGGACTGCCCAACCTCGCCAAGATTGGTTTTTCCACATCATCAGCGGACTGCTCAAAGAATGCAATGACAGTATTATCGGATGTAATGAACATGGCGACCTGTTCTGCAGTAACAGCCAAATCCTTGGATGCTAGTGCGCTGTGTCGTTCCATAAAGTCGTTACGAGCCTCGTTGGACGAAGCACGATACCTTTGAAGCGTGCAAAGCGTACTAGGATTGAAAACGTCTGATAGACCAGTCGCCTGGTGTTCCAAGGGGCCGTTTATGGGCGGCATGGAATTCCCCCTCTCGAGGGTACTGTCCGCGGAATTGTATTTTCCCTTTTGGCTAGATGACCACCATCGTTTGAACTTTTTCTGAATGCCGCTGTCGGAACTGTGGCTCTTGACGCTTGAAACTTCAAATGCATCGTCGTCTGATTCATCGCTGCTGTCATCGTCCAGCATTCGAACCAGCTTCTGGCAGGTAAATACCAGGAAAGCATGATGTTGGTACCTGTAGATCAGATCAGCTATTGCCACGAGGCACACTTGCCATGACAAGAATCCGCGCTCACCAGTCGACCTTGGTCCGATTTCTCGTGTTCATGATATCCTCAATGGCCAGCCTATGCAGACTCTTGTAGTTGCCAAGGGCTTGTATGACATCCCAGCTCAGCCCATTGACATTGATCCAACGACACTTGACCCAGTCAGGCTGGGGTTCCTCCAGGAAGCTAATCATCTCTTCATTGTCCAGCTCGTGGATCGCCAGATCGTCCTGGCTAAAGTCGACAATGGTAATCTGGCACGCGGCGTGGAGACCCATGACAGCCTGGCCAGCATTGGGTTTGGTCGTGTCAACGCCTGGCTCGGCGCCGGCATGCCATCCCGGCTCCGTCAGATCGTTGAGGTCCACCTCCTTGATGGTCTTGAAGGTGCTCGCGCGCGCGGCATTGCGCCTACGGATGCTCACCCGCGAGAGCTCCGTGTCCGAGCGCGTCGGGCCTCGAAAGCCCGGGCTGGTCACGGTAATGGGCGACAGGTGCGTGTCATCCTGCGGAGGGATGACTTGCGTATCGATGTTGGGAGCATAGCGGACGCGCTGGTGGTGTTCTCGTTCTCGCGAGGTCCGGGGCAGGGTCGCGGCGCCGGGAGAGGGCACGCCATCGAGACCAGGTGAGGATACCGACACTGTCACCTCCGGCGCATGCAGTGATGCGTCTGGTGGAGGCGTGCTGTCCTCCGAGTTTCGGGGCATATCGCCGCTGCCATACAATTTGTCTCTGTCGGCGGCCCGGGGGGAATCGTCAAAAAGCTGCTGGAAGCTAGGGGGGAAAGACTGCCAAGACGCCCTGGTAGCTTTAAATAAAGCTTATTTCGCCAGCCAGCGTCAATGACGTTGCCCCAGATCTTTAGTCCAGTCGAGACAATTCTAGCGTCGCACGCTCTGGATTGCAACCAAACAAACCCACGAGAACTGTTAGAATACAATAGAAGAAAATCGTGATCACTCGAGGAAAAGGGTCGGCTGTCGCCATAATAAGGAGCGTCTCAAAGATTTGGACAAGGTTCACGAGATCAGGGGCTTGTTCACTACAAGCGGGGCGAAACCGTTAGCAAGTTCCAGCCGTTTGATTAGCGCTGACTCGCTCGTATACGTAGAATCCAGTGTTGATAGTATATTTAGCACCTTGTGTTATCCATAGTCTTCACATGAACTTTATAGCTCTTGACTCAATTGACCTAGGAGGATTCTTGCTCAAACAGCGGTGTGGATATGTTTTTTCTTCTCGTGAATAATCATTCTGAAATATCTTGTAACCATATTCCAAAAGGTAAATAGTATAAAATTGGTCTGGCTTTTGAAATATGTATTCAATAGTCTATCTTTGTCGCCATTAAATGCTTATAGATAAACAAGCTTTTGGTCGCCATTCTCGTCATTGAGTTCATGGTATCTTCATCCCAAAACATAAAAAATGAATATCATACAGGCATCAGACTTCATGCCCGTTTCTGCCCCTCTACTGTCCATCAGGGCCTTCCTCGGCCTCAAATCCCTCCTGCACCTCTGCCGCCACATCTTCCTCGTCTTCCTCGGCAGCGCCTACTCCGTCGACATAGGTCCTTTCTTCCTCAATGACAGGCTCCAAGACTTCAGCGACCTGCGCGTCTGGCAGGTCACGTTCCTCTCTTAATTGTTTGATCTTTGCATTCGTCATTTCAAATACATACTGCCCGAGGTGTTCCACGCCTTCCATGACAGCCTCGCCAGGAACGGATTCGTCCTCTTCATTGGCCTGCAGTCGCTCCGAGGGCCACAATTCGCCAGTGACAAGTGTGAGCTTATCTGGACGCTTGAGAAGCAGCTCGAATGCGGGTTTCAATTCATAACATGCCTCAAAGACATCTCGGCGGCCTAAAATATAGAGGCCAAGTCTTGCACGAGACAAGGCCACGGTAAGTCGACGGATGTCTCGAAGGTATCCTACTCGAGATGTGCGTGTCAAGGAAAGAATTATATCTAAAAGATCGAGTTAGCGATGGCCAAAGACGATTGGATAAATTAATCAAAACTTACAGTCATTCTGTTCGCCTTGGTACTTGTCGACCGTCGTGACGATCTTGGGCAAACCGAAAATCGGATTCTTTGCACACCGATGGGCTAGCACATCCTTGACGAGAGCACGTTGTCCCGCATATGTTGTAAGAATACTGATCTGCTCGGCTGGGTATCCGAGAAGACGCATGTATTGAAAGAGAGCCACAGCATACTCTGCTTCTCCGAGATTCTGGATAAAGTGTGGAGTCGGCTCCATTTCACCACGACCCTTGTACTCTGGCACGTTGATAAACTGGTAGTCGAACTTGAAACCAGCATTTGCCGTTTGAAACTCCTTGAGGCTCTCAACATGTGGTAGACTGCCAAGGTTGGGATAACGCCACTGGTACAGTGCGGCAATCGAGGGACGAGCGCGGCCTTGCTGGTCCAGAGTGATTGCGGGAATCCCCAGGCGGATCAGACGTGAGAAGAGGGACTGTTCCAGATTGGCAAAGTGACGGAATGCAAAGTTTTGGATGACGGGCGAGTTCTGGTAGTGGTCACCACAAAGAACAACTCTCTGTAGGGCTGTTGTTCCGTCCTTGGGCTTCTGCATGGCCAGGGGAATGAAGTTTTCAATCTCGGTAATCTGAGCAGCTTCTTCCATCACAACATTGTCATAATGAAACCCGAGGTTTGCTATCTCCCCTCTCCGCATGGCAGCGTGAGTAGATGTCATGGCAATGATCCGAGCCTCGTTTGTGAGAAGATAGTTGGCCTTGTCTTTCTCCTTTTTCAATATCTCAAATGGCTGTACGTCCTTGAGTTCCGAGAAGATCTTGGAAATATGGTGCCGACATCCACTGATGATATCCAGGACGGTTGCGCGATCCGCTTCAGCAGGGAACAGAGGCTGCGGGGTGTTTGAAAAGTACTGGTGGAATGGGAATGCCTGAACCACGTCGGCAGCAGATACGTCTTCTGATGCTGTCGCCTCGGCGAATTTGGCCCATGCTGGTTGGACATAAACAGAATCGAAATATCCGGCTGTCTCTGCAGAATTGCCATGGGCGCCTGGTGCACCTATGCTCGCAGCAAGCCTATTGACCTCTTGCAGATATCTATTGCGGTTCTCCATGAAAGACTCTACACGACCCTGCTTGCTGAAGTTTGCCTCCAGACCAAGTTCTTCCTCTCCGTGACCTAGACGCAAGAGGTGTCGTTCATCAATGTCGAGTGCAGCTATCTTGGCGAAAAGCTGATTCAAGGCTTGGTTCGAATGAGCGATAAGTAGAGTGCGCTGCTCTGGGAAATTGTGGTAGATATTACTGATAATCTGCGTGGCAACGTCGGTTTTGCCCGTTCCAGGAGGGCCGACGATAACAGTAAGACCTGGTTGTGTTCCCGAAATGATGGCGTCGACTTGAGCAGCCGTGAAACGAACACTGTTCCATTTCGGTATATCCATAGGATATGGACCCGTATTCGGAGGCTTATAGGTTGATACGTGATAGGTTTCGATCTCGTCCAGGAGAGCAGGCTCGACATCTCTCCTCCTTTTCTTTGAAGGCTTGGACTTTGGTTCCTCGGCGGCTTTATCGACAGATTCCAGCACATAAGGAGGTGGGAAACTGCCCGACACATTGAACCCAGGCTCCACGGCTTTGCCTGGCATACTCTCTACGAGGTGTTGCCAGTCAAGGAATGTGTCTCTAAAGTCGATTTTCTTGACTCGATTGGGGAGACTCTTGTACGTTGCGGCAGCTGGGTCGCCATAGCCGAGGAACACCTCGTGAAGCCATGGGGCGAGCGGCACCTCGGAGCGTACTAGACTGCGGATCGACTCCAAGACCGGCTTGAAATTGTTCTCCCGGCCGCTTCTCCTAACGATCAAGTTCATCTTTTCATACACGTCCGGCTTGCCCAGCGTCACTAGATCCATGTCTTTCTGGTACGCTTCCGCATCGAGCTTGAGCTGTATTCTTCGAGTGGGAGCGCGACTTCCGCCGTTGCTGTGGGTCGTCGGGTCTCTGATGGATCTTCCCTTGTCATCCATGATTGACACAACCTCGGCCGAACGAACATTCATCAGACCGAGTTTTTCAGCTTCAGACAGAGGTGTAATCTCGCCATTGGTCACTGCCTGCTGCAAAGAAGCATCTACAGACACGAGGAAAACAACATCATCCGGCCGTAGTGAATCCCATTCTCGACGAATTTGGTCCGACAGACGACGAACATCGAGGGTAACTTCAGCGCGAACTGCTGACGGTTTCTTGTCACCGACAAGTGGCGGGACGACTTCCAAGATGGAAGGTCGCGAGGTAGGCAATGCCATCTTGGAAAATCCAGTGAATCTGGTCTCGCCCGACCTTCCAATCTCGGGCTTGAGCCGTCTCAGTGCGGCATCAATATCATTACGAATGCCATAGAATGCCTCTGCACGGTACAGTACCAATGATCGGAAAAGGAAATCTCCAACAGAGAGGTACTGCAAATTTAGCTTGGGTAACGGCAATGGCCTCGACCCATCATAATCCTCCGTACTCAGCAAGAGGGGATCAAGCAAGTCTCTCTCTGTCGGTAAAATATTGGGCAGGCTGTCTTGAAAGGTCTTGGGCCTCTCAAATGTAGCAACAATGGCCTCGAGCAGAAATGCCCCATCCAAGACGATCTTGGATGAAATCGGATATTCTGTTCTGAGGTCTAGGTGCACAGCTAGACTTGTGGTTTCCTCATCGCTCAACACCTGCAGAAGAGCCTTGAGATCGTCGTACTTGTCGATGGAAGCATAGTTGGAAAGTGCCAGCACAGTCAACTTGTCTTTGAAGTGACGGAAAGCCACATGTTGCAATTTCTTGAGTGCATCACAGTGGCGCTCGTAGGCTTCTGAGCGGCTGTGCTGAATGCCAGTTTGATCGTCAATACTGAAGTCGTTGTAGTGACGCAGCAAAACCCACTGCCTGCGCAAGGCGTCATTTTCCTCGGCGCGAAATACTGGTGACAACTTGATTGCCGTCAAGAGATGCAAGTCTTGCAGGAGGGTATTGACATATCTTCGCGTGGGCAAAGAGCTTTGCAAATCGGTGAGAAACTCAATGTACCGCGCAATGTAGGTCACTTCATCTGCTTTGACCTTGTCGTCGTACAGCATGTTGAGGAAATGCAGGGTCAGGGTATAGAGCCATTGCCTCTCAAATCGAAGGCGCGCCTTGGTCTCATCGTCGGCGGCCTCGTATCTCCTTGCTGCAGCTTTCCACGCCTTCTTCAGAGGCGCAATCTCGGCGAGTTTGGCTTCGCGTTTCGTCTCCGTTGAGAGATTGTGCCAAGTAGAGATGGATACCAGAGGCGCGCACTCCTTTCTGACTATGGCACAGTCGAGGCTCTGGAAGGCGTATATGACGAATGACAGCAGATGCGATCTGATATTGGTCGTTAGTGTGTTGTCGAGCGTCATGGCGAGGATGCGCCGAAACAGGATCGAAAAGTCGGCCGGGCGATCTTCGAAGATTTTCCAGGTTTCCAAGCGCTCTCTTGCCTTTGCATTGGTGACGAGGACGATCAGCAGGACGTGGAAGTTGGAGGCTTCTTCCGAGTAGCCTGGCCAAAGGTAGCTCTCCAAGATCTGAAGACCTTCAAGTACCAGCAATGACTTGTACTGGAAGCCATCCTTTTCCAGCGCATCCCAGATTTCGCGTTTCAAAACATCGTTTTTGACCTTGACCCTCGTGGATCGCTTGTTGGGCTTCAGCCAGTGCTGTTTGGCAAGCTGAGCAAACTCGGTCTCGCCTTCAATGTCGGCAGCAGTCGGTCGTGCAGTGTCCTGCTTCTTAGCTTGCGACTTGAAGTCGCCATTGCTCTTGAGTCGCTTGGCGGTCGGCATTGTCAATGATGCAGCATTGATCCGCAAGCGACAGGCTGGGAGAGTACAACAACAAGACCAGACGAGCTGGTTGTGTGTTGTAATGGGTCTTGTCCGTGTTTTGTTTCCTAAGCTCCCAGCTGCCTGCCTATCGCATCTACCTAGTGCAGCTCCGAAAGTTGCAGGGCGGGCTAATGATTTTTTTGGGCGAGACCTAAGGCAGAGAGAGACAGTCAGTGCTGCGGGATGATCTGTGGCGTAAAGAGATTAGGCGCGTCGACAGCTTTTAGACACCTAGTACTATGTTCGGCAGCAGCCTTTGATTAGTTCGTCATGCTGACCCATGTCGCGTGCGGGCGAGCCTTTGGCGCGTTCCAATGTTATTTTCGGGGATAAAACAGCTTCCTGGGTCTTGACTCTGGACTTTTACAGGGGATGCTGACCCCGGACCGAGCACTACTGGCAGGCCGCCATCATCGCACTTGCCCACATTCAGCTAAGCGGTGAGTAACAGCAGAATCAAGTCGATCCATTGAGCTTCAATGCTTCCAAGGTTCCGCGGTGCCATTGGATTGAACCAGAGAGCTTACATAGTACTTCGCGCGCAGCTGATCTGCTCAAAACATTTCTGGATAAAGGCGCTGTCGCAAAGCCACAAACTTGCAACGACTGGCCTTTTTTTTCTTTATTCGTCAACTGCATCATCACTGCATGTTCTGCCTCTAGGTTCTAGCATGACCCAACATTCTCTACACTCTTTCCACGGTTGGTGATCTGTTACGACACCCAGGCCTGCCTATTACCCGTCCTGCCCTTGCGCCCAGTTACCCAGAACCTCGACGCACAATGCCTGCCTCTGACGGCGATCTTTTCGATATCCCCGAGGTTGTCGCCTTTGGTGCGGCGCTGGAGGATGCACTTCAGCAAGCAAAAACCGCCAAGCCCTCTGCAACCATCGAACCGCCCTTGACAAAGAACGACTTCTCTGAATTCTTGTCGCAGCTACCAACCATATTCTCGTCCGAGCCATATGCTGAAAAGTCGCGTCAGCTCCTGGTTTTCGAAACTGTCGTGCGCCGGCGATTCGACGACCTCATCTCTACGACGTCGATAGACAGCCCCGAGTTCGTTGAAGTTTGGAACCTCATCGACCTAACGATAGTTCTTGCGGAAAGCGGCCAATGCGACTCTGGCCTGGCATTGACACTTGTTGAACTGCTTCTGGACAGCCAGACGCTGCAGGGATGTCGTACTGCCTTCGACTACCTCGAGTCGCGCCGCGAGCGCTTGATCAAGGATCACACCAGCATGCAAGGTTTGATCATTCTAAGAACTTGCAACGAGCTCTTGCGTCGTCTTTCGCGCGCCGAGGATATATCATTTAGTGGCCGCGTTTTTATATTCATGTTTCAGAGTTTTCCCATGGGTGATAAAGGCACCGTCAACCTCCGTGGCTCGTATCATACCGAGAACGTAACAACATGGGAGAAACTTCCTGCCGCACCTGCAGGCCAAACGCCCGAGGGCATGGACGTAGATACAAAGGAGGATGCGACAGCTAAGCTCCCGCCTGCTACGGGTGCAAAGGCGGTGAGTTTCGATGCCAAGGACAAGTCAAATTCTCGGCAGAAACCCCTCGAGCCCGATGCTCTATATCCCATATTTTGGTCTTTGCAGGAATTTTTCTGTTATCCTTTGAAGCTATTCGAATCCCAGAATATGTCCAAGTTCAGAGAGGGGCTGGAAGCAACGCTTCTCGCATTCGAGGCGGTGGTCCAGGGCCAGCGAAATCCACAGTCCTCCGATGACACTAAGGATGTCTCGAGGAAACGCAAAGCATTCGAGATCGGCTCATCAGATGGAGGCACTTTCAACCCGAAATACTTGACGAGCCGAGACCTTTTCGAGCTGGAGATGAGCGACTTATTCTTCCGACGGCACATACTCATACAGGCAGTCATCATACTAGACTTTTTGCGCTCATTATCAGCGTCGGCCAGAGCAAAGCACGCCAACATTCGTCAGCCCAATAAATCGGTCATGTACAGTGACAAATCCATTTCCGAAGAAGATGTAAGTCAACCAGGGTCTGGCTCCAGGTGTGGTCCCCGCTGACATGCACAGGACAAATGGGCGGAAGACATGAAGAACAGAATGCAAGACTACATCTTTTCTGGCCCAGATGGTGCATATGTTCACCGCATACTCGTGGCAGTGACACAACGAGAAAAGGGCTGGACACGGTGGAAGATGGAGACTTGCCCACCAATGGAGAAACCAGCCGTGACCCCCAGCGAGTTCAACGAAGCAAGAGAATCAGTCAAGCGACTGGCTACAAGCAAACGCCTACGGCCCCACCCAATGGGCTCGCTTAATCTGGATTTCCTCAAAGTGGAAGATGAAGAGAGCGCTCTTGACAAATTCAAGGACCCGGCAAGGTGGAAGTTGCCCGAGCTGGAAACTTTCAAGGACATGATTGCAAATGATAATCTGGAGCTTGAATTCGCAAAAACGGAAAAGGAAAAGGGACAAATCATCGAGTCCAAGGCCAGTAAAACATGGAGAGCCCTGAGGATAGCAAGCCGGACAAGAATGTCTGCTCTCGACAGGATTGATGACTGGCAGGACATCAGTGCCGTCTTCGAAGACCCGAAGCAAGCAAACAAGTCAGCCGACGAGGACGAGGAAACGGGAGATGCCGGCAGATCGCCCGACGATAAGCAATTGATTGTTATCGCAGGCCCTTCGGGCGTTGGAAAGTCAGCATTGATTGCAAGACTACAGGAAAAGCAACCACGAGTCTTTAAGAAGGTTGCAAGACATACGACTCGGACAGCTAAGGAAGGAGAAGTGGATGGCCAAGATTTCAACTTTGTTGATGCCGCTACTTTCAATCGGATGTCTGACAACGATCAGTTTGCAGAAGTCACAAACAAGGAAGGATTCGACATTGCTACCAGCAACAAAGCTCTGGATTCCATCAAGGAGTCGGGCAAAGTGCCACTGCTGGAACTGGATCATGCAGTAAGTCCAATTATCATTATTAAAATCCAACCACAACGACAGCTAACAATTTTTCAGTCTGTCCAAAGTTGTAAAGACTGGGGGCTGTCGGCACGATTCATCTTTGTTTCTCCATCAAGTAATGATCAACTGGAAGCACAGCTCAAAAGCTCTGGCACCTACTCCGAGGACGCCATTGCTGGCATCGTTGAATCTGCGCAGGCAGAGATTGAGCAGGCCAAATCTGAGACATCCCATTATGACACGACAATCACTAATGACAACCTCGAGGACGCTTACGAAGCCTTTGAGAAATTTATTTATGGCAACTTCACGCAGGAAACAAACGGCGTTCATGATGAGGGCGCCACTAAGGACGGCGATGTTACCATGGCCGAGGAAGACTCAAGTGCTGCCGTATCTGTGCCTAACGGGGACACAAGTGAGGCAGTACAAACAGAAGAACTCACGAATGGAAGCTAGCGGCAGTCGTCTGACTCTACCATGACGCGCAGTGAGAAGAGGAAGAAGAGGAAGGAGGAGAGGAAGGAGAAGATGAAGGAGAAGAGCAAGGAGAAGAGGAAGAGGAAGAAGGAGAACAAGAAGAAGAAGAGGAATACTACGTACCATTGAAAGAAGTTGAAAAGGAATAAACAACTTTAGAGGAAACAGGGGAATACTCCAGGCATTGTCTGAAGAGCTCCCCTCAACCCAAGATCATGACGAGGGTCTAGAAAGCCATTCAAAGCCTCTAGAACTTTAGTCTTAAGGATAATACGATACCCCAATTTTCACATAGCAGACGTACTTGAAATTTTGATGCTGCCCCTCCTGTGAACAATCCGTCCAAACATTGCATGGCCACAACCAATTAACTTGGACTCGTCAAGTTGGAGGGGGCCAGAAATCCAGGCTCAGGGGCGGCGACACGTGCAAGCGACGGCCCTTGCCGCTGCACAGCCTTCGAGGGGGGTTGAAGAATTCTGGTAGGAGTATTCTTTTGGTCCAAAGTAAGCCACAGGCCAGCAATCTTGAGGGCATGTCTGCATGGTCTTTGGCAACAGAAGCAGCATTTCAAGCTCTTCTCCACACAGGTTGGATAGACTTGTCATATAGTTATCGAATATCTACATGTTCCTCTGCCCTGTTTACGAGGTTGATCTTTGTGGGCAGTGAAGGAAAAGGAAAAAAAAAAAAAACAATCGCCAAGCCCATTCGACTATTTGTGGGCTTTGGCCAAACTCGAGCGAAATTCTACATGATCCTCATGTGTATGCGATCGCGCACCTGGCGGGCCTGTAAGCAGAATTGCAGATGGCAAAGCAGAAAATAGAACGATCATGTACGATCGGTGTCCGTCCGTATCGCCGTCGGTAAAAGAGCATGTGCCAGCTCACTGCATCTAGGCTACTACCCAAGGAAACCGCAGCTCGTTCATCGGGGGTTGACTTGGCTTTCTGCTTGTCCCTTGTCCCTCGCCAAAATAGGACAGTGGCCCAAGGAATTTCATATGTAAGATCGTGTGGCAGTCATCGTTCATCATACGATGGTATCATGTGCCACCGCTCTCATGAGTATACAGTACCATGTAGGAGATTGGAGTTTTGCGTTGAGTCAGTCATGAATTATGAGAAACTTTTGACAGACCGAATTGGATTTAATCCACTCTGACAAGGCATAAGATGATGCATTGCCTAGAAAAAGAGGCGAGGAGTTGTAATCTGTAGGCCGATTCTCTATTGTTGCCTGTCCGTGCCTTTGGATGAGCCCGAAAAGCTACATTATTAGTATCGTACTAGTAGCTAATAATGTGACAGTTAACCCAAGAGCGATCGACATTGGAGAGCCCACCCGGTGGTGCAGGCTTGCGTCACTGGTGTCCCAGCTGCTGACTTCAGTATGACTCAACAGTCAAACGTTGTATACAAGATGCAGTATGGCGGCAGTCCATCCGGTGGGTCGGTAGGGCAAGAAAAAAAAAGGAAGAAGGAAAACGAATGGGGAATAGTATGCAGAAATCGAGTGGCGATTGCTTGGGGAGAGGGCAAAAAGGAGGGTGGGCGTTTGCAGCTCTATTTACCAATCGTCTCAGACCTTAAAAGGAGGGAGAACAGAAAAAATCTTAGCTGGGATACTCGATTGGGTGTGTAGCAGTTAGGTGGTGCGTTGCGACTAATGTAAGGCGACTCGTTTCAATGCTTGCAAGTTTCGCTGGAAACGCTGGAAAAGTAGAAAGAATGGCTCAGAAGAGATATTTTCCTTACCCGATCTCTGGTAATAGATGTTCTGGGTGACTATTGGAAAATGGATTTGCTGGCATAGCATTATGAGCTATACAAATGTTTGAACAGCCTGGGAACCGAATTCCTGAACGTCTGGGGGAATCATATGCTTGCTGTCTAGACTGGCAATGAAATATGATGGAGGGACAACCGTCGCTAGCCTGGCATCGTCTAAAGTTTACGGACTCTACTTCGTACTTACGAAATTCCCGAGCTGCCCAGAGCGTCGGGAGTTGCGCATCCCGCAAGGGAGATCAATCCTCAGCGTCGTTGCGTCCTTTGAGTACTGTGTAGATGTCGAACAAACGTTCGGCATTTTCAAAGACGTGCCTGCAGGTTTTGCATTATATGTCATCAGCTTGAAAGCAATTCCCTACCTTGTAGATAATCAAATTACGTTTTGTGACAGAAAGACACACAATTTTATATACTTTTCTGTCTAGTAAAGCATTATCGAAAAAGTAGACTGGAAAAAATCATGTAGCTCGGCACGGCAGGGGGCTCTTCCGGCCAGGCCTTTACATTAATTTGTGTGGTGATATTAGGACGCGAATGTATGTTGCACACGCGTTGATGGGACTCTAGCACGCTACACCACGGGCTACGTATATTGGTAGCTTATATGAGTTTCTTATTATATAGCTACTAGGTATCTACCGACGAAGGGGGTAGCTCCTAAATGACATGACCATTAGATTGCAACTAAACCACAAGTTGAAGGAATTCCAAGCAATATTATTTTCGTGGAAAGACGAAGAGTTCCCCGGGTCTTTGGGCGATTTCCCCAGGAACCCTGCGAGTAGACATACATGCCTACTTTAGACGTTACAATGTGCGAGACGGTTTTCTTCGGAGCGCTACGTCCGCAGCAGTGCATCCAGGAAATCTTTTCTCTACTCTTAAGTCGAGATTCAAGCAAGCGAGGCTAGGGTACCTGCCTACGGGCTATGTGCAGACTTTGTCCATTAATGTAGATGAGGAACGTATCTTGTCGCGTGGGAGACATGGGTGGTATCGCTGGGCATACCACAAGTTCGGGGTGGTGTTTCGAAACACGGTCTTTGGTCCGGTATGAGTACAGTGCGTACATATGATCGACAAAATCCGCGGCAGCCTTTTTCTGATTGCTTATATGATGGATGGCAACACCACATCCTCGAGCACTTCGACTCTTTAGCTAATTCATTCGTCTGTCAAATGAACAATGAAGGATGGCGGACATGGCTTTTCCCACGTCTACATGCGATTGATCGGATTTCGGATGCAAATACTAACATGGCAAAAATGCCATCTTTCAAATAAGCATAATCCCCAAACATAAACTCAACATGAACCCCTAAAATCTTGTGCCCCCAAGAGATTTCTCACCGAAAAGCAAGGGACTCAATCAAAATAGACATGACCAGCCCACGGAGGTATGCTAACAAGTTGCCAGAGGTGTTGAAGAAGCGATTCGGTGTGTATTTGACAAATCCGAAGCAGTTTTTTTTTTTTTTTTTTTTTTTTGGAACCTACTCAACCTACACCTGAAAACCTACCTAACGTGCAAGCGTAATAAACGTACAGAGCACCTCGGAGGTAGGAGGTACTTTCAACGTTTCATTTTCATGCTCGGCGCATCGAATTGAGCCTGAGGTATTCCTACTTACCTAGTAGCTACCAAGTCCACCAGACACTCAGATTCCTTCGTCTGTATGTTTTCCAATTTATTTATTTTTCTGAAGGTGACTTTGGCTCCAACACGATTGGCAGACTTGAAAGTAGTTGGGTCCGGCCGGGAGGACGAATAGCTGCAAAAAGGTCGCGTCTTGGAGAAAAGCTAGGCAAGGTACGAGCTACAAAAGTAGGTAGATTATGGTCAGGCTGCGAGCATCGGCGCACGGTTGATGCTCAGGCTCATTCACAGCCGGCCCCAGAGCGAAGATCCGATGGACCTACCTAACGCAACATCCATGGATATGTGTATATGGACATGGAAATCCAAAGCATCGATATCTGATTGCCTACTTCCGTACCTGAATGCATGAAAGTGATCGCTACCAACATGGACAACCTAGCTGGTGGTACTGAACAAGGCAGGATACTCCTACTGGCCATACCTAGGTAGGAAGACAGAGTTTGTAGGCAGACTCTTTTTGGTACTTTGCATGTGCCAAAACCTCCAGGTAGGTAATGTGGCTTGCATCTGTGTGTTGAGTCTCTTGTCTGGCTATGACTGTTTTGCTGACCGCCAAGCTTTTTGACTCAACGGCCCGAGACTCATTGCGTCTTGTTTTGGGTGCAAAGGGTCATGGCCGACAAGGTTCTTCTTTGATGGAAATTAAACGAATGCATCAAGGTTGGCGCATTATTGAATCGAGTGGGAAAGAAAAAGAAGTGCGCTGTAGCGATGAATCTCGGGTGACAAGATTGAGGAGGAAAAAAGAGGCAAGAAGCCAAGATGTCGAATGTACTTTGCCATAAGTGTCTCGCGCTGGTAGTACATTAGATCTTCCGGCATCAGAATTTAGGTGCGCTCCGTGCCAATCTTCGCGACCGGGGGTGGACACACCAAGCCAGGCTCTTTTTTTTGTTTTTTTTTTTTTTTTAATGAGGAGTTTGGTGGAGTCGATGCCTTGGGGACGTGTGGAATAGCGCACGCGTTTGGGCAGTACGTAGGAGAACGGATTACAGCATCTAGCGATGACACGCCAGCGTTTGTGAGCCACTGAAGGAGAAGACGAGCGAGCGCTGACCCACCGGGGCTAAGATTGTGGGTGTTTTTTTCCCGTCCAACAAGTACCTACCTGCTACCTACCTTGCCCACTACTGGGCTCGCCTACCAGACTTGACCTGGGTCGACTGGTCAGTGGTAGCGGGAAGGCCTAAAGTGGAACCCACCCAGTTGGCCTGCCAGCTTTCCCAGCCCTTCCATCCACCTTTGGAGAGCGGTCCCCAAATTTTTTTGAAAAAAAGTTTCTCCTCCTTCACCACCCACGATCACTTTACGTGACTGACCAGAGGAACCCCATCCCTTTAGGTCTCTTTTTTTTCTTTTCTACTCGTTGTATTTTTCATCGAGGTAGAAGAATTACGTCTTCCTCTGTATTCATCTCAGAGAAGACTCTCCTCCCCACTCTTGTACTTCTATTCTCCTCTCCTCCCCGAGACGAGATCTTCCTGAAGTCGACCGGAACGAGACCCTCCCCCGTCTGCGCTTCTGTCTGGAATCATCACCACGTTGTTTGATTCCTCACAGACGACTCGCGACCACCCTCAATCGCAATCCACCTCTGCAGTGAAAGTTGGCATCTCATCACAGATCGCCAGCCGCCGATTTCTTTTCTGCGCATCAATTCACCGCTGCGACAGTAATTTGGTCTTTTGATACCCATCCGTCTGGTTCGTTGCCTTCTGTTTCCACTTGCAGGACTCATCGAACATCTTCGCACATCCACGACTCACCCTCGCGGATTGCTCTGTTTGTTTCGATTATCGCAACTCGGTGTGAATAATCTGCTCACCAACAAGAAGGAAAGGGAAGCCATTTGGCGCGGAAAACTCTAATTTAATCGCACGAGAAGGATTTCTATTCTCCCGATACTTGAGAGTTTCGGCATCCATTCACTTCTGAAGCACATTGTTCATCAACATTCGAATTTGATATTCGACTGTTCACCAGATCCAGCAACAATCAGTCTGCAGACTATAATAGTTTGGAGGATCCTAATTTTCTTACTCGGGCAAAGCAATCTTCGCATTTCCCGACCACAGAAGATTCCCTTCGATCAAATCACGAAAGCTCAACTGAAAAGGCACAAGTCTGCGCGTATCCTCAAGACGTCACATATGACTTCCACGTCCAACCAGCAAACACCCGCCAACGCGTCCACTGCCCCGAACGGTTCTTCTCCATCGTACGCATCGGCTGCTTCTACTCAAAAGAAGCAATCGACGCCCATCGTTGCTGGAGGTTCTTCCACGCCTACCATTGTTTCCGGTACCTCGCAACATGCGAAGTCGGGTTCTGCCTCGCAAGTAAACGGTCGTCCCATCATGCCCGCAGTTCCTACCGTTGCCCCTGCTGTGGCAGTCGGCACTAACGGAGATAACCATGCTCGAAAGCCCTCTGTCACCGTAGGTGGCAACAACAACAACTACTCTGCCAACGGAAACGCCGGTAAGATCCAATTCGGCTTCTCGGCCTCGCCTGCTGTTTCGCACAGCACCCCTCAAGGTGGCAGCGCTCCCATCGCTATCCCGAACTCCAACAACAACGCTCGGGTGCCTTCTCCGCAGAACTCGCCGTCACCCATCCCTCAGCCTTCAGCTAGCGGCGGCCGTCCCCCCTCCAGCGCTCAGTCTGGCAATGTCACATTCGGCAGCTTTGGAGGCAACGGTGAGGTAAGGATATATATCCCATCCCTCCATCCTACGCTTGATGTTAACATGATGTAACAGACCCACATGCGCCGTACCTCGGCCGCTTCGCAGAACCCCTCGCACATCCGCAACGAGTCTTCCCAGTCCATGGCCAACGATCCTAGCAACCAGGGCGTTCCTGCTCAGGGTGGACCCCCCGGCCGTGGAGGATATCACCCGGCAGGTCGCGGACGCGGTGGCTACAACCCCAACTACAACAGCCACAACCAGATGGGCTACCCGCCCAACGGATCTCCGGCCTACCGCCAAAGCCATCCCGCACAAGGTCGAGGCACCATGGCACCCGCCTTCCAACCCCGTGGAAACTTCAATCCTGGAACACCGCCCATGAACCGCGCCAGTCCGGCTTTGCCTGCTGCCATGCCCGTCCCTGGGACTGCACCTTACTACTACCAACCGCCCATGGGCGGACCCATGCAAAACGTAACGTCTCCCCCCACTCGCAACTTTGAGTATAAGAACAACAAACCGTACAAGCGGAAAAATCAACGCAGCCGTGATGGAGAGAAGTCTTTCAACCCTCGGCACCGCTCTCAGTCAAACGACTATGCCAGAGAAGGTGGTAAACCGCGACGCTTCAACAACAAGCGCGCAGACAATCACTTTCTCAAGGACATGGTGCAGGATGACGCTCGTTGGCATGGCCAGTTGCCAGCAGAACGAGGAGAGCGTGTTGATACTAACCGAAATTTGAACATGCCAATGTGGCACCGCCCTCCCATGGGCTCTCACTTCCCTCCTATGAGATCAACACATATGCCAAGTAATTTTGATCCCTCGCTAACAGGTCACAACAAACAGCAAGGTTACTACGGACCCCCGGGTACATTCGATCCGCGTGCTATGCCACAACAGTACATGTACAACATGCCACAGCCGCACTCTCCGGGCCCGAACTTTCAAACTCCCTACACTGGCCCTCCTCCGGCCTTTGTACCTCAGCCCATGTCCCGTACTCAATCGCAGGCCTCGGAGACTCGACCAACTTCTAGCACTGGTCAGACCCCCCAGCCGGTCAACCCTCAACTTAACAAACAGGCTCCACTTGTTGCTGCATCACCTCAATTTGTGAAGCCAGTGAGGAAAAGCGGCGCCATCACCATTCGCAATGCCAATGGTGAGGCTGTAGACTTCAACGCTCTCAAGGCACCAGCTTCTCCGGCACACAGCGCCCAGTCAAAGACACCACCAGTTATTGCGTCGACCCCCACGCCGCCTCCAAAGTCGACCACACCAAAGGTGAACGCTCCAGCTCACAACCGAACCGACAGTGCCGCCACAAAGACTTCGGCCGAGGTTCAAAACGAGTTCAAGGAGAAGATTGCTCGACAGATGGCTGATGAAAAGGCCAAGCAAGAGGAAGCCAAGGCCGCTGAAACCAAGGCCGCTGAGGAAGCCCGTGCTGCTGAGGAAAAGGCCAAGGAAGAGGAGAAGTTGAAGGAGGAGCAGAAGGCCGCCGAAGAGAAGAAGGCTGCTGAGGAAGCCGCAGCCAAGGCCGAGGCTGAAAAGAAGGCAGCGGAGGCTCCTGCTCCTGCGGCAGAGGACGAGGAAGATGAAATTGAGCGAATGATTCGCGAAATGGAAGAGGCTGACGCCAAGCGTGAAGCTGAGCAGGCTGCCATTACTGAGAAGAAGAAGGCTGCCGAAGACGCACGAAAGAAGGCCGAAGAGGAGGCCAAGAAGCTTGCCGGCACTGATGAAAAGCTGAAGGAGGCTGAAAGAGAGGCTGAGAGACTCGAAGAGGAGAAGGAACGCAAGCGTCTTGAGAACGAAGGCAAGTCGACTCCGTCCGTCGCTGATGCCCTGGCTGGCAAGCTGGGCAGCATGTCTCTCCTCGATAAGGAGTCCAAGAAGCCCGCAAGCCTCAACGTCGATGACAAGCCAGTCACGGCCGCCAAGGTCAGCCCAGGCGAGAAGCGTGGTACCAAGCCTGCTCCTCTGAACCTCAACACCAACGTTGGAGTTGAGCCACCCCAACCCTCTGCAGCCCTTCAATCGCTCAAGACTGCGAAGCGCCTGCAAAGCGTCCAAGCGCTTATGAACCTCAAATATCCCGAGGGCATCAGCTCTCCCAACCCGGCCTTGAATACGGCTGTCTCCAAGAAGGGCACCTCATTCAAGTATGATCCGAGCTTCTTGCTCCAATTCCAGACCGTCTTCACCGAGAAGCCCTCGCTCGAATTTGGTCAACAGGTTAAGAACCTGATTGGTGACGGCGATGGTGGTCGTTCTGCATCAAGCCGGACGCCCGCAACCGCCCGGGCTGGCTCCAGCCGCGGAGGCAACTTTCCCATCGGCCAATTCGGTGTTGGGGCCACCAAGCCGCTTCCTGCTGGCACAACTTCAGAACAACGTTTTGCCATGGCTCAAGGTCAAATGCCCCGTCCTGCTATGGGATCCATGAACAGCTTTGGCCGACCTGGTTCGTTCCCTGCTGGCAACATGATGTCGCGAACATCTAGCTCAAACATGGCTTCTGCTCCGAGAACCAACTCTCGCCGTGGTGCCAGCAAGCGCAACACCTTTGACGCCAAGGCGGAAGAGAAGGCCGCTAAGACCATGCCCTTGACTGCCGGTATGAAGATTGAGGCTATCAAGACCTCTGAGACGGGCTGGAAGCCTGCCAGTCTCTCACAGAAGAGTGTTGCTCCACCACAGCCTAGTGGTCTCATGGATCCGCCCATGGTCCAGCGCAAGGTTAAGGCTGCGCTCAACAAGATGACCCCGGAGAACTTTGACAAAATTGCACAGTCGATTCTTGACATTGCTGCCCAGTCCAAGGAGGAGTCGGACGGACGTACTCTGCGCCAAGTCATTCAGCTCACCTTTGAAAAGGCTACTGACGAGGCTCACTGGGCATCAATGTATGCCAAGTTTGCCAAGCGCATGCTCGAGACTATGAGTCCCGAGGTTCGTGATGATAACATCAAGGATAGGAACGGCAACGTTGTCAGTGGCGGTGCTTTGTTCCGCAAGTACCTGCTCAACCGATGTCAGGAGGAGTTCGAGCGAGGCTGGAAGACCCAACTACCCGAGCCTGGTGAGGGCGAGTCAAAGGAGGCTGCCATGATGTCCGACGAGTACTACGCTGCGGCTGCTGCCAAGCGTCGTGGTCTGGGTCTCGTGCAGTTCATTGGTGAGCTGTACAAGCTCTCCATGCTTACAGAGCGTATTATGCACGAATGTGTGCGCAAGCTCGTTGATTTCCAGGGTACTCCCGACGAGGCCGAGGTCGAATCTCTATCCAAGCTGTTGCGCACTATTGGTGGCAACCTGGACTCCACTGAGAAGGGCAAGATCATGATGGATGCTTACTTTACAAGAATCCAGCAGATGATTGACATGCCCGACATTCCCAGCCGTCTGAAGTTCATGCTCATGGATGTCGTTGACTTGAGGAGAGCCCAGTGGGTCTCCAAGGAGACCAACAAGGGTCCCAAGACTCTGGAAGAGGTTCGTGCCGAGGCCGAGGCCGCAGCTGCTCAGAAGGCGGCTGAGGCGGCCAAGACCAACCAGCGTGGTGGCAGCGGTCGTTTCCCCATGGGCCGTGGCGATGCCCGCCAGTACTCTGGTGGCTACCCTCAACAAGCCCCCAACACCGTCGGTATGGACGATCTGCGCCGCCTCAAGGGCTCCGTCGGTCGTACCGCGAGCCAGAACATCTCGCTGGGTCCCACCTCGATGTTCTCTTCCCGTAGCAACAGTGGTCGTCGCTTGGGCCCTGGTGGTTCCCTAAGCCGTGGCGCCGAAGACTCTGGTGCCTCGTCCCGAACTGGCACACCTCCCACTCAGAGCAGCACCAATGCATTCAGGTGAGTTGACGAACCCCCTACCTATTCACACAATGTGAAAAATGCTAACATGTATGTAGTCTTCTGGCCAACATGGAAGACAACAACCCAGCTTCTCCGCCGTCCACGGCTGCTTCTCCTGCCCTTGCCAAGGTCACACCCGAGGCAGCTGCTGCGGACAAGGAGTAATTGGTTGATCTTCTCTTTTTAAAACTAGACTGTATGTATTTGCTCCAGGCAAATCTGTGCATAGACGGGGTTTGTGCTGCATTTACAAAGGATCGACAGAATGTGTCTCAAAAAGTTCATACAGATTCATTGATCATATGATACCTCCCTTCCGATAGAATTATTCTCACGACATGTTCATTGGCGGCAAAGACGCTGCACGAACATCTTTCACTTCAACACAAAGTGTTTTGCCTTTTGATTTTTTTGTTAACCCTCGAGGACCCGGCTTCACATTGGCCAAAGAGGTTACGCGAGGAACCTTTTACTCGGTCTGATCTCAGATGGCCAGGACAGAAGATTTGATATCGAGAAGCTGGCATGGATGACCGAGGAAAAGACGGAGGGATGATGACGAAGGAAAAAAAATGAGGACGACAGGGCAAGAGTCGGGCGCTTGATATTCGTGTCAAGAACCGGAGACATGAGATGCACGACAAAGTTTTTTGTTTGGGGGTGCATATGACGCTTACTTGCTGACTGACGTCGACGACGACCTTGGAGGAAATTGTATTTTGACATTGTGCACTTTTGAGGGAGGTGGAAAAAAAGATTTGGGCGATTGTTTCAATGCCGCCTTTGTTGCTAAGCTGCTCTCTCTACCTACTGGAGTGGCTACATTTGTACATCACTTTAATTTCCCAGACTTTGTCAGTCAGTCTACACGAGGCGAGCGAAACGAATTGACATTTTCTCTGAATTCATTGGTGTTTCGTGTTTTGTATTTGCTGAGGTGTTGATTCGGATTATTTGTTTATGCTTGTTTGAGATGTACTAGAAGGTTGTATGTATTAACCAAATCAATCTCTTCTCTTTCATCCAGTGATCTTGAATGTTTTTGTATATTTGGAAACGATTCTCTCATGCCGTGTCACAAAATCCACCCAACCTATAGGTGCAACAAAATCTGGAAATTATTACAGCCTTGTTTACTGGGGGGCACGATGCAGATACTTTTTGAACGTGTTCAATTATCAAGACGTCGATTTTCTAGAACGTGTATAAACAAAATTTCCAAGTTTCATGAAAACACATTAGACGTTCCTCTGCCTGTCTTGTCAATCAAGGACGGACCCAAAAGTCATAATAGATACCCGACGCCGTACTCCTTGCCTTGAGCTTCTTCTACCTAGTTCCTACTCGAACAACCAAAATCATGCAGCAATGAATCCCAACTTTCCGAACAATGTGTCCATGGCGACCCATCGTCGGCCGCACTTGTCCAAGTACTTTTCGACAACACCCTGTACAAGATCAAAGCGGTTCTTATTCTGCTTTGCCCTGACGTCGACTTCAGTCTTCTCCTCGGCGCTCAGCTTCTTCTCCTCGTCAAGAGAATCATCACTGCTGGCCTTGGCTTTGGCCTTCTCAACGTCCCAGAGACTGGCAAAGTAGCTCAGCTGGTTGTATATATCGCGCTCGCTGTACTCGTACTTCATCTTGCCCATGCAACCCTTGCCAAGTCCATTGGGACCCAAGCAGCGGTTACCGAAAACAGACATCTGTCGTGTCCTATTGCCGCAGGATGGGTCATCGCAAATGAGCCAACCCTCGTAATACCTGGCGGTTTGTCTGCGGACAGCTGCCTCAACTTGGGCCACAATGCTGAGGTTGGGAATTGATGCTGAGCAAGTTGGACAGACGACACCTGTAGGAGTAACCGACTTCAAAGAGCCAATGAGACCTTCAAAGGGGTTTGAGGCTCTGCACTTCCTGCAACGTAGTTGCAAACGTTCGCAGTCGGCAAAGCGAATGGAGTCAGGAATCTGAGACTCCAGTGGGTGGATTTCAAGATCCTGAGGTCCACTGTTCCCGTGTGATGAGTTGTTGGCATAGCGGCGAATATCTAGACCAAGCTGCTCTGCGAGCTGAGCCGTCGATGTTCCGGTGATGTTGGCACAAAGACGCTCTACCGGAGGAAAGATTTGCTTGCCAATGTACCATTCGACATCGATCTTGAGATTGGAGTCGGACTTCATCACATCCTGAGGTGTGTAGGCACGCTTAGCCACGGGGTCAGAAGATCCGCTATCACCAGTGATAACGTATGAAATGACGTCTCCACGCCTCACATTCTTGCCACGTGCAATCTCTCGGAGAGCGACTTGTACCTGCGGCATGGAGTCGGCATTGGGGTACTCCTTTGGTGCCTTTCCAAGTTGTGTGAAGATAATGTACTTTTGAACAGGAATTGTATGTTCACGCATCTTGGCCGCAGTCTCGCGCAGATACTCGTGGATGCGCTGAATGGATACTTCAGTGTCATCACCGGACAAGATGTCATTGAGGATGCGGGATGAGATCTCCTTGGACAGTCCGCAGTATTCTCTGCGCTTCATGTCCAGACCCTTAACTTCCATCTTCTCCTCCCATTTACCATTAACCTCAACCAGGTTGATGGCAGCGTACTTCTTCTTTGCTTGGAGCAGGATGCGCCTAAAGACATTGTCGATATCAATTTCCAGTAGGCGGTAGCGCTCATTGACGGCCTTTTTGAATTCTTGGCCGACCTTGAGGGCATCTGCAACAGAGTCCACATTGGCGTTGATCATGACGGAATCAGTGTCACCGTAAATGACTTGAAGTGTGTTGGACTCAGCCAAATCCTTGGTGCTGCGCAGAATCTCACGGCCCTTGAAGGTGGTGAGAACAGCCAGAGGGCGGGCATAGAAACGTGACTTGGTGTAACCCAAACATCCATACATGGAGTTGGCAGTGAGTTTCAAGGCAAGCTGCTTAATGTCCCAAGTTGCCTTTTGCTCAGCTGTGGCATTCTTGTCCTTCATGAGGCTCTTGACAGCTCTTCTACGACTGACTAGCGTAGAAATGAGCTTGGGTAGAATACCGATATCTTGCTCCTCGGGCACCTCGGGCACGGAGTCTTCATCTCCAGACTATATTTGCGAGTCAGCATACAGTTAATAGCCAATGGCACTGGATGAGTATCAACTTACCCAACCTGCGCGCTTAACGGTGGTGAAGCAGATGTTGTATTCCTGGATGATGGAGGGGTAAAGGGAGTTGAAGTCCATGACAAGAACGAACTTGTCATATAGACCCTTTTCTGGCTCAAAGACCAGACCTCCCTTGTACTTGTCCTTCTTCTTGCCTTCTGTAGCCTCTTCGTTTTCATCCTCAGGCTTGGGCTTGCCCTTGAAGACTTGCTTGTCGGGGCAGATGTACTTGTTGCGGTGGAACTCGTGGAGCAAAATGTACTCGTTTCTCTCAGCACGAGTACCAGTCAGTGTTCGTGCCCAGGAGTTTCCGGCCAGGTTGGTCAAGACCTTGGTCAATGGCAGCATTTGCGTTCTCAAAGCAAGAGCAGCAATGTAGTGTGTATCAGCCTCCATGTGGGTGATGTAATCCATGAGTCCGTTCTTCTCGGCTGCCCAAGTCTTCAAGGCGGCTTCGTTGTCGATATCTCTGCGCTTCTCTCCACCAAGGTAGAGATTGCACATTTCAGTCAAGCTCCATGACTGACACTTGAACATGACCGACTTGCCAGCCTCATTGGCAAGGTCGCACAGAAGTCGGCCCGCCATGATTTGTCGCTCGGCAAAGACGTTACCACCAACCTTGCCCATGGACGGCGGCCAAACACTTCGTCGCAGACGTCCAAGGCGAGACCACTGAGGAGTCTTCTTTTCAGCCAAACGGTTCAAAAGAATGCTATAATCGACACCCTCGAGCTGATGTCCCATTATGACATCAGGATCTGCAACGTCAATTTGGGCCAAGAAAAAGGAGAGCATCTCGGGCTCCTGCTTCATGAGCTTGATCAAGCCGCCCTTTTTCCTGTCCTTTACTGTTTTCTCAAACCCAATTGGGAATGCCGCACCATTTGGACGAATCAATGTAAAGGTTCGACTGGGCAGTTTTTCGGCGGGTGTGGTATCACTCAATGAGATATTCTCATAAATCCGGGCGCTGATGGCCAAAATCTCTTGCTTGTTCAGCTTAGCGTTGAATGTGGTCCTCATGGCGACACTCATCAGTGTGAGAGGAGGAGCATCGAGATTGTCGGACTCGCTGATGGAAGAGATCATGTTTGGGTGCTCAACGAGAACCTCGAGCTTGGCGTGAGATGCATTCTTGAGGGAACCAAAGTCGGCATCCTTGATCTTCAACCAGCAAGGGCCCTTGATATCCTTCCAAAGCACAAATTGCTCAAAAAGAGCAGTATTGGTACCAAAAACATGGGAAAAGGTCTCGCCAACCGTTTCCACGGGTAGCTGAGGCTTGTTGTATGGATATAGGAGTTTCAAGTACTGCGCTTCCGCGGGGATGTTGGGAAGCTCAAAGGCATATTTTCTGGTGCAGGCCTTGATCTTGTGCATACCGACTTTCATCTTGGTCATGATTTCGTCAACTTCAGTATAGACGTCCATCATTTCAACCGTCTCGTCAGTACTGACACCATCTCGCTGGCGGTTCTGACGAGGCAGAAAGTACAACTTTCGCAGAACATTGTCCACCTTGACAAAGCAGCTGACGTGCGAGTTGGTCTTTCTGTTCAGAACCTTGCCAAATAGGCAAAGACTGCCATTGACTTCTGTGTAATCAGTCCAGAAGAAGTTTAGACTCCCGTCTTCTTCAACAGCATCCTTGTAGTCGATTTTTCCAACGGATCGTGTCTCGGTCGGGGATGCGCTGACGACATTGAGCTTGTTGGTGAGCTCATTCCATGATGAGGAGTCGACAGAGGGCTCGGGAGCCTTTGCAGGTGAGGAATTGGCGGGCGAGGGATACGGCTCTGCCTTGACGAGCTTCTTGATCGGCCTCGAAGCAGAAAGGTTGACACTGGCAGTATTGATGGTGCCGCCCAGGGCAACCTCCATCATATCCTCGTCATCGTCATCGGCAGGTTCTACCTTAATAGATGTCCTGCGTTCAACGACCTTTGCGACTGGTGATGAAGGTGCTGGGTCAGCATCACTCATGGCAAGCTCCGAAACATGTGGAAGAGGCAAGTCGTCGTCTGCAGTGGCAATAAAGTCATCGTCCGCAAAACGAACTGGTGACGGCAACGTTGGTTCTGCGGTCTTGACCTTCTTTGCGACTGGCTGTCTAATTGGGGACAGAGCACGCGCTTTCCTTCTCTCGGGAGTGATCTTCTTGGGTGCTCGGGCTGCTGGGCCGGGAATGTTGGCGTCGACTTCACCGAGGAGGTCTGCCAAAAACTGATCGTCTGCTTCTGTCTTGATCACCTAAAATGCCAATTAGTCTTGAGCGCGAGATATGATTTAGTCTGTAGGTCTGCGGGGCTTACTTTTGGCTTGGGCTGAGGGGCGGTACGGCCTTTCATGAAGTACTCGCTGATATCTCTGTCATTTGCGTCTCGCTTGGCCTTATCCTCGTCACGTTTCCGTTTGTCTGCACGGAGTGTTAATGCAACACGTCTTGAATGTATATATTGGAAAAAAAAAAAAAATATTGGGGAGAGCGTACCAGATTTGCGGTCGTGTCCTCGTATAACTCTATCATCTTCGCTATCGCTTTCGTACTGATGGACGCGATCCCACTCTTCGCGTCCGTCGTCGGCGTATCCTTCGCCATTGTCGTCAACGACAAAGTCGTCTTGGTTCAAACGGTCTCGGACGATATTCTTGTATTGGTTTTCGTCGACTTCCTCGTAGAGATCGGCCTCTTGCTCAACTTCGTACGAGTCAAAGACCTTCTTGCCCGAGGCCTTGAGAGCCTTTAGCTCGGCGAGCTTGGCCCTCTTTGCCGCAACCTTGGACATGATGGGCGACAAACGGCTTGTGTGGGTGATGTTGAGGGAACTTCAAAAACAAATGTGTTCTGCTATGCAACAAACATAATCCAAATGGACAGAGTAAGACCCAAAACGATCTCGCAAGATCAATTGGTGTGGGAAGCGGTAATGGACTGGGGAAGAGACCCGCGGACCTCTTTAGAGTGGGAAAAAGACGCGGTCGCGTTGCTACTTTTGACGCGCTGTTGATCCCTGCAAGTGACGCGACCTTTGTATTAGTGGGGTTATGAATGGCTGCTGACCAGGGCCCACGGCCAAGATGCACAGGTTTTATGGAGGCACTTTAGGCGGGGCCGACGCGCTAATGGTATGTAGAGTACTTGGTGTGTGTGCTGCAAGTTCTACCAACAGTAATACTATGTAATGGAACAACGTTGAAAAGCCAGGATCATGGTGTTGAGGAAGTCAATCTTTCACTCTTCAATGCATGTACCTGATTGGTGTAGGGTGCTCTTGTTGCCGATTGTCCTGATTTTTGTAATTCAAATGGCCAAGGCTACATACAAGTATCCGCGACTATCCGGCAGCGATAGATTGTGAGTTGGGTCTACACAACTCTACAAACTCTACTTCCGTAGCATTCTCGGGTTGGTTTAACAAATCTACTCGGCCCTCCTCATACAATACCAGCCAGACGGCATCCTCGTTCACAGCCTCAAGCGCCTTCTTGGCCTCCTGGTTACGTGCGAGACCGTCGCCACCGAAAAGCGCGAGTATATCATCAAACATATCATCGTCAATGCGAACGAATGAGACAATTGCAACGAGTAGCTCCTGAACTGCTTCCCAAATTTGCCGAGCTTGTGTGAACTCACCGAGACCTCCTCCCACTACAGCGCCCTTGGTCGGGGTCGTGCTACTGAGATCAAGAGGTTTCAGTGGCTCCTTGGCTTCTAGTCCACCCGCTGATCTAATGGGCATTACGAGGTCTGATGATGCGTTCGTGTTGATGATCCTTTGCTTGGAGTCGACCATTCTCCTTTTCGACGTTGACGAGTTTCCCAAGGCCAGGCTTTTTCTCTTTGCGATCCATTTCCTCAGGCCATCTGACCAAGTCGTCTCGACGCGGGAGCTGAGAAAGTCGCCTGCGCTGGCACAAAGTGCACTCAACGCTTTGCAGGCCGATGTGACAACAAATGACTCTTGATCGTAGAGGCGCTCTAGTAGCACAGGCCATATGGAATTGACAACTGGCAAAAACGTCTCCTCGTCCGGTGACAAAGCTGGGCAAACCATGGCGAGCAGATCCAAGAGAGATTTTCGGAGAGAAGGCGTTGGCGAGGTAAGATAGTGTTGCGTGAGGCTGGTGATCCGTGTGAGCAGGGTGTACGTTGTTGTCGTAGGTGGCTTTTTCTCGACATCCTGACTTGGCTCCTCTTCATCATCCTCGGGAGATTCTTCTCCAGTCTTTCCACGTTTCCAAGGTTTCTCTGGATGATTGATTGTTTCAATTTCATCATTTTCATTAAGCCTTCTCTTCTTCCTATCCGAGCGTCTGCTCAGATCCTTAACGATATCTTCAATCTTGACCATTTGCCGGGGATGTTTTTGGTGATCTGTAGTGGATCTTGAATCATCCTCCAATAGCAGTTGGTTAGATTTGGCACCCTGATTAACCACTTCTGCAAGTACAGCGAATAAGTTCTCAACAAAGAGCGGATAGCCGTGGTAGTTTTCCAGGGCACCGAAAATCGAAGCGACCACGTCATCAAGGTACGGTATCAGTCTCGGGCCCGTGAGTCTGATCATCATACGGAGAACTTGTGTGGAGGCTGGTGAAATATCAAAGGTGTTGAGCCGCAACGAAACCGAGTTTAGCATATAGTCGACATTTTCGATGACCAAGTCCGCAACATTGGCATAGCCGCATGACATAGCTATGCTGTTAAGAGCTATGATGGCATGCTCGCGCAGCTGCGGAACTAAGGAGCCCAAATTCGTCGATATGGGATACAGTACGTCAATCAGCTCTGGGCGAAAGTCGGCCTTCATCCTCGATGCTGTATATGCAGCCACTTCCAGCGCCAATGATTGCAATCTCCAGTCCAGCACCTCTGCATCCTCGTCTGAGTTGAGAAGTTCAACCGAGAAAATATATAACTCCTGGAGGAGTTCTTCGTGATCTTCATTCGTGTCCGCGGATCCAAAGTCAAGGAACTCGTCCAGTTCCGACGATGAAGCCAAACCAGCCTTGACGAGTTCAAATGAGAGCCAGTACGATGCAACTTGTGAATTTCCGGTAGATTCTCTCAAATATTCAATCATGTCTCTTGCTAGTGTAGCATGTTGAGCAAATGTACCACTTTTTGCTATTAGAGTCAAAAGCTCATTGCGGGTGGACTTTTGGACACTGTGGTTCATCAGGAATGGTTGGAATTGAGTCGACTGAGCCGTCGCAGCGAGATCTCCGCTACTGAGCACAAGGTCTGTGGATGACAACTCTGCAACGTTGGACTTGACACCCGAGGACAAGAGAGTGGATACACTATCGCGCAAGGAAGCAGCCATGGTATCGTTCAAAGTCGACGAATCTATACGCAGCGTGCTCAAAAGGCGTTGTCCCTTGAGTAGATTCCGGATTGCTTGCTGCTTGACATTTTCATCACTCGACTGCATAATCCGTGGTAGGCTTGTGACAAAGTTATAGACAGTCGTTTTGACCACATCTATAAGCTCGGGATATATGCTCGTTAGATCCACCAAGCTCGTGTTCAAGCCAGCCTGTATGAGCGAATGGTTCTCCTCCTCTGCAGACAGAACCATTGCTGTTTCTACAAGTATAGCTGTACAGATCGAGAGCGACTGGCGGCACTCGTCAAGTAGGCCAATGCACAGCCTCTCAAGAGCAGTCTGAACATCCTCGGATTTGTGCGTCCGCAACTTGAGAATACTTGCGAGCGCAATTTTGATTTGTGACGCTGTAGCTTTCAGCCAGGGTGCTGTGAAGATTTGGTTATCGACGGCTGAGTCCTTCTCGTCCTTTGACTTCCCGTCCTTGGAATCGGTGATTTCTTTAAGTAGCTTTGTTACCTTGATGTCCGCCAAGACGTTGACAAGAACAGATTTGAGCGCGGCAATGCCCTTTACGAGTACTTTTCGAGGCGTCTTCCATGCTGGAGGCGGACTCAATAACTTTGTAAGTGAAGAGACTATTCCCGGCAGGAAGCTGGCCAGTATAGCAGGTTGTTTGATTGCTGTAAATACAGCGTCCACAACATGGAGTGCTTCAAGCTGGACTTCGGCGGTTTCCCCCTTGTTCACGGTATCCAATATGACCGAGATTGTGTGGCCTATTGTAGGAAGATTTTTGTCTTCGACGAGGCTTTTTGAGCCAGCGGTCGAAGAGCCGGTGGCTGCTATCAGTGATGCAAGTGCTCGAAGACTCTCAATCGTGGTCTCTTCGGGAATGGCCTCCTTCCTGGTCTCGCCCGGTACACCCCCAATGACATAGGTTAGGAATATGAGCAGCTGTTGGGACAAGTCGGGCTCAATCTTGCTCTTCCAGCCAAACTCAATGAGGATTCGCAGACATTTGATCGTGAGCTCCGTCAGACGGACAGGGAATTGCTGCTGGTAGCGCAAGATGTTTGAAAGAGGGAAGAATATGTAGCCGGCAAGCTTCTCATCCAAGATGGAGGCGTCCTTCTTGACCTGGCGTTCGAGGGCATCCGAGACCTCCTCAGTCACGGCAATGAGCTGCTTAGCTACGGCTCGCTTGTCCTGGGAGCGCACGGCCAAGTCGTTGATGGCGACACAGCGCGGCTTAAGCTGCAACAGAGATTTAGCGGGGCGTGTCCCGAGAGGGCCGACTGTGTAAAAGCGGCACAAACGTTCACCTACCTCCTGGAAGAATTCAGTCCTCGCTGTCGACGATATGGACTCCATCACGGAGTGGTTGCATGATGTTCACAGGGATCTCTTGAAAAGCAGTTTTGTCGGCGAGCGGATTGGGAAAACTGGATTCGGCGAGCGGATTGGGAAAGCTGGATTCCGGATGATGGTCGAATTAGAAGAGTGTACGGAATATGGATTATGCACATGGATCCTACCGCTGAGTGCGCGCGTTTAGTGGATGCCCCACTAATGTAACCCATTGGGTCACCCCACCATCATGAGAGACAACCGAGCAGCACTCGCTTGATTAGGTGTTCTCCTACTTACACCTTACAGGCCAGGTCCAATCTCTATAAAGTTGTGCATGTTTCTGTCTCTACTGTTACTTTCGTTTTCCTAACGAGTGATTCGATATTACCCGTTCATTCATCCAATTACTTTCTCGTTCTATACCCCGAATACAAATTTTACACCAGCAGAATGACATCATCGGCACCTTTTACCACGACGGTGCATCCTTTCAAGTCGCCAACGCGGCATGCATGCGCCTATGAGTCTGGACTCTCGTCTGCCAAGAATGCCTTGGTTTTCATGTATGTCATTTAAGAAAAAAGATTTTCTTCATATCTCGACGTCTTCTTGTCCGAGGTAACCGGCGATAACGATAGTTTGGCCGAGAGTTCAGTATTCTTGGCCCAAGTACCCATGAGAGAATCAACTGACAGCAATGCAAAGTGGTGGACTAGGCGATGGTCCTCATACTGTTCCGTACCCGCGAGCCATCGCCAAGGCATTGGAAAGCCGTCCCGAGCTCAGCTTTTCCGTCTTCGAGTTCAGACTAAAGAGTTCTTTCAATGGCTTTGGCTTTGTTCGTCTCGCGGACGACGTTGCCGATATATCTGCGCTGGTCAAGTACCTACGCAGCATTGGCAAGGAAAAGGTGGTATTAATTGGCCACTCGACTGGCTGCCAGGTATGCATAATCAAACGATTTCTTCGTCGTGTTCTCTCCGGATCTATGCTCAACGGGTAATTAGGATATCATGGAATACACATCGCCTGCGTATTCTGATATTGCCGACGTCGAGGCTTTCATTCTTCAGGCACCCGTTGCGGACCGCGGAGCTCTTGAGCTGGTACTGGGACGACAATTGCTAGATGAGAGTGTTAGAGTAGCCAAGGAACTCATCGATGCAGGCAATGGTACTGCCATTGTTCCCATCAAGGAGACGCAAACCATCTTTGGTATCGTTTCGGCTCAGCGCTGGTACGCGCTAGCAGCACCCGAGTAAGTCGACCACTCAATAGCACCTGTTTTTCTCAACACATTCCAAACATGGCGAGCTAAATGGTACGCAGTGGCGAAGACAACTACTTCTCACCAGACCTTATTGATGCCGTGGCTGGATCATATTGGTCGAGAATCAAGAAGCCGTTGCTCATCCTTCACTCGGGCTCAGACGAGTATATGCCTCCTACAGTCGACAAGACCAGCTTGATCCAGAAGTGGAAGAGCCTCTGCCGTCCAGGTATTGCTAGCGATCTATCTGGCTGCATTCCCGGAGCAGACCACAGAGTGGAGACGGCAGACTCCGAGAAGTGGTTGGTTGAGACTGTCGTCAAATTTTTGGACAACTTGAAATAACTTATGTTCTGTGAGTATTTGATGTCTGACCACAACACTGCCTCAACAGCGACTAATGGCTTTGTCTGTCGACAAGAAGCATAGCGTTCAATCTTACTGATGAGACCTTGCCGCACAATTTGATGGTCTACAGCTTTGTATGGAATTCAGTACATAATAGATCTTTCTGAATATACAGTCGCATCGACGTTTATATTCCAGTTGTGGGATTCCAGTAGTGTGTGCCTATTGTGTCTACTGTTTAGGTTGAGTGAGATGAGATAGTTGCTCCGAAGTCGCCTGGTAGTTCAGAATGTTTCCCGTTCTTACTCGCCGTTTTCTTTCAGACAGATCGTAGTTGGTATAGCCGAACATGACTACTAACAAAGTCTATGTGGATAAGAGAATAGAATAAAGAACGTCGTCTCAGTATTCTAGTAATGAGTCTTAGTCATTGAATTCCCCAGCCTATTAGTGGGCATTTTGCTTCGACTTCCCCACTAATAGCATGGCCCCACTCCGAACGAGGGCAGCGATAAGGCACCGCAAGACAACCTCGGTCTCTTGAATATCACTACTGAAAATGTATCCTTTGCTTCTATATTAGTTATACATTTGCACTTGTGCCATACACGAAGTGCTTGTCACCCGGAAAGCTTCATACTATCAGCAGCAATGTAAGTGGACGTCCCCGGAATGCTACTCGCCTGCTAATGTCAATGGTCATAGTTTGGGCCAGCCACGACAACGATGGCACTCTTAAGCCCTTTTCTCCTGGTTCTTGGGTTGTTCGTCTTGGTTGGTTCTTATATATGGACCTGCCTGACATCGCCTTTGCGTAAATTGCCTGGTCCAAAGCTCGCCTCATTCACTTCTTTTGCCATCAAGTGGCATGAATTCCACGCCAACCGGACCAGATATGTCCATCAACTCCACGAGACTTATGGCCCAGTAGTGCGAATCGCACCAAATGAGGTCTCGTTTGCGTCAGTTGAGGGTGTGAAGGAGATCTATTCATCTGGTGGCAGTGGTTATGACAAGACTGAGTTCTACAACTTATTTCAGGTGTATGGAAGGAGGTGAGCCTATCGTTGATATCGTCCATAACTCCACCGACCAGCATGACTCATATTCGCTATAGAACCATGTTCAGTACTCTGAACAAGAATGACGTAAGTGATGAATTCTTCAAGTAGAAATGGTATGCTGACTTTGGTAAAGCATGCCAAGAAAAAGAGAATCCTCGCAGATCGCTATGCCAATACAAACATCATGCGCTCCGCATCAATGGACGGTATCAAAGAGCGCTCTGAAAGGTTTATCGAGCAGTGCACCGCCTCTGTGGGTGGGACTTTGGATATATTTGTGAGTGTCTTTTCCTTTCTTTCCACGGCCCGGGCTAACATAATTATAGATATGCGAGTTATCCAACTATTCATCAATGCCTTATGCTGACCTCTTTCAGTTCTGCATGCTTATGCCTTTGATTGTGTAAGCCATCACCTGTTTCATCCCTATGGTTCGGACTCGATTCGTAACCAGGATGACGCCGAGATTATGAAACAAGTCACTTTCGACGATAGTCTCCAAAGTAGGTTGTCTTTGTGCACTCACGCGTCGTAGAGCAGTCATTAATGTTTCAAGATCGGCTGATTCGTTACTACAACCCGACTCTCCATTGGCTCATTGGGGGCGTTCTTTCAATATATGCAAAGCCCAGGGAAACGCCTTTGGCGGATGACCTGGTTTTGAGCGCTACTGCCAAGACCGATCCGTCGCCCTTTACCCTTCTGAGTCGAATGGAAGAAAAGGGACACGACTTGGAGCATCTGGACATGGCGGCCGAATGCTTGGATCACATGGCTGCTGGCATCGATACTACGGGAGGTGAGTTGAGTCACACGCTGATTATAAATCCTCATCTGCTGACGACAGCTGCTTCAGATGCCCTCTGTTTCCTCATGTGGGAGATATCGCAGCCGAGATCCCGGATAGTACAGACGCGGCTGCAGCAGGAGATCCAGGCACACAAAGACTTGACCCCGGAGAAACTGCCGTACCTAGAGGCGGTCGTCCTCGAAGGGCTCAGATGCTTTCCGGCGATACCAATGTCCCTTCCGCGATATGTACCAAGCGGCGGGCGGACGATTGACGGCTACTTTATTCCAGAAAAGACCATCGTCAGCAGCCAGGCGTTTTCGACACATCGTATCAATGAGGATGTGTTTCCAGAACCCAACACTTTTAACCCAGACAGATGGTTGGCGCCAACGGGAGATAAGGAGCGGAAGCAGTTATTCTTTGCCTTTGCAAGCGGAGGTCGTGGGTGTGTTGGGAAACAGTATGCATTTACAAAATGTTACCAAACTTGAAACAATTTCACTGACCAGATTTGAGCAGCTTGGCACTAGCAGAGATGAAGACACTTCTCGTGGATGTATATTCGCGCTTCACAACACTGCCAGACGAGTCCATGACGTCTGACATGATGGAGATGTCGGACCAGCTGATTTCATCTCAGCCGCTGGGGAAAAAGTGCTTGATGAAGTTTGTGCCGCTGGATGCAGAACATTAACATGCCATGGCATAAGTTGCATTGATTTTGATTTCGATAAAGCCGATATTCTGGCCAGATACACATCATGTCGAAATTCTTGGAAGAGGTATTGCGAGATTAGTAAGTGTCATGATTGCACTCTGTGATCAAGACCACTGCATGTTAATTAGCTCCATTATCAGGCTGAATAGGATACGTAGTGAGGAGAACAGACCAGAATTTGTTTAAAAAAAAAATCCACAGAAGATTGCTAAGCATCTAAAGTATTGCTTCGAAAATGATGAGCGGTGTGTGTGCAGCTTCTAGGCAACACGTTGCGATAGTTCTTACGTGAGGGGTCGACTAGTATTGTCTCAGAGTCATGTTGAATCTCGCTGAGACGCGAGTAATCCCGGGAAGGGGGAAAAAGAAAGTAAACCTGCGATCGTCGCGTCTGCATAGACAAAATGCTGTATCCACCTCTGGTTGGACTGGCACCCGCGCTCAAAGGGATATAAATCATGTATGACAAAGAGGTTGCTTCTGACAACGTTTACGGTGCGTTTAAAAGCAATGTTTGGTGGTAATATGGCGTCTGTCATTGGCTACTCGGTATATACCATGTAGTCACAGACAGGCATTCCATCTGACAAGCAGGCAAAAAAACGTGCCGTCATCCGCCATCGACTTTCAAGCATTTCGGGAATCTCACTTGAATCTCAAGAAAAGGCCTGGGGTTGACGAGGGGTGGAAATTGCTAAGCAATAAGGTCGGTAGGTACCCCACCCATGGGCCAAGGTACCCGACGGCTTGGGCCAAATTTGACCAGTGCGCGTACGCCCTAGCAGCTAGCGGTCTTAGCGTGGCTTGCTGACAAAAGCCGGAAAGAAGCCTTCTGAAGCCCACCGATTGCTCGGCGATAGTGACGGAAGGTCCGTCGCCAGGCAGCGCAGCGGCTCCAGCGGAATCGTCATTCATTGACCCAAAATTCGCCGTTTTTCCCAGAAGGGCCAATGACTACAAGGGACCGCCATCCTCTTTCCCTTTTCTGTTTCGCATCCCATTTCGCGTGATATCTACGTGATATTGCAACAGCTCCAATTCCCACGCCTGCTTGCCAATTGATTGATTGCAGACCAGCTACGTCGCAGCAGCATCTGATATGATTACGGCCTTCCATTCCAGCAGATAAGCTTCAGCTTCGGTCCGGTCATGCTCTTCAGCGACGACCTGCCGCAGCAGCAGGTCCTCCAATCGTCCGGCTCCTTTACCGGATACCGCCCGCAACTCCAACAGCTCGGCCACCACTACCTCAGCGCCTCGGAAGACTTCAAGCAGCCACTATGCGGTAACGAGGAGGGCTGGGGTCCATTGAGCCCCTTCCGATATGATTTCACGCCCTGCTTCATTGACGTATGGGTCGCTGCGGTCGCCGTCTTTGGTATTGTCTTTGGAGCCTTGGCTCTGTGGTATGTCTTGAGGAAATCAAAGGCCGCCGACGTGGCCAAGGATTGGCACTTTTGGACCAAACAAGTACGTTTTGCCCTTGCTTCCGCTCACCTGCCATCATAGTGTCACTGGTGCAAACAGAAACAAGACTCGACTAACATGCCGATCAGTCACTTCTAGGTCTCGTCATTGCAGATATCGTCGTCCAGTTCGCCTTTCAAATAGTCAGCCTTCCCAACGTTTGGTACGGAGACTTTCGAGTCCTGACGACCGTCCTCACCTTTGTCTCCCTATGGATGGTATTTGCGATCCAGTGGTCTGAGCACGCTCGGTCACGCTACGCTAATGGCGTCGTGCTCTTTTACTGGCTTTTCCTGCTCCTGGTCTTTGCAGTGAAGCTGCGTTCCCTGGTCTCGCAGCAAATCTACGACACGAGCCTGCCATACTTTGTGGCTTACACCGTCGGAGTGGGACTCTCTGCTGTCGCATTCGTGTTTGAATGGTTTTGGCCAAAGACGGCAAGTGCATATGAGGCATTGGTCGATGATGATGGAGCCGAGTGTCCGGCCGAGTATGCTACGGTCTTTTCCAGGCTCACCTTTTCGTGGATGACACCTATGATGAAGTTTGGCTACAAAAACTATCTGACCGAGGAAGATCTTTGGGGCCTGGCACCAAGTGACAAGACATCTACCACTGGTAGCCAATTCGACAATGCTTGGAAGTACGAGCTTGAGCATCGAAAGCACCCATCCCTGTGGTTGGCGCTGTTCAAGGCGTACGGAGGGCCATACATGCTTGCCACTGTTTTCAAGATATTCAACGATCTATCAGCTTTCGCTCAACCCCAACTGCTTCGTCTCCTGATTGCCTTTGTGGCTTCATACTACTACAAGGACCAGGAACCGCAGCCTCCGATCAGGGGTGCGGCTATCGCGCTCGGCATGTTTTTCGTTGCTTGCTTGCAGACAAGCATGATTGTATGTGTATCCGAATATTCAAATCAAGAAATAACTCGACTAACCAGTTGTGCAGCACCAATATTTCCAGCTCAGTTTCGTAACTGGTATGCGCATCAAAGCTGGGCTGTCAGCCGCCATCTACAAAAAGGCTCTGAAACTGTCTCCCGAGGGAAGGGCCACCAAGACTACTGGTGACATTGTCAACTACATGGCCGTTGACGCCCAGCGTCTCCAGGATTTGACCCAGTTTGCTCAGCAGGTTTGGTCTGCGCCATTTCAGATCATCATTTGCATGGTGTCCCTGTATCAATTGGTCGGATGGTCAATGCTCGCGGGTATTGGTGTCATGATTATCATGATTCCCATCAATGGCTTCATTGCTAGATTTATGAAGCGTCTGCAAAAGACCCAAATGGAAAACAAGGATGCTCGAAGCCGATTGATTGCTGAAATCATCAACAATATGAAGAGCATCAAGCTTTATGCATGGAGTACCGCTTTCATGAACAAGCTCAACCACGTCAGAAATGACAGGGAGCTCCACAATCTGCGCAAGATTGGTGCTGGTCAAGCGGTTGCCAACTTTACATGGTCTACTACACCATTTTTGGTCTCATGCTCGACATTTGCCGTCTTCGTCCTGACTCAGGACCGGCCACTGTCGACCGAGATTGTGTTCCCAGCCTTGGCCTTGTTCAACATGCTCACGTTCCCACTGGCAGTCCTTCCCATGGTTATCACATCAATCATTGAAGCAACCGTGGCTGTTGGTCGTCTCACGGCGTATTTTGAGGCTGAAGAAGTGCAACCAGACGCAGTGGAGATCGAGGCCGCCGCCGAGGAACGTGGTGAAGAGACAGTCATCATTCGCGATGGCCATTTCTCTTGGGACAGACATGGATCCAAGAATGTTCTCAGAGAAATCCACTTTGTCGCGCACAAGGGCGAGCTTACATGCGTCGTTGGACGAGTAGGCTCTGGAAAATCATCTTTGCTTCAGGCTGTCTTGGGTGACTTGTGGAAGGAGAAGGGCGACGTGAGGGTCAGAGGCAATGTTGCCTATGTTGCTCAACAGCCTTGGATCATGAACGCCACAGTCAAGGAGAACGTCATCTTCGGTCACCGTTATGATTCCAACTTTTACGAGAAAACTGTCAAGGCTTGCGCTCTGCTCGATGATTTCACCCAACTGCCCGATGGTGACGAAACGGTCGTGGGAGAAAGGGGTATCTCCCTCAGCGGCGGTCAAAAAGCACGTGTTGCACTTGCGCGCGCTGTCTACGCTCGTGCAGATATCTATCTGCTCGACGATGTTTTATCTGCTGTGGATTCCCATGTTGGAAGGCACCTTATTGACAATGTTCTTGGCTCCAGGGGTCTCCTCGGTTCCAAGTGCCGAATCCTTGCGACAAATGCAATCTCTGTCCTATCCTCGGCGGATTATGTCTATCAGCTGAAAGACGGCGAGATTCATGAAAAGGGAACCTTCCCGCAACTAATGGCAATGCGAGGAGGCATTTCCGAGCTCGTCAAATCAACTGGGCAAGACTCTGGTCCAGCGTCCGAGGCACAAAGTCCAGAAGGTTCCTCCAGCGAAGCATCTTCTACGTACATGGAACCCGACGTGATTGACAAGGAAGAAATGGAAGAGGCCCAAGAAGGTGTATCGGAGTTGGCTCCCATAAAGACTGGAGGTTCCTCGCGTACGCAGAAGCGAACTGGCAGCATGTCAACGTTGCGACGCGCAAGTGCAGCTAGCTTCAAGGGCCCTCGTGGCAAGCTTTCGGACGAGGAAGATCCTAGTAGCAAGACCAGACAGACCAAGGAGCACTCGGAACAAGGCAAAGTCAAGTGGGACGTCTATCTGGAGTATGCAAGGACAAGTAATATCGTTGCCGTTGTCATTTACTTGCTCACTCTGGTGGCCGCGCAGACTGCCCAGATTGGCGGTAGCGTGTGGTTGAAGAACTGGGCAGAAATGAACAGTGACGCTGGCGGTAACCCTTACGTCGGAAAATACTTGGGCATCTACTTTGCATTTGGAGTCGGCTCATCGGGCCTTACTGTTATACAGACTCTGATTC
This sequence comes from Pestalotiopsis fici W106-1, assembly GCF_000516985.1. NCBI lineage: Eukaryota > Fungi > Ascomycota > Sordariomycetes > Amphisphaeriales > Sporocadaceae > Pestalotiopsis > Pestalotiopsis fici. Next base: position 1,155,586 of record NW_006917099.1, read on the forward strand.
TCTGGATCTTTTGCTCCATTGAAGCCTCTAGAAAGCTCCACGAAAGAATGGCGACGGCCATCTTTAGGTCGCCCATGTCCTTCTTTGACACGACACCAGCCGGCCGAATTCTCAACAGGTTCTCCAGCGACATTTACCGCCTAGACGAGGTTCTGGCCCGGACTTTCAACATGCTCTTTGTCAACTTGGCCCGATCTGGCTTCACCCTGGTGGTAGTCTCCGTCACCGTACCGGCCTTTATCGCATTGATTATTCCTTTGAGCGCCATGTACTACTGGATCCAGCGATACTACCTCAGATCGTCACGCGAGCTCAAGCGACTAGATAGCGTCAGTCGAAGTCCCATTTATGCCCATTTCCAAGAATCACTTGGTGGCATCAGCACTATACGGGCATACCGACAGCAGAACAGATTTGAGCTTGAAAATGAATGGCGTGTAGATACAAATCTGCGGGCTTACTATCCATCCATCAGTGCCAACCGATGGTTGGCCATCCGCCTAGAGTTCATTGGAGCCGTCATCATCCTCGCCGCTGCAGGACTCTCCGTCATCTCGGTGGTTAACCATAGCGGTCTGGGTCCTGGTTGGGTCGGTCTAGCCATGTCGTATGTTCTGCAAATAACCACGTCACTCAACTGGATCGTACGTCAGACGGTTGAGGTGGAGACAAACATTGTATCGGTGGAACGCGTGCTCGAGTATGCCCGCCTCCCAAGTGAGGCTCCCGAGGTTATCCACCGCCACCGACCTCCTGTTGCATGGCCGGCAAACGGAGCTGTGCAATTCCAAAACTACAGCACCCGCTACCGAGCAGGCCTGGATCTAGTGCTGAAGAACATTAACCTGGACATCAAGTCCCACGAGAAAATCGGCGTTGTGGGCAGGACGGGTGCAGGCAAATCCTCGCTCACGCTTGCACTCTTTCGTATTATCGAGGCGGACACTGGTAACATTAGCATCGACGAATTGAACACATCTACAATTGGTCTACTAGATCTCCGAAGGCGACTCGCCATTATCCCACAGGATGCCGCTCTTTTCGAAGGGACGGTTCGGGACAATCTAGACCCTGGTCATGTACACGACGACACGGAGCTTTGGAGCGTTCTCGGTAAGTGTGTTACACAAAGCTGACAGACCCAATATGACACCGCAGGACGGGAAGAGCACATGCTCTCGCTTAGTCGCATTTTCGAGACCACTTACCCTGTGCCAACTCTCTCAAGTTCGTCTGGCTAATGCATCTTTGTGGTACAGATCACGCACGTCTCAAGGAACATGTGGCTAGCATGGAGGGAGGGCTCGAGGCTAAAGTCCATGAAGGAGGTGAGTTCGGAACTTTTCACACCTTGCGCTTTGCATCGGCTGTTTATTTCTTGTCACATCACCATCTTTGTCGCATTCTCGGGTATCTGCATAAACGCTTGTGGTGACATGCTGTCTCTTTCCCTGGAATGACGTCGGCACATATTGTCCGGGCGCATCATTATGTGCAGGCTCTGGCGATAGGCTCTGGCGATAGCATCAGCCCACTGGCTTGCTCTTCAGAAGGTCCCTGCATAAATCATGGACATGTGGCATTTCTTTCCAGAGAGGCGATGTTGCATCAGTCACCCTATATCTTGACTTTTACTACCCCCTCAATCACACTACCTTGGGTTTAGACGCACGTTGCCGGACCCAATCAATCCCACTGCAGATACTTTTAGATCGAGCCGAGGCAAAGTACTAACGCGACAATTATAGGCTCGAATCTTTCGCAAGGACAACGACAACTTATCTCCTTGGCACGCGCCATGCTCACGCCCTCCAATATTCTTGTCCTGGACGAGGCAACTGCTGCTGTGGATGTGGAAACCGATGCTGCGCTACAAGCAACACTGCGCAGCCCCCTGTTTGCCCACAGAACCATCATCACCGTCGCTCACCGCATCAACACCATCCTGGATTCGGACCGCGTTGTCGTGCTTGACAAGGGTGAGGTGGTAGAGTTTGATTCGCCTCAAGAACTGATCAAGAAGAGGGGCATCTTCTACGGACTGGTCAAGCAAGCAGGTCTCGACACGTCTTAGGCTCGCCATGGTTAGAAGAGCTTGAGTATCAAGTACATCCGTCCTCTTTCAATACAAGCAGCGGCTTGCACTCAAAGCATTTTTGGTAGCAGCCACGACAGATTCGACATTCCAGTGTCAAGGGGACAGAAGATTGCGCAGCTGCGTGTCGCTTCAAAGTCGTTCCAGAGATGATTCGAAATATTGTACAAAGTCCAGGCATGGGACAATGATTTTATGTATATATGATAGCATAAGCATTGGTGGCTAAAAACATTGAAAATTCAGTATTATAATCAACAAGGCTCATTGGCAACAAATATGATCCGTCAAATAAACACTGTGGAATCCGGCGTTTTCCATTAAGGTTTCCTGCACAAGCACTTTTTAGGCAAATTCACGATAATATGGGATATTTTCAGCTGACTCGGCCGTAGCGCCACGGAACAGAACAACTCTAAATACGAATGAATTTCACGGATAAAAGTAAACATGTCATATTCACGAATGAACAAGTCCTGTCGTGCCAATGTCCAAGAGCCAAATCAGACGGAGAAAATGCAGACTAATGCCTCGTGTCCAAATCTGGGTAGGGACAGAGTGGTGGGTATGAGTAGAAGAGCGCAAGGTCATGATCGGACAAGGTGCGGATGAGGCTCAAGATGGAAGAGAATGAACCGTCTTGCCGCCCCCTCCCGATGGGCAGTCCCGACATGGTGGATCGCAGATCATGTACTGTAGCATAACCGAGAACGAGATGCTCGAAAAATTATCCCTTTGTTGCACAGCATTGGGTTGGTTGCAAAGCTAGTCAGCATTACTTTTGCCTTTTTGTGTTGCCTTTTAAAAGAAAATATGCTAGCAGTAGTATTGTTCAGAGAACTGGCCGGTACTGATATGCGCTCGGCATCAGACCTATCAAGCAACATGCTCGAACTGGTGAATATGTCCAAAGCTGAACCAACAATGGTTCCCATGATCAAACATTATGTATTCAACCTAGATGTCGAGAGACGAAGAGGGAGAAAACATGATTGGTTAGGACGCGTCTCCGGTTAGGCATTTACCGACGGTGATGACAGCCGAGGAACTATGAAATGGGAGTGAGAGGCAAGTAGGGTGTCATTGATGGGGAGTATTACGCGCATGTGGAAAAGGATTACACCGAAGGAGCAATGTCTGCCGTGGCATCATCGGCCCGAGCTGGAGTTGGTATAATCATTAGCCTTTGACATGAATGAAATGGCAATTAGAAAAAAGCAGGACTACGACGTTGACGGTGAGGCGAGGAGGCTATGATGCGCATAATTAGTAAATGTATTTTTGCTACTGAGAGTCGTGATTCTAGTACTGGACTAGGACGTGATTGTAGTGTTCTGTTCTCTATGTAGACGATACGACTTGCGCGTTTTACAAAATACAAGCTTGGTATTCCTTTAAAATCTTTGACTCTGTGGCACATGATGCAAGCAACGAGTTACACCAAAGGGCAAGAAGACAAGCAGAGCCAGACCTTTAGAGGCCTATCAGCAAGTGTATCACGTCCATGGGCTCCAACTCTGCTCGAGGCACGAGCAATAATTGGTCAATCTCTGGGGTTGAGGCTTCATGCCAATAATACCCTGAACAACAGGAAACCCCCTTCAACATTATCGATACAACCCTTGAGCAATCGCGCGCACATTACTGATCTTGAAGCAACCATCTTGCGCGGTTTGTCGTACGCCTAGGGATATGTAGTATTTCTATACCATCACCTTGATGTTTTAAATGGTAAAGTGCTCATGTAACCAAGATGTGATATTGGCGCTAAGACTGAACATGGCCAATCGGTCTCGCATTTCGAAATCGGCCACACACCTGAAGGAATGCGCCCTAGACAGAATATCCTCCGAGAGTGTCACAACGCCGGATGCCAAGTTCTCGTCACCTTGGTTGTCATACTCCTGTGAGATGGGCTCAAAGCACAACATTTGGCTACTGGACGACGTGCGGACGACGTGGTTCCGCTTTGGTCAACGGTGTGGCAGCTTTCTTTGTGCAAGGTGTGACGATGAAAGGCTTACCTAACGCGGCTGGATCTTGGTGTCGCTTTCACCATTAGAAGAGAAAGCCTCTATGCTTTGCCAACTCTTGCTTTGGAGCGCAAATGCAGACAATAGTTCGCGAGGGTGGTATGCCACGCTATAGACAAGGGTGGGATTGGGGTGGGCAGTAAGGTGTGTCTTGCGTCGTTTGAATGGTTCTAATAATGCCAAACCCCGATCGTGGTGCCCCCCTTTGCCTGCCGGGTAGTAATCGACCAACGTTACGCCATGTGAAAGCCGCCCGCAGGTTTTGTGTGAGCCACTCGTGTGAATTGGAGAACCGCGCTTTGGAGAATGGCCTATATTGTGCGATGCTGGAGCGAATCAGCGTCCAGGTTCGTATTGGGTGGAGGGGAATGAGACGGGATCAATCATGACCGCACAACCGAGCTGAGCTTTGGGAAATCCCAGAAGCGAAAATATTGAGCCTCCGCCGTGAGCATCATTTCAAAGACCTGTTCTGGCCTCTTTTTCGGTGATCTCATGACTATATCAATGTGCTGTACCGACAGCACAAGATTGCGTCTCTCGTAAGACGGATAAAATTGCTTGCAGCTTGCCAGAACAGCAAGACTCGGACGACCGTGATGGCGGCATGAATTGATAGGGCTCGTTTACACACCTGTGTTTGCGGGCGAGCCAGGCTAGCTAACCTAGCTACATTGTCGATCGCTGGGCCACGATTAAACATGGATTATGCATAGAAGATCGAGAAGGGACTAGATTGTCAGCGCCATTCAACCCATGGCAGAGCGTCTGCATAAGTAGTGTAACCACCATGGCTAAAGGGGGGTTGTGAGGGGGCCAAACAAGAGACATACCGTCGGGCAGAGGCGCAACACACACACACACACACATCCTGTAAATGAGCAAACAAAGTTTCAACTTCAGGTACTCGGACCACAGGCCGTAACTTGCCGCTTCTATTTCAAGGCCTCGCTTGGTGATGTTGGTTAGTAATCATACTTACGGCTGAATTCCTTTTACGCACGAGTGGAAAACCAACATTCTCGGTGCGGACTCCAGCGCATTTTGAACGGATTGAGCTCGGCGCATCCGGATGTGTTACCAAAGTGATGCCCTCTGATCACTAGGCGTGACATGGTACCGACGTAAGCGTTTCACCAAAACACATGGTATCTAGCTTGACCGTACTGACTCCGTGACAGGCTCGCCATGGATCCGTGAGTATCGTGCCAACTCAGATGACGCTGGTAAAATGCTTCGGGGCTCTGCGTCCGCAAAGACAGCGTGGCGTTTGTGTTGCAGATAATGGAAATTTCGCATGGAAAGCGATTCGAGCATGCACAAGCAAATCATGAATCTCTCTGAGCCAATTCCTGCACTTGATTCGATAAAAGTTGGGCGGGCGGAAAAATCTTGGTGACACAAAGCTTCGCCGGCATTGTGCTGTGCGACTGTGATTTTTCCAATTCGAGATATCTCTTCCGTCGTCCGAGCTCAACATATTGGTAATTCAACATGTCGTTATTGGCTGACTGTGGTGCAAAGCACCATCTAAATGTAGTTTGATGGCATACTGGCCACAATCGCGCTGCGGTTATGGCCACCCGGGAAAGATATACAGCATGTATAGCCGAGCCAGACCTGGAGCCCAGCAGCAGCTCTGCATATGCCGACCTGCCCACCGACTTGATAATTTTCCAGAACCTGTACAGAGTGGACTCGCAGGTTTGTGGACGCAGACTGCCAGTTGCGATTGATGGTAGGCTAGCAAGCAACTGCAACTTTGGACCGACTGTCGCAGTGCAAGGATTGCCCGGAGAAATCAGTAACTGTTTCATTTCAAGTGATGATGTGACGCTGTGCGGGGTGATCGCTCTGTCATACCTGTCAAAATTTAGGGCTTATCGAATCCGATCTCATCGCATTCAATGGCTTGAACAGAGATTCGGTTTTCCTCTTTCTTATTAGTGACGTGTGCCTGACCGGCAAATATAAATAGCCTAGTCTGTCATTCCTTTGACGCCAACTTTGATATCACGAGGGGCTTACTCAGAGGCCAGTAGCGAGTCGAGGAGCAACCATTACCATGCGTCTCTCTTGATAGAATGTAGAAGATGGGTTCAGCCCAGTTTAGATCAACGAGGCCCTCGAGGGGCATAAGAATAAGGCCCCTGACCATTGAAGATTCGGAAATCAGTGTGCTCATTTGAATCATTCTGGCCATGAACATTTTGGAATGAAGTTATTCAAGGAATGGAATCAAAATTATGAGGAGGAGTAAATGTAACGGTAAAAAGAGGAAGGCGTATTGCTGGTAGATATATCACGTGTAGGATGCTGACAGGGCTGTACTTTCCATTTCTTTCATAATGGTTTAGGGAGTCTAGGTACCTTTGGAATAGAGAAAATGATTTTGGTCAAATTAAGGCATTGATCAATCTCTCACGAATGTGAAAATGCGCCTAATCTATTCGAAGCAGAGAGCCATGGTCTTTGGACTGGCTTTTCAAAGGCTCACCTAGATTGTATGTTAGGCATGAATTTGGCTGGAGAGACATTCTATGCTCAACAACTTGGGTAATGTTGCATAGGCTTTCTCCATGGTGACCTACTTTATTTGGGCGTGATTTCAGCAGTGAAGACGCACCTGACTGAAATGCATACAATGAGAGTTTATCATGGGTTTCCAAATCAATGCTGGCGTGTCGAAATCTCAAATCAACAAGTGGCCAACGGCCAAGACTTGTCCATCATTTACAGCCTGATATTTTATTGAAAGAGGAAGCTGTGCTTCTGAACGATCACGGCCCAGTGTGATTACAAGACTTGCATTAGATTGGAGCCCATCATGGTGTGAATCAAGCCCAACCTTGAGCGTTCAAGTAGGCGTCGGACAATTGTAATCTCACGACAACACTTCTATTCCTTGCTCGCCCGCTCTGGTCCATGACGACGTTGACCGTTAGGTACCCTTCAACGGGTACGAGACAAGATGAGGACTTTTTTCAGCACAGTTGGGGGTGGATCGAAATGGAAGGACGCATATGTCCGGAAATTGAACTACCCGCTGAGATTGAATTCCACTCGACAAGGTCAGGGCGCTGCCTCGAATCTGCTTGGTGTTCTAAATACAGATATATATCCACAGAAGAAAAGCATGCCCAATTGGTGTTTGAACTTAGGTCGCAAGCATTCCCACTTCAGAAAGTCGAGCAACCATGCAAATGCAAGTAAAGATGGCCAGTACGTGTGGAATAGCAACAATCTTGTCTCTGCAGCCTTGATATTTCACTAATTCCAGATAGGCTTGCGTGTATGCTTGACATGCCTGGGTATCAAGTATTTACGATCCATGTCCACTCAAAGTTTTGCCTTCAAACTATTACTTGTGCTCTGTCCGATCCTCTATCAAACGAAACAAGGAGGCAAATGGGTGCCGGCAGCACCTTGTCAATGGGTACTTACATTGTAGTTGGGGGCAAACGCAGCCTCATAATACCCGTCAAGCAGATCTCGGCGAGATCTAGTTTTGGGGGCGTTTGACAGCCATTTGCTGCTGCATGCCTGCCTGCCTGCCCCCGAGCAAGAGAGTTGGTGCCTCGCGGCTTTCGGGCAAGTAACCCCACCAAGAAGGGGGATTGAATTGATCACAAAAAACATGACATCGATCCATTTTTTCCATCTCATCGCCTGCAGGTATATGTCGATCGGTCATATTTATACCTACCCACCCAAGATTGAGGGGGATCTGATTGCTGGCAACCTGGCGTAGTATTCTTCCTGTCTTGTGCATGATTATCCGCCTGGTCATGTATGTACCTTCTCTTTGATTTGGGGGTTCCGCTACCGGCCATACCCTCCAGTCTTGTTCGGCCATGTAGCGCAAAAAGTGCCATGGACAAGGATTGTAGGAGATTGTAGGAGAGGGAAATCAAAGCACCATCACGTCCTCTTCTTGTGACGTCGGTCTCCGATGGAGGCTGCAAGCTTTTTGCAATATTCCGGGAAGCGATAGATATAATGCAAAGCAAGATCAGAGTATAACATATTAAACCGTTACCTCGACAATCCTTCTTGGAGCCACTTGACCACGGAAGATATTCTGGAATGTCACTCTCGGCCGATGCTCAGACGTTGTTGCGGATAGCGGTGTGCCTTTTGACCGCATACATGATAATACCCACCGACAAGATGACAAAGCTACGTAGCAAATGGGAATCTGGACCCGAGAGATGGTAACTCGTAGGCAAGATTTGTACGTGGACGACAGATGGGTGGGCAAGTAGGTAGGCAAAAGAATGACGCCTAGAAAGTATTCCATGTCCCGGCCGAGAGTGAACATGGGTTGGAAAATGGGGGTCCTCTTGATTGTATTGCACGTTACGCCACTGAGCGGGAAAACACACACAAGGGGGCATGTGACAAAGGCCAAGGAGAGATTCACCTAAAGCAAAAAAAACCCCCCATTTCCCCAGAGTCGCTCCAGATCTAGATCGTGGATCGTCCGTGTGGGCGACGGGCTCCATCAAAAGAGCACAGGGCTTCCCTTGCCTTGGCGGGTTCCTGGTTGTTCTGGGGTCTATGTCACGAGAGGGAAAGCGAGGAGTGGAAGGCAATGACAAATTAACTAGGTCAGGTCAGGTCCGTTTGTGCAGATCATCCATCCCACCAGTCTGGTCGGGCTGGAAAAGTTGATCCTCTTGATGGCATGATTGGGTGGTTGCGGGCAGGCGGTTTGAAGGGGGACGTGGACAAAACGTGAGCGTCTGTTTGGATGTGAGCAACTGTCCTGCAAAGTACTCTGTAGTATGAAGTAGTAGAGAGGAAATCCATCCGAGAATTAGCAGCATCTTCCCTGTTGCCGGGGGGTTAGGCGGCGATGGCGCAGCGCTAGGCCAGCAGATCTGGTCAGAGTGAGGGGCAGTGTTCGAGAAGGATAGCGAAAGGATAGGCCAACAAGAGACTTGAGCAAACACCGGGGGAGGGCAGGCAGGTATCAGTTCGAGCAGCAGCAAGAGAAGAAAAAGAAAAGAAAAGAAAAAGCATCGAGTGGACCAGGCACACGAAACGTGTGCAGATAGATGAACGGCGACCTCGCGAACCATAACACGGTCTCATGTCGACGTCCTTCCTTCCACAAGTGCATCTAGCGTGGGAAACGGCTATAAGATAGTTTACCGGTCGGGGCATTTTGAGTGGATCATGGCAACTTGGGCAGAGCGGGAGGAAAGCTAAAAGATGGAGAATGAGCGACTATAACGTTTCACATAATTTTTCCGTGCGAGTGCCGTCCGTATATACAACTTATTAGGTTGGCATTGTAGGTTTAGTTTTGTAAGCGGCAATCTGGCTTGATATTCCATTTTCATTGCGTGTGGCCTCCTACCACAGCACAGAACATGGTCTTTTTCGACGAGCGACTGCCCCCGTTGGCCCTGTAGTTGGATTTCCCGCATTTAGTGGCATGATTGTTTTATTTGATCATTGGTTTTATTTATTCCATCTCATTCTCTTGTCCAGACATACCGATACGGGCTGCATACCTCCAAAAGCGTCCTGTGATGGCTTGCGCTAACGCCATGTAGGTCATACGTACTTACGGGCAATGGAAACGAATCATTGCATCGACAAAGGACCCTCTGCCCGTCTGTCTGTTTGTCCACTGAGCAATTTGTATGGATGGACGCTTCTCATTGCCATCCCTCCCTAGATATTCTATCCTATCAATGTCTCTTTCCTTGCCCCCCCTCCCCTCCTGGAATGTCGACCGCTGGAGGTGCGTCCGCCGGTACCCGGGAAGCTGGGCCCGCAACCCACCACCTAGCTCTGTCGACTGTCCACCCATTTCAGTGCAGTGCCTGTAGCTAGCTGGTCGTGTGGACTTGTAGAATCTGTGCATCCATGTACATGGTATTGTTTGGTCATTGACATGCACACAGCAGTACTTGCGCGTACCATCTATAAACCCTGCTTGGACAGGGCCCTGAGGAGTGTTTTCCGCCCAATTGATCATACGCTTCACTCCACACCTATTGCATCTTTTTTATTCATTTAGTTTTGCTTTTTTAATTCCTCTGCTGGCCAATCTCTTTGCAATCTTTCTACCCACTGAAGCCACTCACTCGCCCGCGCTCTCACTGGAGAGGCCGATTCTTGGGCCAGCAATTGCAAGTGTGTACATGTATGCAAGTGCCTTTCTCGATGCAGGCAGGTAGGTCCCTACGTGGCCTGGATTATACCGAAAATCAATGAGCACGAGGCAAGTAGAAATAGGATGTGCCCACTCATGTCGACAACATGCATACCTAGGTACAGGACCTGCCTACCATTCTACCTACGTACCTAGAGACGTACATAAGGTAGGTAACCTACCTATGTCATGTAATGTATCCAGTCCATTGAAGCAAAATTTGAAGGATCTGCGCCCGTTTGCCATTCATCATGTCGCGCGCATGGCAAGTGCAACGGGGAACCAGGAATGAAGTCTTCTGCAGCTGCCAAAGCAAATTGGATACAGTACATACATGCAGTTACAGTCTCAGCAACCCCGAGCTGCAGTGATTGCCGCCTTGAAAGAGGAGAAGAGGAAAGAAGGAGAGAAAAAACCGCGTCACATCTTGGTCTTGACTGATGTTACTGTGTTTCGCGGCGGCATAATGAGGAGGAAAACGAGCCAGATGCCCCCTTCAGTGGTAGTTGTGCTGCATCGCTGCCGCCAACCTTCCGAGGAACCAGGATTAGTGGTGAGAAGGTGGTGCGGTGCCACTCTGGTATTCCGTACTAACCAGAATACTCACCACCCACTTGACCATCATGGACCCCTCTGCTACATACCCGGATTTTGCGTCCCTTGGTTCAGCCAGAAGAAAAGAAACAGAGGAAGACCAATCCAATCTGTCCATTCACTATTCTCATGCTCGCGTACCTTGACTACTACCTCAGCACTTGTGAATTCTACTCCCACTACCTCTGCTACGACATCTCGCATTGCCTCGCCAGTCTGCGTTCCTGCTGTGTGTTTTGTAGAACCTATGAGGAGACTTGGGTGCCCCTTGTGTGCCATATTGCCGCAGGCTCTTGGTCCTCTCCAAACCATCCATCACTTCACTCACCCATTCATTCACTATTTTTTTGCCAGGGCTTACCAAGGAGGGCAGGGGCCAGGTCCGATTGAATTGCTTCCTCATTTTTCCTCCCTTATCCTTGCTGTTTTCTTTTCTTGCAGCAGGCCTCTTGACTGCCTACCTACCTGTGGCCTACCACTGACCAGCCTAGGTAAGTATTGATGGTCCACTACTGCACACTTGGAGGAGGAGGAGGATGCGATGCACCAGTACCAGCACCATGCAGCACGTCTTTTTCTTTTCTTCTCCACACCCTGCCAGAGATGGTCGTCGTCCATGTACTATCTGGTCAAGCTAGTGTTTGTTTGAAAATTGCTTTTTTCTTCCCTTTTTCTTTTTGGCTGTTTTCTTCTCTGACTTGAACTTATTAATGCCCACCCAGAAGGGGTTTCAGGTCTTTGACCTGCTGCGTCGCCTCGTTCTGTTTAACGGATCGATCTGCTGCTGCTCGCTTCTTGCGTTTCCCCATCGCCGAAGGTCATAATTTACTTTCCCCCTCCATTGTTTTTCTTTCGTCTTCCTCGTACCTCTGTCTCCCGTATGAGTCTGATCGCAAGAATAAGGGTGCTGTGTATCACAAGCTCAGTCATCATCATCCGGCCCCTCGATCTTCGATTCCTCGAGACTTGAGGGACCGACACTGACCTATTACTGCCATCAGCACACCTCTGAGCTTGCGTCCGTGTCATGTTGCAACAACCCGTTGGCTGGTAACAACTGCCGCTACCCGTCGTCCAAACAGACTCGCTCATCTCCCTCCATCTTGCCCATTTTATTACATACGTACCTATTACCTTAGTTGTGTGTACTACTTTGCCTGCTTTGGCATTTTTGCCTTTTCGTTTAAACCAGCCGCCCCAAGCTCGACATAGAGTCAGAGCTTTTTTTTTCGGGCTCTGGTCTTGTGTAGCTCTTGCTCCTCAGGCAGACTTCATAGGCAATCCCCCCCACGAAGCACCGAGCTATTCTGGTGCTTCCAACAAGAGGCTTTTCCTCTCCTGTCCCATGTCTCAGAATATAGTCAGAAGAACCAAAGAGGACTTTCAGGTCCCATTTTGCGCATCAAGTGCGATCCGTTCTCAATATCAGCCGAGACCCACAGCGAGCCTCCTGGGATCATAGAGGTACACACACTCACGGCCCCAAGCCTCTGACACCTTCGATATTGGCTTCTTTGTTGCTCTTACGCGCGCCAAACTCCACCTGGGATCCCGATCCCTCCTAGCTTGACAGCCGCAGCACTCTATAGCCTTGGTAGCCCTCGCGCCTCTGATATACACCCGCTCGCACCAACCTCTTGGGCGGAGTCTCTCCCGCAGCCGCTTGGGTATCGACAAAGAAACAGCCCGTCTCATCTTACTTCTCTATGTGCACACTCAACTCCTCCGGGCCTCTTGCATGACCCGTCCCTGTTTCTCCACTCAGCAACCTATCCTGATAAGGCTACTTCCCACGGTCAGGTCCATAGACACCGAGGCAGCCTGTACTTCTACCCATCCTGCCGCTCACCACTCATCTCTCAAATATATACTTTCACCCTTGTACAGAACTCACGCTTCGTCACATTGTGGTTGATATCTTTCCAGTCTGGTCCAACAGACAATCATCCTTACACAACCGTCATCTATTACAAGTCTTCATCCACTGGCCTTGCATGATCACGACAGCCTGGTGGCCAACAAGTCTTTTTTGGACATCCAACCTTTTATCACCAAGTCAAGTCCTTGTCTCACATACACAGACTCGACTAGACTGTTTGATACGAGCACACACCAAAGGTATCGACTCAGTCGTTGAACAGTAGCTGCAGGTAAGAATGCCACGACAAGCTTTGGCCAAATAGTGGTAGCTAACAGTGGCCAGGAACGGGCCGTTGCGGCTCAATTCTAGTTTCTTGTCTCTCGAACTTGATGCTATCGTCTTCTTCCTCTCTCTTACACACTACCTAGGAATACGCTTTTGTGCATATATCAGGTGGTGACGGCTTGTCCTGGAGGTGGACGTCTTCAATTTGGCTTTCCTTCTTCACCATGGGCCAGCAACACAGATTTAGTGGGAGGGAGTATTACCCATCACTGGGTCCTTCTTCCTGGGATACCCGCGGTGCAGCAATTGACGAAAATCAAGGCACTGAACAGCAGCATGTCTCGGGGAGGACTGGGGCGCCACCAGTAAGAGGCATCTTGTCCGCTTGAAAAAGTTGAGAGATCTAACCAACTTTTAGGAACCCATTCAACAAATCCTACGCAATCATGCTCACCTTCCTGTCAAGTGCTTTTACATGTTTTGCATTCTGGAGGACGGCAAAGATGTCAGCTTCTGTACACCTGGTACGCTATCACAGGCAAGCGTGACAAGTCTTTCGGAGCACGTCAAGCACATGTTTCCGCCAAATGGAATATCTGGTATGTGTACATGTCTAGTCTCGGCAATTCACCGAAAGTTGTTTACTGACAGGACGCAAACAGCATCGACGCCTTCTTATGAAGATCAGATCCCATACCGACGCTCAGCTTTTGACATCAAGCCAGCCCTCGACTTGGAAACACCAGAGAGTTTCAGTGTTGGAAGCCAGATTCCCCGAAAGCGGCGTGGGCATTTTGACGACGTGCAACCCCGTACCGTGACCAAGTATACAAAGCCCATCATGGTCAAAGATGCTCCACAGCTATGGCTCTTTTACGAGCAACGTTTCAAAAATTGTCAGCAAGCTGCTTGCAAACTCATTGCAAAAATTTGGATCAAGACTGTCGAGCCAAAGAAACAATCCAATCATCCATACACGGGAAATGATGGAAAGGCACCGGACTGGTGGCCAAAAGCTCACCCCAATGCCAGTGCGGACGAAAAGGTCAGACACAAGGAGCCTGACCACTTGTACAAGAGAGGTGAGTGTGGCTTTAGTCGATTCGAAAGCGAGATATACATTTATTAACATACTGTCCTAGAGAGGCTTCGTCTACTCGGCCACATTCTGCGAATGGTGATGGAGCCGCCCAGCCGCCAACATCCCGACATTAAGAAATTGCAGCTCAGTGTGGCCAAGCTTGAAGAAGTCACAATGGAGGCGCTAAATGGCTGGTTTGCGGATACTAGCAGTCCGTCAAACGGGGCAAAGAAGCCATACTTGGAGGAGATTTTCAAAATTGCAAAACAGGAAGAAAGGTTCCGAGACGGAATGATTGGTACGTAATGAAGCAGCCATGAGATGGGTTGGGTGCATATTGACCAAAATCTAGACGGAACCACAAGAGTCCATGTTTCTACGGATGATAGGCTCATGGATGGCAAAATGTCGGACACGGAAGAAACTAGCCCGTCGCGAGTTGGTGACCAAGACCGCAAGTCGACCTCACGAAGCCTCACGCCCCACGGAGGACTTGCCGCAGAACTGGCCCCGTACGGAAGCGCTCAAGGCACGCTCGATGAAGCCGATGAATCCACAAACGGAGCTTATCTCAACGATGTGATGATAAGAGGCCATACGTATGCGCCAACACTTGAGAGCTCGGATTTTCAAGAGGAGGTAGCAAGGTATGGCGAGGTTGCCGCAATACCTAGCGGGCCGCCAATGCAGGGATTCGCCAGTATGAATTACTTATCAGGCCCCGACCCGACGAGAAGACCCGTTGCTGAGACACAATCGGAGTTTCCCGCATCATCGACGGCAGGCAGTTTTGATCATTGGGCAAATACCTCCAGTGCCAACTCTTCGGCAGTGTATTCCATGACTGGCCACCCGTTTCAGCCGAATCATTCGACAGCCGTTGGCCATTCCACGGGTCCCATGACTCCATCACACAACTATTCCATGTTCTATGATGGCATGCCACGCAGCCATGATCTGGGTCCGCCACCCTTTAGCCGGTTGGGCCCAATGCCATCTCCCACAGGTTACCCCGATTATGGACAACCCGGTTTACGGGATCTCCCGGATCCGAATGTCAAGCAAGAGGCATATACTAGGAATATTAACTAATCTATCCAATCTCACAACTCTATTGGATTAACTCCAAGTCTTCAGCACCATCAGACCAACAATATTTTCAACTTATAGCCACAACATTTGTACTTTTGGCTGCTAAAGTACTTGAAGAGCCAAATATGGGTTCGCCAAATTCACAATACTAGGAATCGTACATTGGCCGAGTTTGTTTGGAAGGTTCTTTTTCCATGACCCATAACCGTTTTGGTGGTATCGACAGCATCTTATAGATTGGATATATGGCGGCACGGAGCAGAAGATGAGGTCTACATTTGTGTGTTTAAGGGATCACCTGGGGTGTCATCTACATTTTCTACAACACAACTGCACAGGGCAGCAGTGGTTTTGCACCGACGAGCCAACCTTTCGTCGTTTTTCTTTTACATATCTACTACATCACTTGTTATCAATTTGTGTGGTCGGCACACGTGTGCACTTCCAAAGTTTCCTCCAATCAATCTCTATTTCCAGGGGACAGAGAAAAGGATCAACTATCACATTGGTGGCTCAATTGTTTTGAAGACATGATACCAAATTTCCAAGGTTTCAAAGTCTGGTTGCATACATGGTTGGCGGCGGCATATGTCTTTTATTTCTTTACTCTTTTCTTCCCCGTCGATTGTTTACTTTGTCTTTCTCTCCATTGCTACGACAATGTCATGTTGTTTCTCGAAACATTCTGCCCATTAGTTCATGATGGAGTTATATCGGGTGTTGGAGCACATGGGCGGCTTTTTCTTTCAGTGGCAATTCCCGCCTCACTTTCTTACTTTACTCACGCTGTGATGATCATGCCTTTTTTTTCTTGCTTTTACTTGTTCTGGGTCAGTAACAACAAGATTGGGATACACATTGTCTTTTTTCTGCTGCAGTCAGCAACCATGGGAGAAAACCTCTAAAGGCACGTGTCTGGGCCTCACGGCTGGACCTGTCAATGTAGGGGTCCCGACATACCTGAAACAGATATATCAAATCATACTTTGCTAGGTACAACTCAATGGAAAGTGCGTTCTGTCACATTGAGACAAGAGCAACCATGTCTTTGCAGCGGCCAAACACGGTGGGATCTACTGTGTTGCATCTCTTGGTCTCCCCATGGCTGTCATTGGGCGTTGGTTCGATTTGACAGCTTGGACAGGAGAGAGGCGTATGCACGGTGACCGATAAAACGCTCTTTTGCATTTCTTCCGCATCGCCAAAACATGTGGCTATTCCGGCGGCATTCAACAAGAAGGAAACCGGGTAACCCAAAGTCATCCACCAACCAATATGGTTCGCCGTCCATTGCTGTTATGTCATACAAGGAGTCACGAACACTCTTGTTTTACTAGAGTACCATTTGCTCCAACGGTTTCTTACAAGGGCCGTCCCGTACTTGGGTCTCCTGCAGCAAGGCATCCCACATGTCATTGCAGGCAGTCTTGTCCAACTTTCTGTTTCGCGGGGGAGTCAGACATTGAGCCGGGGGAGATGCCACATGCTCCGTCACGCACCAACGCAGTCATGGTGCATACGGCATACTTGTTTACCGAATGGTGGGCCTATCAAGATACACGCAATCGCTTTTCTCACCACCAGCGTACCCAGTAACATGTACAGCTTATTATTGGCTGCGTATTGTGTAACCTGACAAAACACCCTTATACAACCCCCCCCCCCCCCGCAGATTTACCATGGATCTGGTTGATCGTTTCTCTTTGGGTCCTCATTCTTCCTCTTCTACGGTATGACACCCCTAGTCTAGCTGCATGGGTTATCTACTGACCGTCACAAACGTCAGCTCAAGCCTAGGCTTTTTACCATAAAAGACTAGTGTATCCATGGCGGGCTACCGCTATCCTTGATGCTAGGGGGGGCATATTTGGTATTCTTTGGGTTTGTGGAGATTAGAATAGGTAAAATGCAACACCATTGGCTGAAGCCCAACGACGACATCGGCGGCGGCGACTACTCTTTTTTTTTATTCAAGCCTTCGTCAATACTACCTACCTGCTAACTGTCAAGGAAACAGACGGCAGATGCCAAGGAATTGCAAAGTGTGAGTGGGGGGAATTCGTATGAAAAAGAGATCTCATGGTGGAACGAGACGCAGACTTGGCAGACCGTCAAACCTACCTGGATTTCCTATCTTGGCTACCGACAGAGAGGCAAGTCCATTTAATATGCATGTATTATCCCACGATGGGTTTAGATTGTTAAAGAAGAGGAATAGTGTGCCAATATTTTGAGAAAGGAATGATTCCCAAAGGAGCCAGCCCACACGAGCAAACCCATCTCCAAAACCAAAACGTCGCCTCCCCCCCCTGCGAGTGACTTTAATCCCCTGGCTCCATGGATACTGCATCTCTATCACAACTCACAAAATCTTGCATACGGCTACACTACGAACAGTTACTTCTAACCAAACAGGACTGGGGCCAATTCTCTATGCCTTTAGACTTTTGGGGACCTGTGCTCATTATTTCCTAAAAAAGGGTACAGTTGCGAATTTCTCCTCTGCTTTGGTTTTGCGGGGCGCATCTTGCATTATGTAGTACCTATATGCGTGTTGAGACTATGTATTTCGCTTGAATGGGTCCTGCAATGTAGTAGGGCTTTTTCCTTTCTCTGTCTTGGAGCGTGCATATGCAGGTGGTATGTTTCTGGGAGGAATCGGTTGGGCACTCTAGCTAAGCGGGTCTCTATTCTTTGGTATTTCGATGATTTAGTATTACAGCTCAATACTGTGCCACCACCAGGACAAAGTCTTCCATGTGCCGATTTTCTATGACATGCAAGGCACGTGTCAGGTCGATCCAGAAACGGTAGATGAAGAAGGCTTCTTGCAGTCTTTGAGTTGATATCAAAGATGAGGCGCAAGGTTAAGCAGCCTTAAACCAGCAAGGACCATTGTGTATACTGCTTGCTATTCGAATCATGGATCTTGCTCGGCAGTTTTCTCTCAAATTGCGGAGCCCTTTGAATATCCACCCTCTATGGACCACCATGTACTGTGTAGTCCAAGCCGCTCTCCCATCTGAATTGGGTGCTCTGATTAATATTCATACGTGAATTCGATGCACAAAAGAAAAAAGGAAGAGCAATATGGACCCTTGAAAAGTTTGACACTCCACTGTTGCCGGGAACCTCAGAGCCGGTAAATCTACTGCGCTATGTACGTACATATGCACCGACGACTGTACGGTAAGGCGCATCGTTTATAGGATGTTATCGATCGATCGGTCTTCCTTTTCTGGTCTTGCTCACTCCCTCACCTGGCCCAATCAAAACATCCCAGCACTAGGACCGAGAGGAACCCGAGGTGAGTACGAACAGTACGATATCGGGCCACTTGCTTCTGTAAGATGGAGATGGTCGAAGGGGTTTTCTTCTTCTTCTCTTGACCACCCTTTCCCGATCTGCCAATTCTCATCAGTCCCGATGAATGCAAGGGCCACGGGATGAACCAGGTTTCGAACCATCTGAGAAACTGCAAGCCCGTGGGCCGTGCTGCCACACTCGCTCGTCACTCTCTTCTCTTTCTCCAAGATCTGTCCATGTACCTTGGCCGTCAGACCAGGAACGCAAGGGTTTAGTTCATTCAGTCCCCAGCCAGTCCCCACTAATGGGCTGGCTGCGGTTGCTGCCGTACGCTCAAGGGGATAGATACATGTCAAATGTGCGCGCTTTGTCTGTTTTGTTTGGTATCGTTTTGTTTGAGAATTTGTAGATATTCTTGAACACTGCCCCAGTACCTCAATGTGATCCTAGTTGCTCTTCTCACCAACCATTTCGGCGTTTGCTTGTTTATCCTTTTGTGTAGATCAAAGGTCCCATTCTCAGCCCTGACTGGATGGTTATCGGCGGCGCTCTTTCTCTCGGATGCGCCGATCCCGGGATAGTGGATTTATTGAATGGGGGGAGGCTCCAATTTTACCCTAAGTTATGGCGTTCCCGTTGACTAGCTCCCGCCCCTAGAGGGCAGGTAAACTTGGTTGGCTATTGGGGGGGGCACTTTTCTTACTGGGTATATGCTGGGTCTTTGTTCTAGGACCTGGGTCGTTGGCTTGCCCTGCTGCTCACCATGCTGGGGCTTGCGCGAAACTCTTGGGCGTCTTTTACTGCGTAATACGTATGTATTGACAAGATGGACTCATGTTGATGCACAAATAGAGTAAATAGAAAAGAAAAGAAAACCCCAAAAACAATTACGAGCATTACTCCACAAACGGCTGACTGTGGAGACTGAGCCGATCCCATTTCCCTCTTTGATGGACGCTACTACAGTAGCATTCATCTTGCATCTCGATCTTGACAATGTTACCACGACAATATATCTGGTGAGTAGCGGTAGTACTTGAAAAAATCAGCTCTCTCAAGCGAGGATTATGAACCCTAACCCCCGGTCAACCCCGAAGGTGATCTGCGTATCCCGGACAGACCGGAAGAGTTGTCCCCGGAGCCCCGGGGTGCTCACTGCTGATGAATATTGGGATAGATTTCTTGGCTTTATTGTCACCTGGGTTTCACCACATACCCGAAATGGCACCGATTGCTTTTTTCTTCTTCTTCTTCTTCTTCTCCAGGTCTCTCTCCCATACAAGCCAGCGCGCGGTTGTTTCGGGGTCTAATCGTTTCATCCATGATCCCAGGAAACAAGTACGCGAGAAATCCTTCCCTCAAGAGCAAAGCCCGAAAATTGGGGGCAAAAAGATTGGGGGGTCCCGGCTGAGATCTTGCCATCGCCAATCTCTATTCTGGATCTCACTGCCTCTGCAGGGTAAAAGTGCGTGCTCATTGGGCACCGTTTTTTCCAACTGCTCACCCTGGAATCTCCAACGACCCGGTTTGCTGATCGCGAGGCTGCCGGCCCCAGGATGAGGGTGGCATTATTACGAGGACCAATCGCCGGTAAAATACAAGGGTTTCTTGGGTTCCCAACCGCAGGCATGCGCTTGTCCCACCTCCCTTCCTCCATCAGCCGTCTGTAAGGCTGCCTTATGGACAGGCCATGGGATTGTATTGTGGTTCCAGCCTTGCAGGTGGGATTTTATTCCCAATATCAAAAATCCTTATTACCGTAAAGTGATTTCTAAACCATGGATGGACCTTGATTATCATGAGAGTCAATGGTACTATACTGACAAAAAGTGGCACTTGATCATTGATTGTTGATCATGTGTACAACCGTCTTGATCCATCATGGTTTCACAGTGTATACAAGTGTAGGGATATGCCCTCAAAGGCCGGAGCTTCCTCCGCTGCCATGAACCAAAAACGAATGCATCGTGAACCACAATTTCCTAGTCTATTCAAATATCTGGAGCCGATCGACCTTGGGCTTGGACGATTGGGTCGTCTCCACCAGAGAGCCGGAAAGATTGCTTATTCGCAAAGATGACCTATATTTGCGCGATGCTGTAGACATGGGACTGCGCCCAACCATCGAGCCACTTGTTCACCATCATGATTTCTCGTACTTGCGAAGATGATGAATGGCGAGCTCTGCGCGTCTTGATCGGGCCTTATTCTTGGAGACGACTGAGACATGGTGAAGAAAACAGGAACCCTGAACCCTATCAGATAATCGTTTCAACGATCCCGCTGAAGAAAAACGGGAGCTGAAAGCACCTGCATATCACCTCGTCACCGGTTTCTCAACGCTCTGAAGCGTGGTCACAAATACACTTATCAACACATGGAAGGGCTCAAGCGCTGGCTGATTTCGTAAATCATTTCCCTCCAATTCTTGCAAGGTCTACTCTATTGAGCGTGTTGCATGATTCTCAGAGGGCAATGATCTAACCCGACTCCCTGACCCCATCACGCAGTGCATGTGTAGATATGAAAAGAATTAGAGCCATTCATCATCGCTTGGATATCTCCTGCGCTCGTCCCGTGTCCAATGATCGACATGCATGCTTTCCATGTTTCCTCATCGAGACGGGCCGTGAGGCAAGATGGCCGCCCAATGCCACATGAGATGCGGCACCCAGCGCGGGAGATGTACAAGTCCGCGCAAGGAACAAGGTTGGACCATACAACAACAGTCGTATTCTATTCTCCTTGGTGAAATCCAGTCAACCGGTGTATTCCCTCTCCCTCGCCCCTGCTGTTTATCATGATACACATGATCGACGCGTCATTACATGCAAAAGATCTTCATCTTTGCCGTGTCCCGCGTCCCTGTCCCGCGCGTCCCAACGCGTGGGGGGAAGAGGCTGCTTTGTCTTGGGTTGCCTGCCGGATTGCCGCTGGCCCCGTTTCTGCTTGTTGGGCGCCGTCGTGTAACTGAAACTTTGTTGCTCTGTACCTGTGTAGGAGTACAACAAGGACTTGCTTACTCGGTGCAAGGCTGAGACGGGGACATTTCCTCGGTGCAAGGCTGAGGAGGGAAGATTAGCAACCGATCCGGACTTGCTCGTGGAATATACTAGGCGAAACGATTGCATGTCGATTTTTTTCTTCCTAAATGGGAATCTGGAAAACAGAACTCGAATGTTGTTACAGAAGATTACATTATAGCTTAATGATATAATTCAGCTAATCAAGGTATACTGTTGCGAGTGACCTGCCCTCTTGTGTTTCACGGGGTCTTCATCTCCAAAGAAGGGATCGTAGGAATGGTCTCATTATACAGATTCGACTCTCTAGGAATTGGGGCCATTATGTCCAAGATGCCTCGATCGAATAACGATAGAATTGAAGAATTTTTTGACCGTGCCATATTTCCTTGCATTCGTGGAATAAAGATAGTTTTTTGTCATGGCAAGCAACAGTAATGGTAGACGTGCTGTTCGCGATGCTGCTCGGGTTTGCTGTGCTGAGACAGACTCCAATATAAGATGACAATAAGAGGAATCACTGATTGAATTGTGTTGGCCATGAGGTGCGCGACAATACCTTTATTTTATTTGTACAGGGTAATCTATGGCTTTTTGTACATGATTGGGGATACATCAGCTATGCGAACAGCTGTCATGGAGTGTTTTACACGCATATGATACAAATGTCAAGAGCAGCCAACATTATTGTCCATTGCTCTCTGCTCACCAATCATCTTCTTGCTCTTCTCTCGCCTCCTGTTCCGCCTTCTTTCTGTTCCATCCAGGCTCAAACTTTTCCCTGTCCTCGAAATACTTGACGACAAATCGGTTCAGGGCATTTCTTCTAGGTTCGAGCCGTTTGGCCACCACGGGCGGAACCATGGTCTCGAATATGAGTCTGTCATGGGCAGCAATCATCTTTCTGGCCAGAGCAGCCAACTCTGTTCTGAGACCAACTTCCTTGGTCCAAATCTGCTTGTCGCCATCTGTAACGGATTGCTCGTCCTTGACAGGTGCCAGGCCGCCATGTGTGAGCTCTTTGGCGGCTATCTGATAGGGCTCCCACAGATTCTCGAGAGCAGTACACATTTGGCGACCCCAAGCCAGCTTGGCGGCATTTGGATCTTTCTGCTCGGCCATTTCTTCAAACAGACGACGGTTGGCATAGGCAACGCGCAAGTAGTTGCGCAAGACTATCATGTCCGGAATACGAATGGCGGTAATCATGATTTCCAGAATGCGAGTGGCATTGTTAAAGGAGGACTTGTTGAGGTTGTCACGCACACAGGTGAGCATGGCTGTGCGGAAGACCTTGACTGACATCATGTACTTGGGCATTTCAGCCAGATATTCAGCCGTCTTGGTGCTGCTCTTGCCGCGGCGCAGAGCACGGAGCAGAGCATACCAGTTGTTGGCATCGGGAACAATGCCAAAGGTCTTGGTCAAGATGATCCAATAACGACGCGCGAGATTCGTTTTGCCACTGTTTTCAATGGCCGTCATGACCATTGATAGAGTATTATTACCAGGTTGTACTTGGGTTAATGAACGACTCTGGTCTTCGACAGTGACAGCAGCGGTCCGAGAGCTCTCTGTACCTTCCTTTTCATCTGACAAGGCCTCTCGCTCTCCCTTGACAGCCTTCCAGGCCAAGCTACTCAGCCTCTCGGGGTCATTGGGTATGCCAATGGTTTGCTCGACCAGGGAAAAGACGGCGTCATTATCGTGAAAGTTGCCCATGAGTAGGATTCGGCCCATGGCGCAAACAAGCTCCTCGTCAACTATGAGAGTGGCTTCACGCCATTTTCTCATAACGTCATCCCATATTCCCTTGGCCCGCCGGATGGTCACTTGGATTTCTTCGGTTCTGTCGGGTATGGGCATGTCTCGGCGCTGCGGCTTGTCGACAACGGCGCGTAGAGCATTGAGAATGGTGGTGTAGGTCAGATTGTTGGGAGGTCTCTCCTTGTCATCGGCAGTCTTGATAATGGTGAACATGGTCTCGATATCTTCCGTCTTGGCGCACACGTAGAGAACGGCATTCATGTGCTTGACGTTTGGGCTGAGGCGCTCGCTAGTTAACATGTTGTTGTATATCCTGACTGCCTCGGACACGGCCAGCTTTGGGTGAGGCGACATGGCGCAGCCGCTGAAGATGATGGTGTAGGTCTGGGCGTTGGGTAGCTGGGACCGCTTCTTCATTTCGTTGAATGTCTTGATGGCGGCGTGTAGTTTGAGATTCTTCATTTGGTAGTCGATCAAGTGATTCCACGCAACAGTCGTCTTGTACTTTTTGCTTGCCTCCCTAGTCAGGAGCACAGCCTCTTCAAATCGATCCTGCGCCAGTATTCTCTGGACTTCGTTTGCAATGTGAAATGGGTCGTCCATGTATTGCAAGCGCTGCCTCACGGAGACCTCCTTTGACTTGGAGACTGGTTGCTTGGACTTTTTTGACTTCTTGGACCTTGGTTTCCCGGTAGAATTGTCATCGTTTCTCTCGTTGAAATCCTCGAACGGTGACTCTTGGGTCGCAAAAGCAGTTGTCGTCGCATAAGTTCTGACGGCGGCTGCTGAGTTCGGTGCAGTACATGTTCGCAACGGGATGCGGTTTGCACCCAAAGGTAGCGAGCTCTCCAGGAGGGTGGCGAGAGCTCGCCGTGTACAGGCTTTGCAGGAGAACATATTGCTCCCGGCCGTGTGTTGTGGCCGATAACTTGTCTTCCGGTTGATGGGAATTGCTACACTTTTGGGTAAAGGATAAATTGCATACAGGCTTTCTTTGGCAGACGAGTTGACGCGCCCCGAAATTTTTAGCGCTGCCGCGTTATCGGCTTATCGCCTGTGACGTCGGCCCTTGGGGGTCGATCTAGTGCTTCAGCAGGTCGGTAACAGCCGGCGTGTATGCTAGTGTACTATATCATACGACTGTGTCTCATGAGTATAGCTTTGTTGTCAACTCTTTTTCTACTTTTTCTTGATGCTTATTCATGACAAAAGTTGATACCCAATATCATATCTTCACAAGCATATCTTATTATTCTGGTGTCTGCATATCTCTCCCAATTCTTCCTTTTATGCACACCGGCTGAGGAATTGGAATAGTGCCCCCAAAGTGCCTTGGTTGCCGGGATTCCGGAACTGACATACGTACGGAATCTTTCATATCGGATACGGTTGACTGATTCTAGCTTGGAAAACAATCACGTTTCAGTGGAGGAAATGTAACACGTCGCAATTTCGGAGAAAATGCTCATCATGATTTGATCTGTAGCCGCTTCAGAAAGACGCATGTAAGCGGTCATTTCTTGTTGGGTTCGTCAAAGGGAGGTGCTGCTTTGATTGGTGGTTGAAGAAGCGGGGTTTATTGACGAGGCTGAGTCCCTCATATGCTGGCACCCGACGCTGACACCATGGATACGTCGACTTTCTTCCCTTCCACCACATACACTGATGCAATGAGCCGTCAAATTGTCAGGCCTCTGTCGCGCATTTGATCCGTGCAAATTGATAGGTTCGCACCCAAAAGCTGGTTGATTGATCCACCAAACCATTTGATCTGTACTGGCGTCGCGGATCGCAGCGGACTGTCCCGCTCCGAACCGACGATGAGGCTCCTTCAGCTCCTCGACGGCGAGGAGCTGATTCTGACTGGCGAACTGACTCGGGACATTCCACCATACGCCATCCTGTCACATACTTGGGAAGAAAACGGAGAGGTCACTTTCCAAGATGTATCGCACAAAAGCGGGAAAAACAAGTCTGGCTACGAAAAGATCTTGTTCTGCGGGCGGCAAGCGAAGCGTGACGGATTCGACTACTTCTGGGTAGACACGTGCTGCATAGATAAGACGAGCTCGGCAGAGTTGACAGAGGCCATTAACTCCATGTTTCGATGGTATCGAGATGCAACTGTATGTTATGTCTACTTGAAGGATGTCTCTACAGGGTCCGTCCAGAACGACCAGACTTTGCGCCTATGGGACAGCCAGTTTCGCCAGAGTAGGTGGTACACACGGGGATGGACGCTACAGGAGCTTTTGGCACCACGCTCAGTCAAGTTCTTCTCACGTGAAGGCGCTTTTCTGGGAGACAAATCGTCCTTGGAAGCTGAGATCCACAGCATCACCAACATTCCCATGGCTGCACTGCGCGGGGCTGCTCTCAGTCAGTTTCCTACCCATGATCGCCTGGCTTGGGCTCATAGTCGCCGGACGACGAAAGAAGAAGACGAAGCCTATTGCCTACTCGGAATATTTGAAGTGTTCCTGCCCTTGATATATGGAGAAGGCAAACGCAATGCAATGACACGACTGCTCGAGAAAGTCAATCAACAAACAGCTGCCTCGGATTTCTCGACCCTGCCTCATCGCCCGCACCAGCAAGGTAGATTCTTTGAGTATCCTTTATATATATATATACCTCTCTGCTAACCACTTCCCTTTTACTGCTTGGCTTTAGTGATTAATCAAGAGCCCCACCTGATTTTACCATTTGGGCGGAACCGGGGCTTTGTGGGAAGAGACAGTATTCTTGCAGAGCTGGTCCAGGAGATCCTACCCAGCGCGGAAAAGAACGATTGCCAAAGAACGGTACTAGAGGGTCTCGGAGGCGTCGGTAAAACGCAAATCGCCTTGGAGGCGGCCTACCGCGTTCAAGAACAGGATCCAAACTGCTCTATCTTCTGGGTGCCCGCCATAAACATGACAACGCTCGAAAATGCCTATCGAGACATTGGTCAAGCACTTGGTACTCCCGGGATCCAAGACGAAAAGGATAAAGTGAAGTCCTTGGTTAAAACGGCTCTCGAGAGGCATCCTACCTCCTGGCTTTTGATCATCGACAATGTTGATGATATCAACCTGCTCAACAACGAAGGCTTGCGAGAGTATATCCCATTCAGCCGCAAGGGATCGATTCTTTTCACAACACGGAACCACGAGATCGCGGTGGAACTTGATGCTTCGCTGAACATACTGAAGGTCAAGGGTATGAGCGAGAGCGAGGCCTCGAGTCTGCTACTCAGCGGCCTGGATGCTTACCAAGTACGAGACGATCAAGCCACAAATGAGCTTCTAAAGCACCTGGCGTATCTGCCTCTCGCAATCAAGCAAGCGTCAGCATATATGGCTAAGAGGGGCACGACAATATCGACGTATCTCCAATACTGTCTCGAGTCGGATGAAAAGCAAACCAAGCTGCTTAGTGCCGAATTCGAAGACCGGTGGCGGTATTCGAAGGAGACTAATCCGATTGCTACAGCTTGGCTTGTTTCGTTTCAACATCTCGAATCAACATACCCTTTGGCCGTAGAATACCTCAAGTTTATCTGCTTTCTAGCCGAAAAAAACATACCAATCTCACTACTACCTCGCGGAGAAGACCAGGAAGCAGAAGATGAAGCAATTGGGATTCTGAAAGGATATGCGTTTATTTCGATCCGTGAGCAAGGAGATGCCTTTGACATTCATCGCTTAGTGCGGCTAGCAACACGGAATTGGGTCAAGCAGGAATGGGAGGTCCGTTATACCAAAGCGATACAGCGACTGGCTGAAGTGTATCCATTTCCGAAGCATGAGAACCGACAGACCTGGATGGCATATATGCCCCATGCTCAGGTAGCTTTGGTCGACCATGAGCGGTGTGGAGATAAAGAGGCGGAGGCTATGCTGCTTTATGTCATAGCGGATAGTTATGATGAGTTGGGGAAATATAACGAGGCTGGGAAGTTGTTTCGAGAGGCACTGGATTTGAGAAAGTCGGTGCTAGGTGCAGAACATCCGTCGACACTTGACAGCATGGAATGCCTTGGTTTTGTGCTTGATCATCAGGGGAAATACGAGGAGGCAGAGAAAATGCATCGGCAGACACTTGGGCTGAAAAAGTCGGTGCTAGGTACAAAGCATCCGGAAACACTTT